>NC_063215.1:46301360-46604390 GCF_020740725.1 Corvus hawaiiensis | reverse complement strand
TTGCTTGCATCCATTTTTTTGTGGCAATTTAACTGATACCTGAGAACCAGCAAGTATAAATTATTTTCATGGCTTCCTTGAGATCATCCTTAAGTATGATAAGTAGATAGGTGCCTTGCCAAGTGAAGTGTTTGCTGCCAAAAACATGGAATGGGCTCCAGTAAGTGTCTCCAGAAGTTGGGCATCAGTTCAGCTGTCCAGTCAAAGCACATTCCTTAATTCAGGTTGGAAGCTGCAGTGTAATGAAGAGGTTGTGGCTTGACCTAGGTATATGCCAGTCCTTCACAAGCAACTAAAATTTGCATTTAAATTTGTGATTGACTACTTAAATGTCATATGTTGGGTTTAAACTGAAAGAGGGTGGGTTTAGATAAGAAATTCTTTGCTGGTGAGGGTGGGGAGGCACTGGAACAGGTTTCCCAGAGAAGCTGTGGATGCCCCATCCTTGGAAGTTCAGGGCTGGGTTGAATGAGGCTTTGAGCAACCTGGTCTAGTGGAGGGTGTCCCTACCCAGGGCAGGGGGTTGGAACTAGATGATATTTGAGGTCAATGCAAAGCATTTTATGATTCTGTATTTTTGGTCAATTTTGTAACCTTAGATTAAAGGTCATCTTGTATTGTGCAATTTGACAATCAGAAGCTGTCAAAATAGGTACAGCAATGGCATTAATTTTATGGTGGGGCATTTGGAGGATGTTAAAAGCTATGCTGTCCTCAGGTCCAGTCTCAGGGAGTACAAAGACCCTGTGTTCTTTTCAGGAAACCAAAATAATACTTTCCAACTTTAAAATATTTTTCTACTGTCATATAGATGATGAGTCAATCCTTCAAGAAAGAGAATATTTTCTATTCTCACTAGTGCTCTGTGGCTGTTTTCTATTCTCACTAGTGCTCTGTGGTCTCAAAGCTCTAGATGAATTTCCTGCAAAAGTCAGTTTGTCAGAGATTATTTAGGATTCTTTTATTGACTTGGTTTGCAGTGTGTTTTTTTAACTTAAAAAAATCCTGTGACTTTGCTTAGCAGCAGCAGCCAAGAAAATTACAGGGGAGGTGGAAGCTGGGTGAAATGGAAAGTAAATGTGGTGTTATTTGGTTGGGACATTAATCTTTCCATTACTACTTTTTCTTTAAAGGTTGAAGTTACATCTTTCTTAGTTACCTGTCTAGCCAGGTAGTTCCATTTGTGTGTTATATTTCTCTTTGCATTGCATATAATTGTCACATGTCCTCCCATGTAATTTGATTTGATAGCTGATGATATTTATAGCTTGGTGTAATTAGTGAAGAAACAGACAATTTGAAGGGGAAAGGGGCAGGTGAAGCAGAGGGAAGAGTGATCTTTCATGTGCAGTTAATATGCCCTCATAGCTGCTTAGAAATTTGCAGCAAGATAGTGAGTGGTGTAAAGGAAGCAGCAAACATACTGAAGACACCAAATTCGTGGGGGGGTTTTTTTGGTCAAACTTACTACCTTTTCGTATTTCCTCTGTTAAATGTTCTAAAATTAATTTAAACTTGCTTTTTATCAAAATGCAAGGTAAGTGTTTAGCAGTTGTAGCTTTGGTACCCTTTTGTTCAGGTGCAGGTTATAGCCTGTCTGCCTTCTCACCCAGGTGTAAGCAATCCTGCTTTTATCTGCATCTCTCACTGCCTTGACAGCGTGGTCAGCTGGGTCACACAGCCCTAGCAGAGTGGCCACAGTCCTTCTGACCACTTGTCTAATCAATCTCTTGAGAGATACCTCTGTGCCCCTGTTGTAGTGTCCCAAATACACATACTTGTATACATACGTATCTGTGTATGTACCCAAAGATACTTGTGTTCACACATTTATATGTTTATGTGCAGAATATACCTGTTACAGTCAAGGTAGTCAAAGGCTGATTGTTTCTCAGAAAAGATTTTAAAGTGTAGGAGAAAGCATAGGGATTCTTAAATGAAGTAGCAGGCATCATAAATTGCAGGTGCCTTCCATAATACCTGTTGAAAATGGCTTTCAGTTCTTTGATGTGCCACATATAAGTTCAGAAAAAGATTTAAGTAACTTAAGTTCCTTTTGGCTCTTTGAAGAGGATCTGAACATATTTTTTTGTTTCATGGTAAAGCATTGCCAGTTCTGGACTTGCAGCAGCTCTTGAGCTGCAGGGGAATTCTGAAATGAGTTCTCTAAACAGGGTTTATGAGAAGTTTTATTTATGAATGAATGGTTGTCAACATTATGTTGCAGTTTATGTTGCAGTTTGTGTCTGCTTTGCTTTTTCGTTTCTTTGCAGATGTGATGAGTATTAAATTACTAAGTGGGGTTTTTTGGTTTTTTTTTTTCCTTTTGCTCTGTTCTGGCTAAGACTTTTTCTCCTTATAATCATTTTAATTATGAGAGTGTAGGCCTTTTTGCACTTTAGAATATGAAAAGAATTGTAGGCAATTTCTAAAAGAAAAGTCAAATAGGTGTTTGCGCAGACACCCCTTTTAACCATTAAGTTTATTTATAAAAGTCATGCATTTCGTATTTTTACAGCTCTTCTTACTGCCTTCTAACATAATATGGTCTGCTTAGCTTCAATTATAAATATAGTTTTTTCTTGCATGTGATAGGCTCCTACCTAGTATGTTCATTTCTCAAGATGAAAATATTATAAATAATGTATTATGTTGTAAAAGATTAATGTTTAATGATAAACTATATTAAATGATATGCTAAACACGTTATACAGACACACACATACATAAAACATACAAATTTTGTTTGGTTTGATGCTGCATTTTTAAAACTGAATTGGAGTTTTTGTCTATAATAATTACATAGATACATTGTGCAGTTGTTGTTCCCTGAGGCAATGTTAGATGGAAGTCTCCCTTAGTGTTCAGCTGTGACATCCTAAATAGAGGGAAGAAAATGTCTGCTGGTCTGTGTGGCTGGAGTGAGAGCAAGAAGGCTGCCCAGTTAATTATACTGAGCATTTAAAGATGTCTCTTTCTTTTGCTTTGTGGACTGGAAATAAGGTTTTCTGTAATACAAGTATACATTGGAAAAGTATAAAGAAAAAAAAATTAAAAATTATGTGTTTTGTTTCATTCTCCCCAAGAAAGGGAGTTCCGTGCTCCATCTTTGGGATCTTTGGAAAATTGCATGAAGCTTTCCCAGATGACAGTCCAGGGACTTCAGCAGTTCAAGTGTCCCCTGTTACAGCTGCCTCACATTGAAGAGGACAATCTTAGGAGAGTTTCCAATCATAAAAAGGTATAAAAATACAAATGATACTGGGTAACCTCTTAAAATGCTGTCTGCTACTTCTTTTACCTATCTGCGGCTAAGGAAGCAAGGTCATGAATTAACTAAGAGAATAAAAATAGATTTATTTTTCAGGAATTCAATACAATACTCCTAGGTGTTCTCTCTACTTTTGGTTTCTTTAAAGTCCATCTCAGTTAGGAGGTGGGGATTAAGATCAGAGATCTGGTAAGTGTAAATAAGTGTAAAAGATCATTCTGTGTTGACTTAACAAACAATAGGAACAGTTTCTTTCCTATTACAATGTACTATCTACTATTTAATATTCTTCCAGAATGTGTGGGGAATATCCTATTGGGACTTTCTTTTTGGGGAAGGGGGGGTGGGGGAGGGTTGTTTGGCTTTACATGGTTCTTAATCTACTTTGATAGAAAATATATTTTGGAAGCTTACACACATGAGTTCATAAAAGAAAAAAAATAATCAGTTACTATGGGAAGCATTTCAGGTTTTGTGATCCTTTGTGTGAAAGGCTGTGTCTTACAAAGCTTTTGCTACGTAACTGTAGTCGGGTAAGTGATGGTATCTGTAGACTTTAGGGACAAAAAAGAGTAGTCTTGTCTGAATACCTGCATGTGTTTCTTCATTCTGTTTCACCAGCTGTCTTTGTATTCAAACCTGCTTGTTCGTTCGAGTCTAGTATATCTTCTGGGAGTGCCTGGTTAGAAACAGCATTTCCTTCTACTGGAAGCTGTTGACTTTTCTGCTAGTTCTATTATAGTGGTTAATATGGATCAATCTTGAAAATATTATTTTTATCTGATGGCAATTTTGTTAGCTTTAACTACAGCCTTAGGGGGTGTTTAAATGCTCCTGTGTTAGTGTGAAGACTAAGAATAAACATTCTAGAAGATGCTAGTTCATGAAATATTCAAGTGGTCATATCCTTTGGATAACGTAAAAGAGTCTCTTACAGGTATCATTAAAGACTTTTAAAATCCAGTCTTAAACTACAGGGAACATATGAGAAAATAAGGAATTTTAAATGTATTTTTTGTCATGTGCGTTGTCACTAAGTAGAAAACTGAAGAATTTGGCTATGATATAATCCCACCTCTCTTTGCTATAAAAGAGGGAAGAAACCAGTTTTTTAGGCTAATTTGTACAGGATTCACATGCATTGAGTTCTTCAAAAATACAGTGCCCTAGACTGGCAGTATGATCAGTCTACGTGGATGCATGAAATTGTTTTTAATAAAGTACATGCATTTATAATGCTGAGGTAATCAAGTATTCAAATCTGTTTGTTTTATCCTTTTAGCTCTGCTCTGCAAATCTTAAAATGTGTGGATTTAGATTTGTTTGCAATTCAGTACAAAAAAAATCCCTAAACTCGTATTTGGTTGTTTCTGCTAATGGAAGTCTCAAAGCACTGAAGTACTCTATCTAAATAAAAACCCTACCAGGAAGATTTCTTGGCTCAACTTCTTGGAAAACTTGGCTGAAATAACAAATTTGTAAGAAACTATAAAGTACCATTTCTAAGGGGTGACATACTAAGGAACACACCAATGTTCAAAGCAGTGCTGTTGAGTAGGTTTGAGTGCAACCTCTTTGGTTTATTGTTTCTCAAAACATACGCTTGCTAGTTTCCCAAAGCGTGGGGTTTTTAACATGAACAAATGTAATGGTGTGTATGTATTAGTAACATGTGGGGACACCAATGATGCATTATTAAGAGTTTATTTGTGGACTATGTTCTGTGCTACCATGTGGCTTCCTTTCTTCTTTTTTTATTTCAGTATAAAATCAAAACTATTCAGGATTTGGTGAGTTTGAAAGGCTCAGATCGTCGCAATTTATTGCACTTCCTAGAAGATAAGAAATATGAAGAAGTTATGGCTGTCCTTGGCAGCTTTCCATATGTCACTATGGATATAAAACCACAGGGTGAGTGGGAAGTCCTTTTGTTCTGTGTATGTCACTCTTCTGACATTTTAATAGTCTGCTGGCAGTAAGCTTTTGGAGGATGCTGAAACACAACTCATTGCTATTTATGTATTTATGTGGCCTGGAAATTGCATACTTCTTTGGAGTGGTGGGGTCTCGTACATGAGAGTTACAGTCTGAGGAGATAAAGTACATTGAAACATTCCATGGATTCCCAAGCCAGCAGTAGTTTCTCATACAGGAGCTTATCTGGTATTTCGTCTTTTGATTTTAATATTTCATGAGCAATGTGGAATTTTTGTTGAAATACCACTTTTATTAGCTGTCTTAAACAGTTACGCTTATTCTAGAATTTACGCTCAGCCTTCTCCAGCATGTAGAGTCCTTTGTGAGATTTTTGAGTTGGAGATCCTGATGACTAAATATTCATGAGTTCCTTTGTGATAATTCTTGTATAGTTTTTATATCTGGCAGAATTTGTCTGAGCTATGCTTAGCTACCTTTTGTGTGCACCATTTCAATGAATGTATAATGGTCTTCGTCTCTGAAAATTAAGTATATTGTTAAGCAGTTCCTGTTAGACAGCCTTGCAGTGGGAAGTGAATTGGTTCTGTGGTCTCCTTTTGTTTGTAGAAGAACAGTGCTAGTAAATGTGTGATATTTGAAAGGTTGTTCTAATTCTTGTTTCTAGTTTATATTGTCATTGTGATAGCAATGATCACATTCAAAATGTGATCTGCTTTGTTTCGGTAGCCTGATTGTAATTTGGCTTATGTGTAGTCCCCTGTGAGAAGCAAGTGTTAGAGGAAATATCTGTTAAGGAAGCAAATGTTTGCTAATCTTGGTGTTTCTAAATGTTATTTATGTTGGTTTTGGTGTTTGTTTTTTTTTTAACAAATAAACAGAGGACTTTGTTATTGTAGCATAGGATTGTATATAGTCTTGTTAATCTGCTTAAAATTCAGTCTTGGAGTACCTCCCCATATTTTGGCAAACAACTATTTCCAGCCTCCAGTCTTCATTTGTCACACAGCTGCACTCAAGTGTGGTGTGGAGGATTAAACCGTGCATATGCTTTTCTGTTTAGCTCAGTATTGCCATTATATAAAATATATATGTAAGACTAGTGAATAGTAAAACTGCTTCCTCAGAGAGGGACTGGAGGGGAATAAATAAAATGTCTACACTGGGACATAACTCTGTTCCTCTCCTACCTGAGACATTCTCCAGTTTATAGGTTGGAGGTATAAACTCCTCAGTGGCTCTCCTGTGGGGTTTGTTTGATGTTTTAGTTAAACTAATCATTGCTATTCTTTTGTTTTTCTTTGCCTTCTCCTTAAAAAATAATTAAATGCATGATTGTTAATGTGGCATTGAAAATGAGTTGTTAATCATATGAAAGTCAGGAAAATGAAAATTATTATTCCCAAAACAAATATAACAGGGTCCCTCTGGTCATGTGTGGTATTTCATGTTTCTGAAGTTTAATGCTTTAATATATAATGCATGGTATTACAGGGTTATGGTTCCCACAGCAGCTATAACTTTGAATTTTCTAACTTTCATGCAATTAAAATTTCAAACTCAATGTTGCGGTTTTATAGGTTGCTGAATTACCAGCCCTCGTTCTGATAGTATATTTGAAGTTGTAAGAGACTTATTAAATAATACTTTGAGATTATTTTTTGTTAAAAATTCTGGAATTTGAATGCTTACATTTAGAAGTAGCAGAAGCAATGTTTAATGGAGAAAAGGCTTTAAAGAAGTCTAATAGATGTGTTGCTTTTCTTTTTGCACTAGTTTTGGATGATGAAGACAGCAACAACATTACAGTAGGTTCTCTTGTCACTGTTCTGGTCACACTAACAAGACAGACCATGGCAGTAAGTATTAAGAATACTTGTTCTTTCATGGTAGCTGCATGTATATAGTAGTAAACAGGCATTTCTGGTTGTTTTGTAAACGTAACTGTAAGGTTAAGATTTGACATTGAGAACTTGTGCTCTTAATCCATTCTTATGGTTTTGTTTTGGAATGAGAAGGTTTTCCTGGAATAAAACCAAAGTTCAGTCTGACCCATTGCAGTTGTCTAGGGAACAGTCACAGAATATGTCAAGTGATACTGCTCTGAGGTTTGTAAACAACAGGAAAAGAGACGTTCAGAAACTTGGTTCTTGAACTAAAATAAAATATTCACTCAAGTCCTCAGGACAGTGCTTGATTTCACTTTATGTGGGCTCATAATGTTACAAATCTCCTGGGTGTTCTAGGCACTTCTCTGAAAGAAGCACAGTCCAGCAGAATGCAGAATATGTATAACTTAATATAAAGGAGGTACACCAGTGTCACATGAAGAAAGTGGACTGCTGAGTAGGAAAGCATGTGGCATAACCAAAACAATACTACACCCTAGTAGTTAAACTTCTAACTTGTGCTTATTTTCTAGCTTAAAATGCAGTAATGGCTTTCTTTGAACAAAAAACCTTAATACACAGAACCTAAACAAACTTTGATATGTCAAAGACTACAGTGTCAATTTTTGCATGTGTACTCATGACATAATTGTCTAATTAAACAGAAGGTCTGAATTACACCTCTAAGGTAAGGCACACAAGCCTAAGTATTACAGGGGAGATCAGACTATTGAAGCCAGTTGAGCAGAAAGTCGTATATACAAGCTCCATGTGCTCATGCTGTGGTAGCTGAAGGTGCAGTAGGTAGAAAGTAAAAGCACTATATCAATATGCTGGAATTGCAAAATGAAGGAAACTGAAAATTGTGAGGATATTGAACTGTACTTAGAAACTAAAATGTCTAACAGCATATAGAAAATTCATTTAAGGTGTTTCCTGTGACTTCCACTGGGCAGTCTGGCATAGAAACACATGACTGTAAAACTAGAGCTAGCCTTTTGTATGATGCACTTTTTTTGTGGTGGTATTTCCTATTTGCCCTCTTTATGTAAGACAGCTCCTTGTGACTGTTTTGTTTGGGTGGGTTTTTTTTAATGGCATATAGTATATTTTGAAGAAAGAAATGCATTAAAAATTCCATTTACATAGAGATGTTCTATTTTACAGAATCCTAACATTGTGTTGTGTCCTAACGTTTCACATTTCTGGTTTGATTTGTTGTTCTGTGTCCCTGAGTAGCAGAGCGGCTGTTGAAGTTTTTAATGCTCTGACAACTGGAACAGAATTAGCATTTTACTACTGCTTGCTTTTGTGATACAGGATTTCTGTGCTTTATAAAACAAGTAGATTCTTAGGAACAAGATGACATGTTGCTACTAAATTTCTTTGTAGTACTAGTGATGGAAAAATCTGAGACCAAATGTTTGAAAGTGTTTAATTTTGATCTGTTAATCCCCTGTTGTGTCTGTCACTGATAAAAGAATTTGCCATAATGAGTGAAATATTCAGACCTGATCAAGGTGATTTAGTTTAAGTTCAAATATGAAATAATAATTTGCTCTTTTGGTACAGAGATGCATTAGTAGTTTTCACATCTTTCTCTAACCAGGATGTGTTTGAAAAGGAGCAGTCTATATGTGCAGCAGAAGAGCAACCAACAGAAGATGGGGTAAGTGAAGAGTGAATGTTCCTCTTGCTAATTAAAGAGACCTTTCTTTCACATCTTGAATTACTAATTGTGCACTTCTCAAGTATTTTTTTCAGAAATGCCTACTGAAGTGTCCTTTGAGCTGTGCTTTCTAATTTTGGTTCTCAGCTTAAAATGCTTAAAGTACAGTTGAATGACTGAAATTTTATGAACAGAATAAATATTTTAATACTGCTTTCCTGCAGCAAGGAGATGCCAGCAAAGTTAAGAGCAAAGGATGGCAACAAAAGAATAAAGGAACCAAGAAAGCTTCAAAATCAAAGAAGAAGAAGCCATTGAAAAAGAAACCTGTGCCACCTTCATTACAACCACCAAAACAGCAGAAGCAAAAACAAGCTAATGGGGTAGCTCATAGATTCAATGATATTTATAATTTTATTCAGTTTATCACTTGTAATCTCATTGGGGGGGGGGGGGTTTGTATCTGTGTCTTACATTTCAGTTTATGCTTTTGTGAAGTGTGTCTTCTAAAATAGCATTTGTTTTCTTTACATTTAAAAATTTCCGGTGAAGTAATCAGGGAGCCACCATGGTAACATTTGCAGTGACCTGCTGAAAGTTGCTCAACTCTTTTAGAAATTTGGCTTTATAGTCCCTTCTTATTATTAGTTCTTGTTATGCTGCCTTCTGGGAGGTGAATTGTTCTGTAAGTTCTGCTTTTTCTTTGAAGATAAAAACCAAAATGAGACTTTCTTGTGATAAATTAAGTATCTTTAGTAACTTTATGCTCCCACTTTATGGTGTTTTCTCCACCTTATGGGCTGTGTTGTAGGTACTTTCTTAAGTTCTCTGTGATTTTCGTAAGACTTTATGAAATGCAGTTCCAGAGTCATAGAATGATTTGGGTTGAAAGATCATTCGTTAAAGATCATTTCGTTCCAGCCCCTCTGCCGTGGGCAGCGATGCCACTCACTAGATCAGTTTGCCCAGGGCCCATCCAGTCTGGCCTTGAACACTTGCAGGGATGGGGCATCCAATCTGGGAATCAAATACTGTTTTTTCCTATTCCTGTTGCAAGTGCCATATGGAGAAGGAAAGTTGCTTCCTTCCTTCTCTTAGCAAATGAGGTGAAAAGGATTAATCTTAACTGCAGACATAACTCTGTGACACAAGAAGACTGTAGATCGTGCGACCTTAAGGCAGGTGCTCTGAATTCTGCGTACTACAGTAATGCAGACAAACTAAGTTAGAGGTGTTGGGTTTTTTTTTTTCTTTCCCATTAGGAAGTTGTTGTGAAGGAAGAGGAGGAGGAGGTCTCGGATAAAGGAAGTGAATCCGAAGAAGAAGAAACAAACAGGGACTCTCAAAGTGAAAAAGATGATGGAAGCGACAGAGACTCTGACCGAGAGCAAGATGAGAAGCAAAACAAAGATGATGAAGCTGTAAGCCTTACTTTTTCTTGAAGGGTAATGTTGCCTGTGGGGTTGAGAGAAAATGCATTTTAATCCTCTAGCATCCCCTCAGGCTAGGCAACACTAGGATGAAGTAGTAATATCAATTCTCCAGAGGTTTTCAGACCTCATTCTGGTATAAGAGCTTTGTCATTGCAAGTTTGTTTCAGAGTGAGTAGCGAAGATTTTTGCAGCATAGTCGGAAAACTTAGAAATGACATGAGAAAAATGGCTGAACTTCAGGAGAAAACTGCAATATTTCTTTCAGCTTAATTTGATTACTAGCTGCTGCAGATTTGTGACTTAAAGTCTCTCCCTTGAAATGTGTTCTTTACAGGCAGTGGCTTTTGCATGCTGCATAATGCATACTAAGCATGCAGTAGTTGAGCAAACTGTTTGCACAGGTGCTTACTGAACTCTAGTAACTGTCAAGTTAGTTGTTTGAAACCGTAATAGTAATTGAGAGCGAAACACCGTGGTGGTAGATGATTTCTGCACCACAGGTCTTTCAGTACAAGACTTGAGTGACAGCTGAATGGCCCATACAGGGTGAGATTAAGCTCCTGATGGGAAAGGAATCATCAAACTTGTAATTAGGACTCTTATGGCTGAGATAGAGAGTGTTTATAGGGAGTGCTGCAGAATTGAGTTTTGAAGAATGTGTGTGAGCCCCACGGATCTGCTTTTTCCCTTTATAATGTTTAGTATTGCACAAGAACTTGTCACATGTTCCATTTTCATGGCCCATTTTCTGTCTTTAATGCAAAAGATGGTTAGTGCACAGTCATTCTTTAACCTTATCTTTGACAGGAGTGGCAAGAATTACAGCAAAGTATACAGAGAAAGGAACGAGCCCTTCTTGAAACGAAGTCAAAGATAACACATCCTGTTTACAGTCTTTTTTTTCCTGAGGTCAGTAATAAAAAACATTACAGTTGTGAAACATGAAAATTAATAATAATATAAATTAATTGATCTTTTTGTATTTTTACTGTAAATATTGGGCTTTTTAAAAAGCTTCATGCTTGGAAAAAAGATCTAGTATTAATTTTATAAAGTCTTAACTTACAAAATTAAACACTTTCAGATACTTTTCTAAAAGCTTTTTCTTCATTATTTTTTCTACCCAGTTCCCAGAGACTTGCAAACCTGTATAAAACGTAAGGTGAAATGTTGGGGTGTTTTTAACTCTACATCTAACTCCAAGTGCCTGTGACTGGGGGAGGTCCTGACCCCTCCTGTGTTATGAGTAACGACCGGAGAGTTTGAGACTCATTTGGATCAGCGGATAGTTTTGGCTTGCTGGCTGACTTCTGAACACAGCAGTGTGGTGGCTGCACAGTGTGCAGCTGTGGAAGATGGGGTTGGTTGGCAAAGCTGTCTCTTTACACCACAGCATAGTCTGGAAGTGGCAGAAGCCAGCTGTGGAACAGTCTTTGCTATAGAGCTCGAAAATATAAGTTCAGATGTGGATGAGTATCAGAGGAAGGGATGTATTTGAGAGTGGTGACTCAGTATGGGCTGAGGTGTCTTTACAGCAGCCTTTGGTGTTGAAAGTATGTTCTGAGATACCAGTTTTTACTTGCATTAGCAGCTAGCCACTCAGTAGTTGTCTGAGAACTCTGTAACAGCAGTGGAACTATGAAAAAGATGGGATTTGTCCAAGTGGAGGGTTTGTGTTCTGAGCAAATAAGTTAAGTCCTTGGGGGTGACCAGATTGGAACCAGGAGGAAGGAGTATTTGGCCACGTTTTCTTTCCTGGCCAATGGTTCAGAGGTTTCCTTTGCTTCCTTGCAGTCTAAGGAACTAATCTAGGATCTCTTCTCTGTTGTTGTCTATCTCCAATAAGGGGGGTGGGATGCAAGGCTTGTTCTTTCTCTTGTGGTTTAAAGAAGACAACTAAGGTGGGAAAGAAGAGTAAAGCATGACTTAAAAAGGAAGGTGCTGTGTATATTTGCTCCTTCTTCTCACTCCCCAGGGCTCTTTATGTCTATACCTTGTACAGCTTGTTGCATGTGCAAACATACTCCACTGTCCACATGCTTGTGATCACATTGTTCCTGCTTGTTTTACCTGCTAGCAGCATTAAAAAGCAAGTTGTGGGAAGCAGGAGTTGTTGCTAAGGTCCCAGAGGGCAAATAAATTGTCTTCCTGAAGGCCTTAGCTGACACCTAGCTTTGTAATGGCTGCACTTAAAGCTGTATTTTCCTGGCAGTTAGGTGCGCTCCCATCTCTCAATACAGCTTCCAGCAGTACACCAGCATAACATGGAAAGGTGTACTGGCATTCTGCTCTTCTGCCTGCCTTAGATCATGTCACATGTGCTGCAGAGTCTTGATACCTCCTTGCTGCGAAGGCAGCTGGCTTTGGTCATCAGTTGAAGCTCACAGACAATAAGCACCATGCCCAGTGCCTCAGGGGTGCTGACTATTTGTATTTCTCTTTTACTGAGGTAAGGGTCCCTTCAGAGACTTTGCTTATACTTACTCTGTATAAAGCTGCATAAGCTTCAGCTGTGTGTAACTAAGCTACATATGGGTTTTATGATAAAACCTAAATACAGCTTGCTGCTAAAAAGAAATCTAGGGCTGATCTGAATGCTTGAACTTGAAAGATACACACATATCCTCTCATGGTACTGCAGTTGTAAATTGTCCAACTTTTCTTCACTGATTTCGTAAAAGTTGAATGCAGCTGTATTTAGTGCTGTAGCTGTGATTGGAGCATGTTCAGATAGAGTTGATCTGCTACATCTGAAGAACAAAATCCATTGTACTCTGGTTTGGTTTTGTTCCATCTATTATTTAGAGTATTATTTGTACTGTGGTCATGGCCAGTTCAGAGATGCAAAAATAGAGATAATATGCTGTATTCCAGAATATACAGATGTTTGAGGGTAGCTGAGCATAATACACCTGTTCTCAGGAGGCAGCCTTAATGCTGTTTCATCCGAGTTTTGGGGCAGTTGGTTGCTCTGCCAGAGATGTGTCTTTAATGTATGCAGGTTCCTAAATAATTATCTTCTGCTCCTGCATCCATGGATCCAGAAACTGCACAGATTGTAGTTTTGACATTTTTTAGGTAGAAACTGGCCTTGGTGTTCCAATTTCATGAACATACTGGTTCCCTGGCATGCCAAACCTTGCACCCATCTGTTAAAGGGCATTTTGCCCACTTGCCTGTTAGTTTGCCAGATTCTCACAGGCATAAACTTTAAATTCCACCCAATAAGCAAGACGAAAATGACAGTCCTGCACAATTGTCCTTTCTGTAAAAAAGTGATGGCACTTTGGGGTCAGGAGCTTTACTTCCAAAGAGTTAACTCTGTAGCATCCTTTGAGCATTAGATCAGTGATTATCATTAGCACTGATATTGCTTCCCCACTTGGCTGTTATTTTTACTAGCTTTTGTGAAAAGCCACTTGATGGTTTTGATCTTTGTCTGTTTCCATCACTCTCAAGGGCAAGGAATTTTTATTGTTTTTTAAGAACAATGTATAGTAAGTCAGCACAGTGTTTTGGTAAAATCAAAAATGACATATTGATACAACTGCAGGTCCTTTTTATTATGGTCACAGTCCTTATAGGCTTAAAATGGTGATTAGACATTTCTGTAATGGATCTTGCTTCTGTAGCTCTTGTTCATCTGTGCTATTTATACTGTTCATCTTTCTATTCCTAGAGGCCTCTTGGCTACGAAATAAACACTTTGACTGCATAAGAGTCTTCTTTGCTACTGCTGTCAAGAAGATTGACAATATATTTACTGTGGAAACTTAAAGATAAAGTAACTTATGCCTTGTAATCACGTGGGATGTTTTTTCTTAAAGAAAATCACTTGGAATAGTTGTAAAAAGGATTTAGAATTCTACACATTCTGGTCCTAAATAGTATATGAATAGGTTTTTATCCTATTCTCTGTGCCCGTTCCAAAAACACAAGGGAATGCTGTTGCTTCACTGTGATGCTTTTGCTTTTATACACTTCAAAATGGGCATTTAACATGTTCAGATAATTTTACATTTCTCTGTCATGGGACTCAGGAGTGCTAATTGGTGTTTTTAGTTGTTGGTGTGAGTGTTTTGCTGTTGTAAATAGTTGAATATTTCAGTGAGATTGTGATAGTATAATAATTAGTCACTTCAAAAGAAAAAAGAAGTTAATTTGGCTTTTTAAATTTTTAAACATGCATGATTTAAATCTCAGATCACCAAACACTGGCTTCTGCAGTGTTAAAAAAATCTAAAACTACTGAACTTTTAACTCTTCCAGTAGAGACAAAAATTCTTCAAATTCTGTATGTTAACAGCATTTGCTTCCCAACTGTGTGTGATAGGGGACAGTTGTTGGGCATCCTTTACAAATACAAATCAATATTGACTGATACTGAGTCACTTCCTTGAAGTGAAATCTCTGTGTGTTCAAATGTCATTTTAATTTCTGGGGGATGGGGGAGCAGTGGGACAGGGCATACTTGCCTGAAAAAGACTCTTCTGTGAAGAGTTCTTTATCTGTCTTTACACTTTCCTTGCTTTATATGCTCAGCTTTTTATCCAGGTTGGATTTCTGTTGAAGGACCTAAGGTTGTTTTATCTTTAAGTTGCTCATTAATCCTTAGTGGACACAATTCTTCAGGATGGTTCCATGTCCCACAGGGTAACTTAAGTTGAATACATGGAATGAAGCCTTTGGAGACCAGAAGTCACTTGTGATAACCTGTTTGCTTTTAGTGTGCAGTATACACCATGTAATTTTATTCATGCACATCCAAGAGTTTAAAAAAGCCACCAGACACAAACTTTTCCTTTCTGTCTGTATTACAAAGACCATCTTTTTCTATGACTTCAGTAATCCTGGTGGTTTTTTACTTTTGTTTTTTTTTTCCCTTTATGAAAGGAAAAGCAAGAATGGTGGTGGCTGTATATTGCAGATCGGAAGGAGCAGATGTTAATATGTATGCCATATCACGTTTGTACACTAAAAGATAAAGAAGAGGTAAAGTACTTGGAGTGTTTTCTTTTTGGGGTATTACAGAACTCCGTTGAAGTATGGTATGCAAATATGGTCTATGGTATGCAAATACATGTCGATTTTAATTTTTTTTGTACTTATCTCTTAAGATGGAAAACAAATTTTATTCTGCTGATAAAAGTAGAGAAGTTCCTTTTAACTGTGAAAATTGATAGTGGAGAAAGAAAAAGTAATTTAAGACAACTTTGAAGTTTCTTTGTGGAATATGTTGGCTTTTTTTTTTTCCCCTGATATCAAAAGATGATGAAAACCAGTATTCATACACAGTGAAATTCCTGAATTTATTCAAATCATTAGAAATATTAAGTGTTTTCTTTCTGTACAGCAGAGACTGTTACAAATTAATTAGCTTTGGCTCTTATGGACTTTACTGAACCTGTAACCTTTGGCAGTGTTCTTCTTGCTACTTTTCTGAAAAATTAGGACCTAATGTATTTGTTCTTCCAAACCAGATATTATGTTCAATTTCAAATAACAGCAGAGTTAAGATAATACTTTTAGCAGACTAAATATTTTAACTTGTTTGGGTTTTTGAGGTTTAGCATACAGCAGGGTGAAATTGTGTACTTAATGTACTTACTTGGCCTAATTCAGGAAAAAAATCAATGATTGAGTGACTCAGTGATTATTCAGCTTTTGTGGGAGGTATTGTGTCTGGGTATTGTGACTCTCTTCTGCAGGTGTTTTATTACATAGAGATCTTCAAAGAAGTGTCCCTAGTAAGAAACGAAAACTTTCTATTATTCTGTAGTAGTGTTTATTGTTCATTGGAAGACTCAGGTACTTGTTTCAATGTGTCATTTGAAAGCAGTAAGAACTTAAAGTATGAAATCTCTTTTGCAGGTAGAGCTGAAGTTCCCAGCACCAGGCAAGCCTGGAAACT
This sequence comes from Corvus hawaiiensis, assembly GCF_020740725.1. Taxonomy (NCBI): domain Eukaryota; kingdom Metazoa; phylum Chordata; class Aves; order Passeriformes; family Corvidae; genus Corvus; species Corvus hawaiiensis. The sequence continues at coordinate 46,588,282 of NC_063215.1, read as the reverse complement.
ATCAGTACACAGTTTATTTAAGATCGGATTCATATATGGGATTGGACCAGATTAAACCATTGAAGGTGATGTTTGACTGTGTTATATATTTGTATTACATCAAAAGCTACTCCAAATGGTTATTACAAAACCAGAAGTCCTGTTTATAAGAATTAACCTGTCCTCATTTTAAAACAAGTGGGAAGGATGGACTTGCAAGTGGTTTCTACCTAATGTCAGTAGTGGTAGTTTTATAATGGATTAAACGGGACTAAAATTTGTGATAATTCCCGTGTGTGTGTATTTTAATTCATGTTTTTCTAATGTTTATTCAGTTTCTGCAGTATGGGTTGGCTGTGGCTTTTTATACCTTGAGGTTTGCCTTGCTATTTCACTGCCTTTCCTTAGTCCTAGATTCATCCAGTTAATGGGAAAAATCTGGCATGCCTTATTTCTGGAAGCAGTTCCTGGTTTTGTTTTTGGTTTGGGAATTGGGATGGGATTTGTTTTGCTATTTGGTTGGTTTTTTTAACTGTTATTTTGTGGTTTGCTTGTTTGTTTTGGGTGTGTTGATTTGTTTGTTTTCCCAAGTTGCTGTTTATTGTCTGTAACCTGTTTTTCCCCTCTCTTCTTTTTCCTTATCCAATTACAGCTGGAAGTTCACGAAGCAAAACCAGTGCCAGAAAATCACCCACAATGGGATACAGCAATAGAAGGTGATGAGGACCAGGAAGACAGTGAGGGCTTTGAAGACAGTTTTGAGGAGGAAGAGGAAGAGGAGGAAGATGACGATTAAACATACTATCGATTGACTACAATATCTGCACACACTGCAAGCTCTCGGTCTGACTGTGGAACTTGTACAATTAACCAAGAAACACAGTACAGAAGCTTTGAGAAGGCTGAGTTTAAATTTTCTTTACCAATTAAGAGTGCATTATGTAACTTCTCAGTGGAGGTGAAACAAATCTGTTATCGTTGATACACCTTGGAATATGCTTATGGCTCATTATAGCCTTCAAAGTGCAGGATGGTGCATTTGTTTCAATTGAAAATAAAAGCTTTTTTATTATAAATGTCCGAAAGTGTGGGCTATGTATTGTCTGATCAGTTTAGGGTCCAATTTAAATAAAAGGTACTATTAGCTAGGAGCAAACTTTCAATCAATTTTTCTGCATTAGGAATTTATTTTAGAAAATGTTTTGGTATATTTAACATTACAAATCTCTGTTGATTGAAGCAACATTTGCTCAACTTTCAAACTTGATTGGTTCTGTGGTATTCATTAACTATTTTGCTGTGATACTGCTCACATCATTCATAGCTTTAAGAATCTGTTTTACTTAACTTGATCATTACAAATTGGCATCATATCCATTGCCACATTCCATGTATTCTGGAGGGCTGCTTTTTTAGGACTGTTGCCTTTTTATGCCCGAGATTATAATGGAAATCATAAACTTTCTTGACTCTGCCATAAGATACTTATTAATGGCTTAAAACATTTTTAAGCCTTTATTTCATCAGATCAGCAGGAGATCTGAGTCTTTTGATAAACAGAATGTCTCTAAGTAATTTTGGGACCACATGTTATGTTAGTGGCTTTTGTGTAATACCTTTATAAAAGGTACATGCTGAAAGCCGAAGTATATTCTTAATTCTGAATCTACCTGACAGCGTCAGAAACATTTTAAGGGTAAAATACAACGTGCAGAGAGGGCATGTTTTGTATCAGTTTTGAATTCCCATCAATAAACTGGACAATTGGATGGCTGTTTGCATTTGTAATAGCGTGCATCTTTGTCTGAAGTTGTTGGTTTGGGTTTTTTTCCTACCCCAGTCTTCTGCAAGGTTGTAAACAAGACAGTGATTCTGTTCCTACTCCTGTTAAAGAAAAAATAATCAAGTCTAATTCGAGAATAAATTCAGGGAGGAGAGCATCAGGGCTTAGTGTATTCTGTGAGACTTGACAAAAGCCATGGATGGATTCTTCCTTTTCCTCCTCTCAATAAAACAGATGAAATGTTGCATTTCTATACCTCAGAAATACTTACGAGTGTTCTGCAAGTAGGAATAGACATATTTCTGTTCCTGTGTATTGAGCTATGAAAATACAATGCTGTAAAATGTGACAAATTCTCATGCAGGAAAATTTCCATCCTATAAAAATTGCCCAAAGCCAGAATTAGGTGCACAGTAATTTGTGACCTTGTTTGTTAGAAAGGGTTGTCACTTTAAGTGCAGATTTATATTGTTATATTCTTTGTAATTACAATAGATGCAAATAAAATTTGAAGATGTTCTAATGGGGTTATGGTATCTTTCAAAGTACTTCTGAAGTGCATTGTGCAGAAGAAAACTTGTAAACCAAGTGTCAGGTGTTCAAACTCAAGAAGGAAGGCTAGGTTTAAATTAAATGGCTTGTACACTTGATGCCTTTTAACTCCAGTTTTAACTTGCAAAATACAGTAGAGAAATAACACAGAAGCTCTAGTTATATTCTGTAGGCTTTTGAGCCAAATACTGCACTGATCAGAGAAATTATGATAAAGAGTCTGGTGACTCTTTCTAAAGCAAGTAGGCAAATTGAATCCTAAGATGACATTGTTCTGCCAGAACAACTCATAGTGAAAGTCTGCAGTAGTTAAAAGTAGGGGAGTGGCGATAGTCAGGAGGTAAAATTGATAATTAGAGTATTCTGGATGTGTTGGGCTTGTGCTCTGACCACTGATCCCTAAATTTTGCTGTTAACAGTCAAGGTATATACTGGCAAGATGTGAATGCATTGAAATTATTTAAAAAAAAAAAAAAAAATCATGTCCCTGGTCTGAATACTGAACTGGTTTCTTCTTGAAGATTGAAGGTGACAGCTGGGATAACACTTTAAGTCTGCAAACCAGGGATAATTCTGTCAAGCCAGCAAAGGCTAAATCTAATACTTCAAAGGTGTGTCCCTTGTATAGTCAAGGTAACTTTGTAGAATAATGTGAGGAGAAAAATTGGCGGTATTGGAAATCTTGATAATGTGAGAAAGACATGCTGATACTTTCTCTCATGGAAATACCAGCTATGTAGTTGTGCATGGCTTTACACCACCTCCCAAGATAGATGTAGAGTGGGGCCACGGAGAAGAGCTTCACACAATTAAAGCAACTCAACTGCAGCTTCCCAGCATTATTGAGTTGTTGGTCTTCTGTTGCATGGTGTGTCCATTAATAACTATTTTTTGTTAACAGTATGCATGGTCATTCAAACATAGATCAATTGCCTCCTGAATAACAGGTACCAGGATGGGTAAAACTACAGGAAGAAGCAGCGTTTTGCACTCACTGTTGTGTAAGCCTCACTTTTTGATAGCATTTAGGAAGCAATTTAGCCAATTTTCTACCTAAGTCTTCTGAAACTCTGGGCTAGTAACTGAAGAACAAAAAAAAAGTTCTGGAAATAAAAGCTGCTTTCCTGCTGCACTCCCTGTGCAGTAGTGACCCAAGCAAAACTGGGAAGCAGCTACTGCTCTTTCAGCCTGAACAGATTTGTTTCTGCCCTTTTGCTGTCGTGCTCCTTTTTGTAGCCCCTTGTTCTAGGCCAGAGGAGGCAACTGCAGACCCTGGTTGTCCTTCCAAACCAGAGGTGGTGCAAATACCTTCAGGGCTTGTAGCACTTCCAAGGGGTAAAAATGGGACTTGGCTGGGCAGCGAGGAGGGTGATGCAGTGCGACTGGCCCTGCTCCTCCTGGCCCAGCTCAAGGATGGGTGCAGGGTGCTGTGACTGCAGTTATAGAGGGAGGCACCATGAATTAGATTTAGGGCTGATAAATGCTGCTTGTTGAAGTAGGTAAGTGTAGCTAAAAGAAAGAAGTTACAAAAATGAGATTTTCTCATGGGTATTTTGTGTAACACGATTTAAAATTCTGCCTCCTCCTCCCACCAAACGTTGACAATGGTTGATTAGTAGTAAATTAAGTAGTTAAATAACTGGCAAGTGTGTGTGAGTGGGAAAACCCTTGAGCTGTAGTGGAAGAGAAGGGGCTTTTCTTAAGGAGCAGGCGCAGTTCCCGGCCGCGATCAGCAGGGGGAGGCAGGGGCATGGATTTCTTCAGGAAACCCACGGATTTTTCCAGAGGATACCTATCGTAATTTGAGCTGTAGGTTTAGTTTTGTGCTCCCCCTGTCTGGAGGGGAAGAAGGCTTAGATGGAAGTTTCTTTGATCTATTTTTTTTCTTTTCAATAAACTATTGTTACATAGGCACTCTCCCCCACCCCAATATCTGTGTTTTCTGTGATTTGTTTTCCCCCAACCCCCTTGCTGACCATTTAAAACCTGCTGAAGGTAATCCATTTTAATATCGGAATTATTATACTATTGTTATTAAATTATTTTAAAATACAAACATGAGGAAGGCAGAGCTTCCTTTCTTAGCTGTAATTGAGGTGTGAATGAGTCCATTTTGAGCTTTAAACATTGCTTTGCAATAGTTTTTGGGAAAGTGTTTGTGTAAGATGGTCGTTGTGAAGGTATCTGCACTTCAGCTGTGTTTTAAGCTCTGCAAAGGGAGGTACATGAGGTGGTTCCACCGTGGGGATGCCCCTACCATGAAGAGGTGATTTACGGGGTAGCTGGGGAGCCTTGTGGGCACCCACAGCACGCTGTGATCACTCAGGTTTTAAATGATGTGCAGACAAACATGTAAAAATGCCCCTGGCAGCAGCATCTTTAAAATCTCTTTTCTTAGGGTTTGTTGAGGGCTTGGCAGAGCACCCAGGTGCTGGATTAAAGCAGGTGCTTGTTGAGAAGGCAGAGAAGAGGGAACTAGGTGGCTTGTGTTCAGTATTGAACTCTAGCTGAGATATCAAATTTGTTCACGCTGCATCTATTGATATTCATGGTTGCACCTAGTTTCTTTCACACCATGATCTTTTGTTTTAAGATGCAGCTTGAGCCGATGCAGACACTATCGAGTTGGTAGAAAAAATACTGTGCCAAAATTGTTTATATTTTTCATTCAGTTCAATAATAGAACTATTACTGGCAATGAAACCTATTAATAAATCTAGTTAGCACAATGGATTGTAAAGCTTATGATATTATTTTGAAGCCAAATTGCATACACTCTTACCTAGAAGTTGATTTCTAATGTGTGCTGAATCAGGAAGCACTGAATAGTTTTCAGCCTTTCACTGTGTGTAAGCCACATATATGCTCTAACCATTAAACAGGGAAGATGTTACATTTACATTGCATGTGTGGAATTTAACAGCACAAAAGAGACTGCATGGACCACCTTGAGCAACTGTTTTAAATTCATCCACCTTTACTTTAAAATCAGGTGTGAGTGTGTTCTTTTTATGCAAGCAACATAGCTAGATGCTTCATGGCATGGAGGCATTCTGGGGAGAAACCCTGGAAGAGCTGGACATCTAGTAGGTATCTCCTGCAGGATAGTCCCTGAGCTGGAAGAGCCCCAATGCCTCTGGGACACTCCTGGTCCCACATGGGCCAGTGAGGATTACCCAGGCATTGCTTTTGGCTTTGCTGGGGCGTGGTTATTAGGTGCTCCAAAGTCCAGCCTGGTATGAGGCCGCCTTTAACTTAAGGTAGCTGAAAATGCAATGCTGCTTTTGCTGTGTGTAGTGGTTTGGTCCAAAATACTCATTACTGTTTATCTTCTGTGAGATAAGAATTAGGAGAAATACAAAGCAGGCACCAAACTTGAAAGAATATAAAGAAGTTTATTAACAGACCTAAAAGAAAGGGGAAAAAAATTATACCACACCTTCAGAACTCTTCTCCTCACCCTACCTTCCTCCCTTCTCCCACTGACAATGTAAAAAGACAACCCTTAAGATCTTCAGTCTGTTACCACTTCCATAATAACCTTGTTCAGTCCATTTAGAAAGAGAAGTCTCTTCTTGCTCATGCTATGAAAACATTATCACAACGAGACAGTCGCCCACTTCCAAATATTGTTCAGTCCATTTAGAAAGAGGAGTCTCTCTGCTCGCGTGTGAGTCCCTTCCCCCAACTTGCAGCTTTTCCTACAACTGCTTTCAAGGGTCCACTCTTGAAGGTTTTTGGGGTACAATTCTAAGGTAGAGCCGTTCAGAAACAAAAACAGAGGCCCTTCTCCTTCCCTGGGAGCAAAGGGTCTTCAGCTTCATCTTTAGGACTATCTCTGGGAGCATCTCTAGGAACTGAGGTTTTCTCCTTTCCCATTTGGAGCAAAAGTACTCATCGCTTCCATCTCTCCCTGTTCAAACTTCTCATGAAATTATAACTGCGTCAGCATCTGCCTATCTCAGCACAGGTGCTTTTGCTCACAAGTTGAACTGAACACTCCACCCCCCATATCTTCATGAAATTACAACGGGATACTCTGACATATCGTAGCTTTACAACAGAATTTCAGCTTTAAGCATCTCTTTCTCTTCCCTCATGTTTTTAGTTCTTCACAGCACTAAAAGGGTTAATCTCACCTAGGCCTTGCAGCTGGAATGTGGCTTATGGCAGTGGAGAGGGGACGGGGCCGAGCCGCTCCGGCTGCCCACAGCAGGGCTGTGGGGGGTTCCATGGGTGGAACAGGGCCCATCGGCTCCAGGATGGCCGTGGCCTGGCCCGGCCTGGCCCAAGCAGGGCCTGGGCTGGGCCCCCTGGCCCCCCACAGGGCCCACAACCACCTGTCCCAGCACCGGAAACGAGAGAGAGAGCTCTGGCGGGGGTTAGTCTGTTCTTAAGTGTGCATCACAGAGGCGGTCACAACTTTAAGTGGCTTAAAGAATTGTCCATATTCAAACTGGCCAGCTGATAGGTTCTGTCAAGTCCCAGAGGAAGCTGTAAGAAGAACATCACTTCCGAGACTTAGCTTGCTAACCTGTGACACTGTGAAAGGTTGTCCTGGTTTTCAGGCATGGTTTTCCTTCACTGGAATTGTTCATGTGTATGCCACAGATACAGCATCTTTTGTAGCCATTATACCCTGTAGCATTGAATTCCATTAACCCACTCTGCCCTCTCTGATGGATACACACCCCAAATATAAGCAGGGATCAGAATGAGGCCATACTCACCAATATGCCAGGCTGATGCTTCCTGCAGCTGGGGAACAGGATAGCAGTGACAGTGAGACTTTGCCTTCCACCTCCAAGCATCCAAACTGAGATGTCCAGGTTTATTTGGGTGTCATCCTCCCATTGAGGAGACACTTGCAGAGCGGGAGATGGGAAAGGCCAGTGGTGAATTGTTTACTGGGTGTTTTGTTTTTTCCTTGCCAGCACACAACCCTTTCTCTGTGCCCAGATCACAGCGATGGAATTTGTGCTTCCTAATGCATGCATGTGCAGTAAATTAAACTCAAATTGAATGACCAATTTCCTCACCACTGAAGCTCCATTAATGACTATGTGTAAATCACACTGGCTGAGATTAGGTTATAATGGCTGTGAAATAGACACAGACCATAACAGGGTGGTGAGATTTGGAGGCCCAGGTGACAATCAGTTTGGTCCCTTGAAATAAGACAGCTCTTACTTCATTTTGCAGCCAGCTGTTGGTCCACCCATATGGCCCAGCTGTGCAGGTCCCTCTGGATCAAGTCCGATTCCAGAGAGCCTGTTGCTGTCTTGGCCTCACATACAAGGCAGTGGGTGTCAGCCTCCCAGCACAAGGCGATTTGAGCAACCTCATTTACATCATTAGCTCTCTTTAACATCCCGGGGCAGAAGGGACTGCTGCATACAGGTATTTCTTCCTGAAGTTATGAGGATTTACTCTTCGCAGTTAACTTCCCCACATAAGGTTTTATCTTGGTTGTATCTTTTTATGGTTCCCTCCTGATGTAGATTTGTTAGGTGTATTTGATCTCTTTTTTATTTTTTTTACCTCCTTCTTTCAGTCGGGACTGAGGAGTTAATTCAGAAGATGAAAAGCTGCCCCATTATATTTTACATTTGAATTCATATTTAATCTATAGTTTGTACACTAAAAATCACTGGTTATTTGAAATACGGGGATGACTATACATGGGCTCTTCATTCTTCTTCTGTCCCACCTCTCAGCAAGCTTGTAAGACTTGGAGGTGATCAGGCAGGGCAGCTGGGGCTTGACCTCGCAGTGGGGTGCAAGTGGTCTATGTCACCTGCTTGTCCCCCAGGCCATCTCCATCCTGAGAACCAGCCACAGGAGGGGTCAGGCTCTTTTAGATGAATGAAGAACCTCTTCTCCCCATTGTTGTTCTTGCCTGGTAGCCATGGAATTCAGGATAATGGCCCCCACCATGTGAAGGATTGTCTCCTGGAAAGGGGGTGTGAGATGGGGGTGGCTGGGCACTGGCACAATTATGTGTGGTGACCCTGGAGCTGGCTCTGCCAGGCACAGAGCAACAGGCAGGGTGCTGCATGGAGCACTGTGGGTGCAATGAGACAAGGAGAGAGAGGGATGGGTGGCAAGGTCAGGGGGATCATCTTTGTTATGAGCTCAGTAAAAGTAGAAGACAGAAGAGAAATAATTGGGATGAAAGCAGCTTAGTTTGTCCAGTCCATTGCTGCCTTGCAACATCAATGCTGACATTATCCCTGCATAGTGTGCCTCTAACCTCTTCTTCCAAATCTGATGCCTTGAGTGATGCCTGTGGGATGTCACTGGGGTGTCGGTGCCCAGCAGCAGCTGTGGGTCAGCTCCAGCTCCCCTCACACTCCCGGACAGCACTGCCCAGCACAGCATCTTCCATGCTCACTGCTAAAAGCCCATTAAAACACAAAATAGAGTGATATTCTTCAAACCCCACTGTCTCTTGAAGGGGAAGCACAGACCTCTTGGTCAAATGTGAGCCTGGGAGACTTGCAGGAGTGAGCAATTAATCACCATGCTGCTTTGAATCTTTATGTAAGTGCTCAGTGTTAAACATTACAGCAGCACTGATGTGCAAGCTGACACCAGCCTTTGTAAGCCAGGTCTCTGTAGATGCGAGGTTGCAGGCTAGGCAATAACAAAATAGTTCAGCTTGTTAGACACAGGCAAGGCTTTTTGGTATGCACATCATGCCAGCCTCAAAAATGATGTACGTGTCAAAATAGCAGAGGAGGGAAAATAGGAAGAAAACCCTAAAATTAAGCCTTTTATTTGAAAGATATCACTACTAAGATTAGTTTTATAATAACCACAATATGATTTCTGAAGGTTAGCATGTGAGCAATTAATCAGCTAGCTCAGAATACCACTGGGAAGTATGTTTTGGTTCTGGGGGGGGGGTTCCCCTTTTTTTTTCTGTTGGCAGCTATTCCACATCTGAAAAAAAGAAAAAGCCTTCTCTGGCATACAGCAGAGGTCACTTGAGGAGCTCAAATCTCCTTTGCTAGTTCAGCCAACTGCTCACCCATGAGAGGATCCAACAAGTGTCTGCAGAAGTACATGTTGATGGAGGACAACAGAGTCTGTCCCGGGATTCTGAATTTCATGTGACTTTGGGGTGCTTTAGGGCTAAACTGTACTAAAGTACTTCCCCACCACCCAGTAAAATAAAATCCAGATAGAGATTATCCTCAGAAGCTGAGTGCTGAAATTTTGGTATATTTCTGATCTCTGCCAGTACTATTTTTTTGTTAAAGAAAGTCAGTGTATGGCTAAGAGATGGTGTCAGCTTCCTTAGTGAGGCAAACGTGTAGGCACCAGAGCTGCCTGGGCGGCTGCATAGCTGCATTTCGGGTGGGCTGCAGGACAGCCCTGCTGCCTGGCTCTGTTCACAGGTATCACAGCCCTTGTGCTGGGCACCCTGTGCTTCTCCCCACCACCACTGACCTCCAGCGTGTTTATGGAGAGGGATCTCTCTATTCCCTCCTGGGGCCATGCACAATGTACCCTGAGCAGAAAATGGCCTTTGCAGCCGGTGTCGGAGGCGGTGCTTTGACATACCGGCCAAGGAGGGACACCCATCCCATGTGCCCATCTGTCAGGTTTTTGGCAAATGGAGCGCTGCGTTTCTCTTCCTAAATCCATGCTCATCGCTGATGTACGCTATTCCACCCAGGCTCCCCTTTCCTCCTTCAAGAGCCGTGAAATTTGAGCCCTTGGTTCAACAGGCTCTAAACTGCCCCAAGGTTCGGCTCCCGGGGAGGATCTGCCCCTCCTCCGTTGTACAAGCAGATGCTGTGTGGGGAAGTTTCTCGACTGAGTTTGTATGCAAACAACATACAGATCCTGACTGCTGATGGCTATCCAACTCCCTGGCAAATTAAAATCTATAAACTATGCTGGCATATGTAATTTTAAAAATAGCTATGCTATAGTATGGCTATGCATGCGTATTGACTAAAAATAGCACTTGCCAAGAGAAAAACAGAGATAATTACAGTGAATTTGGATTGCAACTGATTTTATTTTTTTATTGAATTAGGAAAAGGAGTATGCAAACATAGCTTATATAGAGACATATATCTTTACTGCTCTTTTAGCTATGGAGGAAAATAAAACCTACTGGACTTGTACATTTGGTAGAATTTTATTATATGAAATTGCTACTAATGTCTTTCTCTCTGATGAGCTTTGCTTGAAGGTGGCAGCTGAGCCATCCTGCTAATGAGATGCAGTGCTCCTCTGGCAGGAGGCAGGAGATGGCACCATCACACCTCGTCTTTCCCATCTCTGGTGTGCGAGCAAGTGTTCAGTCTGGGGAAGAACAGCTTTCCGTGTGACATGGCTGCACAGTGGCTGCTGTGGAGGACTGTGGTGGAAGTGTAGTTTCCTCCTTGCAGGAGACTTAATGACTACTTAAGGACAGACTTTAGAGACTCAGTCCTTGGCTGGGAATGGCTTTCTTGGCCTTCAATCCCCTCAGGTGTGACAGGCATTGCCCATTAATGTTACCTGCCTACACCTTTAACACTATTTCTTTCAGAATTTCTGTGCTAACTTGTTCTCTGAAGTGCCTTTTTTTGGGGGGTAGGGGGCAGAGTAACATCTGCTTTCCTAGTGCCAGACCAGTTTTCTAAGCCTAAAGGAAGGGAGGAAGCTGGAGAAGGTGTGATCCTGCCCTAACCTGAGGGAAAGAGGTCACACAGGGGCTTGGCATGCCCTATGGCAGCTTCTGGGGTGGGAGAACACCCCTCTCCCCCCACCTCCTCCACTGAGCAATAGCTTGCCATTTCTTCTCTTCCGTTCACATCAGTGCAGCAAGGGCATCCCAACACCCCGGGCTTTGCATCTGTGACTCAGGGCCAGGCACACAGAGAAGCAGAGCACAGGCTTCTGTGCTGCCCTCCTGCTGAAATGGGGGCTGATCAAAGAAATCCTGTGTTACCTCACATAGGAATGAATGGTCCTTGCTGGCCAGGGCCTCTTGCTGCAGAGCAGGGAGCTGCCGGCAGCTGCCAGGCTGTAGGTGTTTAATTGGTTAAGTGCCTGGGGAGGCTGTGGGATGGAAATGACTGTAGAAACAGCAGAGTAATCCAAGGAACAAAAACCCTCACCTGGAGGATTTTTTTTTAATTACTGCTCAGACCCAGTTATCTCTAGTGCAGAAAGTGAGGCTGTTTGAGACAAATTACGTGAGAGAGATGCTCAAAGATGCGTCCGCGTGGGGCCATCCCTCTGCCACTTCTGCCCCTTGGCAGGAGGGTTTGCTGGGTTGCCCATAGCATGGGGGAAGCTGCGCCCAGGTGCTAAATGGCTGATCCCCCAGGGTGACATGTGCAAGGGGGAAGTGGGCCCAAGGTTGGAGGGGAGAGCAGGGCTCCTAAGTATTTGCAGATAAACAAGTTAGTGTTTTACACCCTAGCAAGCATCATCCTTGCTCTGGACCTGGAGTCTCATCACTGTTTTAGCATCACTGCTGACCCTGGCCAGAGCGAGACGGTTCATGGGCAGTCACCTCAGCTGTATAAACAAACATTTAACGAGTTACACGTGTGTCAAGCACCTTAAACTCGGGTTTCTTTGTTTCTTAGCTGCAGCAGGTTGCTTTGAAGCTCCAGTTTTGGTTACAGCTTATTTCACTTTGTTCTACCTACCCACTCTGGGTGCGTGGGATTTTGCCCAGGCACTTGCCCTTTTGGTTGCAGTTCCTCTCATGGATTTTTTGCTTGAAAGAAACTCAGAAGGGAAGGAGAAGGCATGATTTTGGCAGCTCAAAGGATTATTTCTTTTATCACTAAGGATGCTGTGTGACTTTATTGCCTTTCTGAGCTCTTTAATACAGCAATAAACGAGCTGTTAAAATATTTTAAAATCAATAAATGTAATAAAGAACCAAGCAAATTACAAAGCTGCTCCTGATGTTTAGTGGTTTGGGAAATAATCATGTCCTCAAGCGAGCAGTGAGTTGGGGTAGGGAGGTAGCTGGGTGACCTTGCAGGGGCTGCCGCGCCAAGGGTGGAGGAGTCAGAGCCGGTCCAGAGCCTGTCCCGGGGGAAAAGACGGCTGTGGGGTGGTCAGTGGGCACGGGCTGGGCTGGGTGGGGGTCTGAGCAGGCTGGGACTCCTGTCCTCCGCCCACACCTTGCATATCCTGGCTGCTCTCAGGCTTACATCAGGGGTTTCTCTTTGCCTCAGGCATGGGCTTAATTTTCAGCTCATCCTCCTGAGCTGACTGCTGGAGCGCATCTGAAGTCTCTGCGGCTTTACTCCCACTTAGCAACGAGCCTAAACAAAAGATGACCTCCAGGACCGGGCTGGGCAGGGCGTGACTATCGGGTGCTGTTGGGTCCTGGCAGCCTGGCAGCCATCCCATCTCGCCTCCTTTGCTGGGCAAGTTGGAAGGAGCCGGGGCGGGAGTCGCAGCTCCTCTCACCGCTGTTTTCAAAGGTTCATGCGCCTAAATGACTTCTCAGCAGCTGTCCTCCCTAGAGAACCGCTTTCTTGAAAGATGATACTGCTCTTGTAATTAAGGTAATTGTTTAAATTCATTCCCTTAAACCGGACTCCATCATAACTTAACCAACTGTATCTGTGCAAGCGTGGCAGGGTTGAACAGGGTCGGGGCGGGTGTCACGGGATTGATTCATCATCCGGAAAGATTTATAGGTAAAAATCTTGTTAAACTGAAATGTCTAATAAAGATGCAGGGAAAATTCACCTACGGGGCATAACCCGGGCAGGCAGCTGCCCCAAAAGACCTGCTGATATCTTCTGTGCTGCAGTGACTGACAGGGTGAATGTCACCCCCGCAGCCAGGTGGAAAGACGTGCTCCAAGCCCCACCCCCGCCCCGATCATCTTCTGCCCAAACAGCAGGTTGGGCTGCACGCACTTATGTTGTTTTGGGATATTTAATTTCCTTTCTCACTTAACCTGAATGCTTTCTGATTTCATGGAAGTCTGAAGGTAATTGAATGTAATAGTTTAAAGAATCAAATTATTTAAATTATAGGGTAATGCTTGAAATAAAATGACAGTCTGTGGGAGTTTATTCATGTTGCTGGTGGATGGAGAGCAGCAGAGTGACATGTGCCGTCATGCCCAGCACAGGGCTTCAGGGCTGGCTGTGCCCCAGAGCCACAGGCTGGGGAGGGGCACTGGCTCAAGGCCAGGATCCAGCATGGTCCTGGGTGGGTGGCAACCCTCTGTGATACTCGTCCCTCCCTGGCAGAGCACAGACCCTGGCCAGGTTTGTCTCCCATCTGAAATGACTTGGGCAAGAGCTGGTAGCTCAGTCCCTCTTTGAGGCTGTTTCAAGACAAGAGTGACAGAGATTAACCTGGGCTTATCCCCATTGCCACATGGATTGCCCCATGTCCAAACCCTGGATGTCGGGCTGCCTCCAGACTGGTCATTAAAGCCCTGGTCCTTTGTCCCTCATTATGCCATCACCTACCCCAAAAGCTTCACTTCCATGTCAGGGGTCTGTTCCTCCTCAGAGGAGGCTGTGAGGACAAGCAGTGGAAGGAAGGGTTGAAAAATAATCAGTACAAAATAGGCAAAATTAAAATATCAGGACACTGGTGAAAAGAGCGTGAATAGGATTTGCATTAAAAAAAATCATGATTTTGGAGATTGATGGTGGCCTGTGGCTCAAATAGTTGGGGAAGCAGTAACAGGAGGCAGGAGGCTGCAGCTGTGCTCTTTGCTCTGCTACTCCCTGCCTCTCTGTGCAGAGATCCTTAATATTTCTCTGCAGTGCCATCTTCATTTGAAAGCCTTATGCCTACAGAAGAAAGTGCTTCAGTGGTTTTGAGGCTGGGTGACAACCAGGGCCTCATGTAAACACCACCTTTTCTACCCCCCATCCCTTACCTCCTTTTTCACTTTCATTTGGAATTGAGGCAAGTGATAATGCTGCTCAACCACATTTCTGGTGTTTGGTAGGCAGATTTACTTGGGCAGCAATTTAAAGCTCCCCTACCTCCTGCCTCCACTCTTTCTCTCGCCCCACAATCAGGCCTGTCCCTCTGCACGTGGGAGGCTGGCGTTGACCAGCTTTGTGTCGAAGGGCCAGCCTTGGGTTGAAGCCACCAGCGGGTGACCATGGCAGCTCAGGTGGCTGTGATATTTGTGTGAACATGGCACAGGAACATGGGCAGGCAGTTCCCCTGTGCCATCCTGGGCACAACTTTCCCCTCAGCTCCACCTCTGGCCCATTTCCCCTTGCCCCTCTTGGGGAGCCTGAGATCAGGGAATGAGCCTTGCATTCGACTCCACAGCAGATGTAAACACTTCAAACCACCCCCCTAACACTATCTCATCCACCCTTGCTTTTAGCTGTGATTTAAGCTGCTCTCCTGACCAGCTGTATGTTTTAAACCAAAATTCAATTCTTTAAATTAAACTTTAAATTCAAGGCTGTCACATAAGCCCTGCAAAGAGCATATTCCAAGGAACTCTGCAACCCTTCACTGTGCAACATTTGCTCCCAAAGCAGTGGGGAATTGGCTAGTTTGAGGTCTGGTTTGGTTTTCGGCTCCAAAATTATACGTGGCATTAATCGCAGCAGTGACGAGAAAGCAAAATTTCCAATTGTCTCCCCAACACTTTGCTCTTGTGTTGCGTTGTATTAATTTGATATTTTTTGTGAGAAGCCACAGCTGATGCCTCCGTGCTGTGAGGTTGTGCCAGCCTGCCCGTGCTAGATGACATTGGTAACGTGGTGTGACACAAACAACAGCACCGCATGTGACAAGCCACAGCAGCAATGGATCTGCGGAGGCAATGTGAAATGACAGGGATGGCTAAGACTCATACTCCAAATTTTAAATGGCTCACAAGAGAAGAGAGGCTTTTTAAAAGATTTTGTCACAATTTTTAGTAATTACTAGTACTTTTCCCTTTGTATCCTATTTGGGAACTTAAAACAGGAATTTGCATTGTGGTCCAGTTCCCTCCATTTTACGCTTGTATGGGAATCCAGGAGTGCTGGCCCACTGACCCTGATTTTGTCTGAAAAAAAAAAAAAGAGAAGAGGGAAAATGAGGGATTACAGGTCTTTGCCAGGATGAAGGCTGGGAAGAAGAGCATTTATGGGCTTTGTTACTAGCATGTTTGTGAGCACCACAGATTTCATACACCAGTAGAAGAAGACAGAAAACAGTTGTTCCAATTCTGTGCTGATAAAATATTTTTCACACAATATCTGTCAAGCTTGTAGCAATGCAAGCAAAAAAAAAACGAAAAAGAGATGTAATGCCACCTTGTTTCTCCTGGATCTACCAAACCTAATTTTTTTTCTTCAAATGCAGAGAGTTTTTCTCTAGCCATGACTGTAAGAAACAAATAATACCACAGCCATCCTCCTGACCTTGTGCTTGCAAGGGATGTTGGAACGAGCTTGAGCATCTCACCTTGCTCACAGTCACTAGTGGGCAGGTGCTGGCCCTTCTCCCCACTGGCAGGGAAGGGGACTGGCAAAGCCCCGGCTCTTATTGGTACAAATAACCCAGGATCTCTGCTTTCCTGCTTTTCCTCTTCCTCCTCAGTAAATAAAACAGGCTTAATATTCATCTCATCTTCTGTGGTGGCAAGTCAAAAGTAACTCCCCTAAACCCCAGAAAGCCCCACTATCACAAAACCAGTGTGCAGGGACCACAAAACCAGCAGAAATAGTGGCCACAGCTGCAAGCCTGTCTGGTGAGGCATTCATGGGACTGGAAATAAAGAGAGGTGAGGAGCACGTTTGGCTTGCCATGAATACTGAGTAACAATATATGTAAGCGCGTGAAGTGGGCAGCAGGGAGCTGTGCAACACTCACGAACAACTGTGACAAACCCCTTTGCTGGGATAATTTGATCTAGCACAGTCAATGGAGCATGGCAGGATTATTATGACCATTATTTATCATATGTACTACAGAATTTTTTTTTTTCGGTGGTAAGAGCTGCTAGTGCTGTGCTAAACAAGGGAAGAACTGGTACTTTCTGTGATGAGTGACTGGAAATTCAATGAAAAGCTGCTCCTGCATTCTGCCCAAGTGGCATGGCACGGTAGCCATAACTGGTATTTCTATATATTATGGGTATTTTTGCCTGGTCATACCTGTAAGATTCTCCACAGAGCCGACTTTGTGAGTTTGTGTAGAGGTGCATGTGTGTGTGCATGAGCAGCACTGTATGCACACACCCTCAGTGTCGCTGGCAGAAAGATGCCAGGCACTATTCCCCCAATTTCCATGTAAATTATCAAAACCGAAGTCACTGGTCCTTCCCGACCGTGGCACATCACGTAAGCTCAGCATCGGGCCAGGCTGCTGCAGGAGTGGGACAAAGGGCTGATGCTACAGTCCGGTTTCCATGGCAACAGAGGAGGGGTAGTGAGACCAGAAATGTTGCAAACACCCCTTCTCGCTGCAGCCCAACGCACGGTATTGCAAAAGCCAGTGCTGTTTTGAGGGGGGGAGAGGGGGCAGGAAGAGTCCAAATGTCTTTACCTTTCGGGTTGCGGAATTTCCAAAATAAAAAGAAATGGCAATTTTTCTTCTCAATGTAGTTGCAAAGGGAAAGGAAAGCCGCCACGCAGGCCTCGTTTTCTGCGTGTAAAATGCGTGTGTTCTTTAAAAGGCAGTGGTTGGCTGCTTTTCCGGACATGATGTGGTTGAAGCTGTCATCGTAATGGAAATTCATTGCTGTAGCTATGGTAAATCGAGTTTTCTGCCTGTGCTGAATGCATTAGTCTAATGAGATGTTTGCAGCTGGAGAGCTGAGCTGCTGGAGACTTACACTGTGCTAAAAGACAGGGAGAAGATGGCTTTTGCCGGGTACTTGTGACTGTGCTGAAAGTCCTTTGCCCTTTGGGTCCCAATGCCCAGGCTCTCTAAAGACTCTGCTAAGTGTCTTGGCCTAAGCAATAGGTAAGGGGAAAGCATGCTTCTTCTTCTTCTTCTTCTTCTTCTTCTTCTCTGCCTGGTGTTTGTCACTCAGCCTTGTCAGAGCAGTTCTTGTTCTGCTTGTCTGTATGTGGTAACTTCGCAGCTCCTCAGTTGGAGACTCTCTTCCCCAAAGCACATCCTTCCCGAGCCCTGGGAGCAGTTCCTGTGGGGAGAGGGGCAGAGATCAGCTGGTGCTGCCGGCGTGTGCTGCGCAGCAGCGGGAGCGTGGCTCTGTGTCTGTGTGGGGGTGTGTGTGAGTTAGTGAAGACTTCTGACTACAGAGCACTCTGCATGCAGCCTGGCTTCGGGCTTTTCCAAACCTGAATCTAACTGGTCTTTTTTTTGCTGCCAAGGTAAATGCGTCTTCCATTTTAAAAGCAACTTATATTGCAATATATGTAGCAAACAGTATATATGTCACATGTTCTGGGGTTTTTGTACAGTTCATAAAGCAATGAGTTTAATTATAATCTCCTCATATCTTCAAACCAGATGTTAAGTTGAATTTTTATGCCTAACTGAAAACTGAAGGGAGCAATACTGTTTGCAGGCTGGGCTTTTCCTTCAAGACCAACAGGCTTCTAGCTTCTGAGAGATACTGAGGAGCACACTTGAGCAGAGCTGTTTGTGTTTGTCTTTTCAGGTGTTTTAACGCTAACTTTGAGGGAGGACAGAGCACGGGACTGCAATGCCTGCGGGCACCAGGCTAGCCCTGCTGGTCCCTCCCTAGCCCCCAAGCGCCCGCTGCCGCCCCAGCCCGCACCCACCTTTTGCTGACAGAGGGTGAAGCCCGGCGTGGTTCAGTGAGTAATTCCACCTTTCCATCGCTGCTGAATGGCTGTGGGGGTTGGTTTCTTTGCCTGGGGCTCATCTGACGGCAGCGGTCTGGCAGAAAGAAGTTGCTTTTGGGTTTGATGCATGCGGGGCTTGTGGCAGGAATAAAGTTAACCCGGTGAGCTGCAGAAGGAAAGTTGCTAGAATGCTCTGCTTGGAGGGGGATTGCTATTTAATCCTGGGTTTATTTCAAAGAGGCTTCTGAAGATGTTTTTCTCAAGGACAGACCAAGGGCTTTTCAAATTGAATAAGGGCACAATGGGAGAAGTAAAGCAAAGAAAGGGATGTTGTTATTTGTGGGAGCAGGGATTGAGTCTAAAGAGTGTCTTTGTGCTACAGGAGTACTTAGAGCATCCTCCATCCCACCGTGCTGCCGGTTCCCGGTGCAGCTCAGCACACCAGGTTCAATCAGCCACTGGTGTAAATCAGCGTAACTTTCCTGGCTCCAGCCTCATCTGACACCAGCTGAGAGCATGGCTTGGAGATTTGCAAGTTTAGGTTTCGTAATTTTATTTAGATGAGGTGCCTCCCAGTCCTCTCCGGCTGCAGGTGACTTTGTATTTTAATTCAGATGTCACACTGATTTTCCCGATCAGGCAGAGCTCCTCTGCCCCATCATAAAAGTTAGTCAGCTGATGCACCTGTTCTTTAGATTAGAAAGACTGCCAGGGGCACAAGTTTTCAGTGATTGAGTGTGAAAGAGGGACTGGGAAAAAAATCTACCAACAGGAAAATACATGTGCTGAATTAAACCACAAACACTGCAGAAGGTAAACCTTGAGAAACGCTTTGTTAGTGAGCACAGTAACTCCGATGTTTCTGTTATTTTGTGTATTGGAAATGTTTAAGTCAAGTACTTCCTTATGTTTTGTGGAAAAGGGTGGGTAGAAAGCAGCAATTTTCTTTCTTGGGCATTCAGTGACTTGCCATGAGGTTAATCACCTGCAGGGTTGAAACATGACTGCACAGGTGGCTATGGGACCTAGAAAGAAGAAATTGCAATAGGATGCTTTCCCCTCAGCCATTCCCTTAGTTCCGTGCATGACACAAAGATTTGGAGTTTTGTTAAACACAAAAAAAATTTTTTTAGAGAGAAAGGTGATATAGTACCTGATCATGGTACCAGAGGTTCAGGAGCTTGAGCTGTCTCCCCAGTGTCTTTCCCTCCCTCAAATTTAGGTAATATTAAAGAAAAGGAAAAAAGCAAGAGAGGTCAGGTTGTGGGGTGAAGCAAGGAAGTGAGGTGTGGGACAGTTGTCCGTTCACATTCCAGTAACAGGAGACAGGTAAGCCCTGCCAGCTGGGGAGGCACCCGGACAAGGGCCCCCCTGCTGGGACGTGGGCTGGCCTCAGTGGGGATGCATCCATCCTCCTCATCCCTGGCAATGCTGGGACCTGTCAGCATCCTTGGACTCCCCCAGCATCCAGCTCTGGTGGGAGCCAGCTCAAACCCAATAGTAGATTATGGGATGATTTAACAAATTTGAGTTGAATCCTAGAAGCTGGACTTCAGTGATCCTTGTGGGTGCCTTCAGACTTAGAATATTCCATGATGCTATGGGTCTAATTGCCCAGCATCACCACTTCTCAGTGGGCTCTGCTCAGAGTTGCTCAGGGGCTCCTTTCCTGCTGTGAACTGAACTCACATCACTAAGGCTACCCCATACTCCTAGCACTACTTTGGAAACACCCAGGGCACTTTCAGCTGGAGACCGAGGCAGCTCTCCTCCTGCAAAAGGCAGGGAACCCACACACACCTGGCAAGTAAATACAAGGGGTAAAAGCACATTTTGGGGTAAGGAAGACTTTCAGGAAATAGTTGATGAGAGCAAGGCGGCAATGATTTCTGTTGAAAATGGAAAGAAATGAAATGTTTATATTTGGTAACACTGAAGTCAGCAAAGCCCTGCTTTCTTCAGGGCATTTTAGTTCATAAAACAAGGGAAATTAGTTCATATAGTTTCATAAACTATACTCAATGGCCACATGGTGTCTTTAAAAAAAAAAGTAGCAATGAGAAAATAATACCCCAATACCCTAAAATCCTACCCTACTTCTTTCTCTACAGCTTTAAAATGGTGCAAAGGAGGAGTCAGCTTTATTTATATAAAACACTCCCAGCTGAGTTCTCCAGCTGACCATTAAGAGCAGCTATAGTGCTTAACAGGTGATGGCTCTCCACAGTGAGAATGAACAATAATTGGTTTACTTATTCAAAGAAAAATATTCCAGGCTCACCTTGGAGGGAAAAAATTAATTACATGTATTAATTCTGTCATAACAAGTTGCCTCGTGAGGAACTGGTTTCCTGTACAAAGGAAGCAAAATTTTCTCTTTATTTCACTGTATATTAGAAAAGAAACTTGATTCAAAATTGTGTGTCAAGAGATTAGACACTGCTCTGCTGAACGGAATCATGATATATTGGTGCACTAAAGGTACTGGCTAATTTGCTATTGGTTAATAAAATTGAAAAGAATTTATAATCTAAGCTAGCATCTTTGCACCGAGTTTTTCTGCTGATGAGAATGAAGGAATTAACAAAAGAAAAGGTGATGTGCAGTAAAGGTGGAGTTAAAATTTATTAATTAAAGATCTAAACTTCTGATGTTATTTTTTAAATAAAGCCTTATTAAAGATGATGAACCTGTAAGTCATTCATTAAGATTGACAGTTCCCTTTAGGAAATAGTGCAAATTTGGCTTGAATAAAGGATTGCCCAGAGAGAGAGTCTGAATGTGTAATTATATTCCACTGAAGGATGAATAATTCCTCTTGAATGGAACGGTTTGCTGTAGCCCTGCAGTTTATACTGACCTCAGCTTTAGGGGTGATTCTCATCATACAGAAGAAATGGTGCTATAAATGCCTTTTTCTTTCCCCCTGTAAGAGTTTGTTACTCTGTTTGCTTTGGGTGTGAGACACAAACGATGGGGTTTCCTTTCCAACATCAGTTGGCAGTGCAGCCAGGAATATGCCTCTGGTTTCCTGCTCCTCTTCCCTGGCATGTGCACGGATGCCTGGTGTGCTTGGCATTCAAAATGTCACACTGACAAAAGTTTTTGCAGGGCCAGCTGTTGCTCTCATTTCTTCAAGTATTTTCATACATGGGGCTCCCAGGAGTATTTGCTGGCATTTTCTTTATTTATGACAGGTGTGACTGAAATGGAGCATTCAGAGCTGTGCCCTAAATTGCTCTGAGTGCTTTGGTTACCCATTCCTCACAGAGGGTCTGCTCCCACCTGCCCCCCACACAGACCCTGGGTGACCACACAGCTCTGCTGCAGCTGGAGCAGGAGGGAAGGGGGCTGCAGCTGGCACAGGGAGGGGGAGGCCCAAGGTCTCACTCCTGTTAACCCTGCCCTGGCACGCAGGCACTGCCTGCCTTCCTGCCAGCACGCTGCAGCTCCAAGGTCCTGGCTCAGGAGACAGGCAGCTGGCTAAGGCCACCTGCAGCTCTACCCCAAATACATGCTGGTAGAGATATACTTTCCTCTATAGCTGGAACTGGTGCTGCACCTGAAGCAGTGTCTGCCCTGTACACTGCTCCCACCTCAGCACAGGGTGCCAGGGAGTAGTGGCAGCTCAACTGCTGGACTTCTGCTGGCACCTGGGCAATCCTTGCTTTCCCAGGGAGAACTACAGAGATGAATTCCACAGCATGTGCAGTGATAGGTGATTCCTTGTGGCATCCCCTGTGATCTCAAGTAATTTGTAACAAATAAGCTGTGTTTCTCTGTGACCCTCCTCGGATAGGAGCAGCACGTGTGCGCATGCTGCCTTTTGCTGAAGGACAGGTCTCTGCGAGCTGCCCCACCTCTCTGTTGTGTAAATACCTTTTCATGATGCTTGTCTCCATCTCTTCATGCTTCCACTTGTGTGTCAATGGTGTGAAGGAGGTACCACAGGATGTATCGTATTTTATTTGGTGGGAGGTGCAGGGAAGGTATGAGATGCTTTCTTCTTTCAGCCCATCTTCCTGCAGGTGTCACACACCTGAGGTTTCAATAAAAAAGCTAACTGTGAACAACATGTAAACCACCATGTCCCCAAAATGCAGGGTAAGTCCTTGTTGACCTGAAAGCCTGTAAGCAGCATTAGCCCCCAATGATTTCTTCCTGCCTGCCTGCCTGCCAGGAAAGACACCACAGACAGGTAGGTTTTTAACCCAAGACCTTATCTCGCACCACAGGCAGATTTATTGAGAATTATGGTAGTTGTCATCCTAAGAGGCTCCAGTGAGTGTTTAGGCACTCTATAAACTCACAGTCAGAGGGAATGTGTCACTCAAATACACAGTCTATCAAGGCATGAGAGAGGAAAGGTGGGAATGAGGGATCACCACTGCTCTTGTTTGCTGTGTGTCCTGTTGCCACCTCCTGTCCCCTTGCCAAAGTCATCTCTTGGGTACCTGCTGCTCCCCAGCCCCACAGAGCAGCCTGAATTTGGGGCAGAATGTCAGACCTGAGCCATGAGACCAGCACTGCACCTTGCAAGCAGCCGTGGAGGCTCTCCTGGGGAGGCAGCAAGGGGGCACAAGCTGCTTTCTGGTGGAACCTCTGTTTTACAGAATCGGTGTGTAGAATGATCTGATTTCCAAAGTACATATCAAAGGTTTGCAGCCATTGAGACCTGTGGGCACTCTGGGGAGAGAAACATGACTGGAGGCAGGAGCAAAGATTTGGGTGGTGTCTTCAAACCTGGCCAGAGATGGTACTCAGAAGAGATTTTGAAAGGAGAGCCAGGCACTGAACAGGGCAAAAGAGAGCTCTGGGGTTTTAGCTAAGGACAAATCCAAAGGGCAACATTACAAGTAGGGGTCCCATATTAAAGAACCTGAGAGATTGTGAGGCTTTCTTTTGTCTCTGCTACCGTTTTTGTTTGGGGCTGAGCTGCCACTGTGCCTGGCTCTGGCTCTCCAGGGAAAGGCCTGCACACTCTCAGTGCTGTGCTCTAAAGCTTGGACAGATGCACCGACCCATAGCTGACACAGGGACTCTGGGAAGACTTCAGGGGTCTGTTGGTGACTCCTATGAAAAACCCCACAGCATCAATGGGATTGCAGCTCAGCAGATGCTGTGGAGTATAAGGTAGATAAGGCCTTTTAATATACGCATCTACACATTTCCATGAGCTTGTATGTGCACGGGAACTATCCTATTGAACTGTGCAATAGAGATAGAGAATTCTTCCTTGTTCTGCATCTGAAAGAATAAAGTGAATCAGTGTTACTTCATTTATTACCCCTAGGAGGAAATATCTTGTGGAGGACACATGCATTTGGCATGGCATCTTAGAAATCATGCACAGGGAACTGAAGGAGGACTTCAGTAATACCGTATCTGATGCATTTTTAAAATATGTTTCCCATAGAAGATGTCTGTTTTCTGCCTCAGAAAAGCACAGGCCTGGTGAGGGCTCTTGTTTTGCGAATGCCCAGTGCAGTTTCTCAATAAAGCATCTGTGAGAAGAAAGGGTGCAAAAAGTCTCACTTCTCTTTCCTGCATCAGGTGCCAGTAAAGGAAGGGCTCACGTTTTGGTGCTGGGAAAAAGGGAATTGTAGTGGGTGGCCCATCTTTTCAAGGTGAGAATGTTCCTTTCCTGCAGCTTGTGCAGCTGCCAAGGAGGTGGTGAGTGAGTGAGTGAGTGAGTGAGTGAGTGAGTGATTGAGTGAGCAGGGATGGTGCATGGCCCTCTTCAGTCCCTGAGGGGGAGAAGGGACTCCAGTGCCACTGCCAGGCAACAGCAATGCAACAAACAGAGCTTCAGTGCAGATGTGTAGTAAAGACACTCGCAGAGTGAAAACAAATGGAAGAGGAGATGTCTTCAAGAAACTCTTTATGATCATTATTTATGTGTATGTGGAGACTCAGTACCCTGTTGCCTTAAAAAAATGTTTATAGCATTTATCTCCCGATTTAATCTGGCAGCCTCCATCTATTTCCCTGTAAATGATGGATGAAACGTGCCTAGTAACTATCTCTTATGGCTCAGTAAATACTTGAATTTATTTGCATATTAAGTTGGCCACGTTTATATCGCGCTCGCTCGCTAAATGCAGCAACACGAACTACTACACAGAGGAGGCTCATGGGCCATTAATGCGCCGAGGATTTATGTGAACGACTCCCTTTAACATTAATGGAAGTTATCAGCACAAATCGCCTTCCAGTGGGGGAATAGACCGTAATGTATGTAAATACCTATTACTCACTGCTGTTTAGTTATTCAAGAGGACGACTAGCAATCTAAAACACCACTCTAGTGCTGATATACGAGCAGTTTTCCTTGAAATGTGGGAAGAGAGGGTGCTGCTTGTTGTGTAGGTTGTTGTGTCACCTCTGAGCTGGCACACATTCGGAGGTGGTTGCAGTCCCTTAGGCTTCAGCGGGATACAAGAGGAAAGTTTTTCAGGGTTAAGTCCTGGCTGAACTCGTGTTTCGCATGGGAGTGAGGGCAGTTCTGCTGGGTGGGATGCAAGAGCTAGGAGAAGATGGGTTCCTCTGTCCCTGTGTTCCCTGTTTCCCAGCCAAAGGCTCTGCTGTGTGCCCCAATGCTGCTGCCTTTCAGGAGGGGCTGCAGTGACCCTTCTGGTTTTGTCAGGCTTGGCTCTCCTGCCTTCACTCACTCACCTGGGAAGTCCCATTCGTGTAGGTCAGTGAGCAGCATGGCTGGGCTCTACCCATGTGTGTAGTGTAGTATGTCTCCCTTCCCACAAAAAGGGATCTCTCCCTGCATGCTGGGAGCTCTGCTGCCGGCTGCCTGGAGACCCCAGGGCTGCTGGACCCATCCTGCTTCACTGCAGAGGCTGCAGGCATGGGCAGGGTGTGCTCTGGGGAAAAAGTGTTGTTGTTCCCCCTCCTTATGGCTTTTTTCAGCCTTTTCCATATGTGTGAGAGTCAGCAGTGTGCCTGCGGGGTGCAAGTCCTGCTGCGCCCTCAGCTCAGCTCAAGAACTTTTGGAAACACGTTGTATTCCTCATGGGATTGCTGTAGTTGTATCAGGTCACTGAAGTTGAGCCTGTGCAAATATCCTTCCCTCGCAGAACATGGGTTTCTTGGGTGATGCTAAAAAACCTGAAAACATAGCTCTTCTCCTCTTCACAGCTGACTAGATGAAGGTGAATCTGCTCTGGAACAACAAAAAAAAATCAGGTGATTAGGCTAATGGGACTGACCACGGTGTTGCTATTTCAGCCTGCTTCCTGATCCTGCATGACCACAGGTTTGTGTGCTTTCTACAGCTGCTCTCGGGTGTGTCAGGGCACCCTGCAGCAGACCCAAAAATGTGCTGGTGGCCTGTGCCAGTCCTCTAGGATGGTTAGGATGGAGCTGTGTGGTATGAGGAGAGACACCTGGGAGAAATCTGCAACTTCAGGGATATTTTTCTTAACAAGATTATTAGAGATGGTGAAATTCCTTCAATCTCAGTTGTTTTGGAATTTATATTAAATTTACCTGCCATGGTTTTTGCCTATGATTTCTAATTAAATGAGGTTATTAAAGTGGGAGACAATACTGCAAAAATTATGATTGATTTTTTTTCTTTCCGCACTATTTTTACACACTTAGCAGTGGGAACCTCTGCCGACAGCAGGGACTGATGCTGAGATGGCAAAGAAACTCAAGGATCTGTCCTTGTCAAAAAGAAAGATCTGCTCAGGCGAGCTACCATTAACCTCATGCCAGGGCTTGTGTCTCGCTGTGAACTTAGAACACGTGGAGCAAGAGGGTCTGTCCAGGGAAGGGCTGATGTTTAGTGGTGGACTTGACAGTGCTGGGTTAGCAGTTGGACTCAATGACCTCTGAGATATTTTCCAACCTAAATGTTTCTATGATTCTATGCTGTAGCTATTTATTTACCTGGGTAGGCTGTAGGCTGCCATTTGAGGAGGAGAAAATGAAGGGAGGTCAGGGTATGTGATATGGAGGTAGGCACGCAGGAACATCCACCTCTGTGAAATGGGGAGAGCAGGACTGATTGAGACTTCTGGTGGGTGATTTATTCTAATTAATTTGGAATCTGGTGTGTTCTTTCAAGCTCATTAATATCTAGCTCTGCAGATACAGAGGTCTCATGCAGAGGGACATACGGGAGGGGATGATGAGCACAGAGAAGCTCATCCTCCTGCCTGGGTGAAAGCTTCAGAGCAGGCAGGGAGCTGGGAGAGGAAAGATGTGAGGCTCCAGCCTCTCTCGCGTGTGCTTGGGGGACTCAGAGCACAACTCAAAGGGTGCAGCTGACAGTGAGCCCTGTGGGAGGCTGTGCCAAGGAAAATGGTCCCTGGGGCCAAAGAGGGAGAGAGCTTTCCAGAGCAGGCAAAAATTGCCATGCATGCCCATCTGTGTGGTGTAAGACCTCATATGAGCTGGTTTTCCCCAAAATAATGTGAATTTACAGAAATATGTGATACACAGGTCCAGTGGCAAACAGAGATCTGTGTGCCACTCAGTTACTTCTCCCATCAGTGCCAGCATGCAGAAACATGTACAGACATGGGGGCACTTGTGTCTGGCACTTTACCAGCTAAATGAAAGTGCAGAGGAACTGGAAATGCTAACAGTGGTCTTGCTGTACACTCAGCCTGTGTCCCAGGCTGTGACTGCAATCTTAATTACTGTTTAATGAAGAAGCGTTGCTAGTCAGAGGTATTGTAATTATTTATTGTTAGTAGGTCCAGGAGACAGTGCACTACCATCCATGACTTTTTTTTAAAACAGAAATAAATGGCAACAGAATAAATAAATAAAGTCAGCCTCTGAAAAGGTCACATTTGCCTACAGTCACAGTCCATATGCCAGTTTCTTATGCTAATTCTGGGACAGTGAAAAGCCTGACACTCTGGTCATGCTGCCTGGTGATTGCTAGAGGGGGCAGCTCAGGCTGGTCAACCTAGGTGTCTTAAAGAATCAGAAGAGAAAAGATGGTTTGCGAAGGCCAGGAGACTGCTCCATAAGGGAATGTAAAATTAGAGGAAAGTGGGAGGAAATTAAACAAATAAAGTCAGAAAATCCCTCCCGGTACCAGTCATCACATGCTATGGATGGCACTGTGCCACAGCCCCTTGCAGGCTCCTTGCAAGTGCAGAATATATCTCTGAATGAAGTATGTTAAAACTATCTGTTCCCAGAGACGATAAGGGAGCAAAGAAACTTGCAGGGAAAATAGGATAAACTCTGAGTAGAGATAATGTCTTCCAATGAAGAATTTGGGAGATGATGACATTGATGGTACTGGATCCTGTAGGAATTACATCACAAGAGAGTAAATCTGACTTTGGACTTTAAGGTGCGGAGGGAAGAGTTTGCAGAGGGAGGCCACTTTGCCTGTTCTACTGTGGGCACCTGAAACACACACAATCCACATTTAGAGACTGCTTTGGATTTTCAAGAGAGACACAAGAAGCTTTTCAATCTGCATTTTCCTTTTCTTTGCAACATCACAGAGATCTCTTGAAGAGATACACATTAGTTGTCTCAAACACTGCCACAAAGAGTTTATGATCTGTCCATAAGTGATGTGGTCACACACACAAACATTAAAAAAAGATGACTTACCTCCATCCAATGTGACCATCCCCTACAGAGGTGCAGGCAGAATGAACTGTGACCTGCAGATATTTTATCTGTCTCATAATCATTTGTGCTTTCTCACTGGCAAATGAAAGAAGTTAAAAGCTGAAATGTTTTATCGGACGATTTTGAAATGACTTTGCAGGGAAGCAGTGTGCCTGGGGCAGGGAGGGGCTTTATGAAGGCTTTGGATTAGGGGGATTCGGGTGATGGGGGAGCACAACAGTCCACCCTTCGGGCCAAGGCTTGTGCAGGCACCCTGAGCCCTTCTCACCAAGTGCCCACTGTGCTTGGCAGGTGTTGGAGCAGGGTCTCCCTTCCTGAGGGAAGGCAGGTGCCACCGGTCATGCTGTGTGTTGCTTCTCTAGTGATTCATATAGTGGGACAGTCCTCAGACACTGAGCAGCTTGCAGAGCCCCTGCTGCCACTGAGCATGGAAACCTCTGTGGTACCTTGGAATATGCTGCTGTGGGTGGCTGCTGTCGGTCTCAGGCTGCTGTGTGCCTCAGCCTGTACATGGAGGCAGTTCTTCCTTGGCAGCCCCTGGTATCTCCACAGAACTGCGAGGAGTTGTCTTTGCTACCTGAGTTGTTGTCCCAATTAGTTAGAAGAAATGTAGCCAGGAATGGAAGACATTTACATTCTAGAAGTCTCTTGCCAATTCTGTGATACAGACATAAAAATATGAACATAGTGACACCTTGAGAACCAGTAAACAAATCAGTGTGTGGTGGGGAAAAAATCCCTGTGTGCAGGGACTGAGTATGCAATGCGAGTTCTTCCCTGGTCCCACAGAGCCCTGTTGCAGAGGTTTAAACTGTACTGCAAGAGCACATATGCCTTCTGCTAGTGCTCTGTGTTTGCTCTCACCAGCCATGGTCAGAATTACACAGGGGCCAGACTTGTTTCCATAAAATGTCTGAAAGCTTTCTGTTAGTTGCCCTCGGATCTGGTTTGGAAGTGTGCTTTCTAGTGACGGGCCCCTGCAAGCACAAACCAACTGAAAATTCAATCAGAGGGACCTTTCATCTGGGGTGTGTTTTTCTAAATAGCAGTGAAAGCAGACATTTAATCAGTACAGTTTTGCAGATTCTGTTACTGAAGGTATGCAGACTCTGACACATGAGCCAACTGGAGAGGTTTTGCTCTGAATATTGAGTTTCTAGGTGATGAAAACAGGGTTGTTGCCAAACACAATGTAAAAATCATGGAGAAACCAGAAAATGGTGGTTAGTTGGAGGAGGAAATGGATCAAAACAGTTCTGAAAAGCAAAGGTTATATATTTATTTAGAAAATGAATTACAGATATAGTCAAACAGGGGTGAACTTTACTCTAGAGTGCTGTGTCCTTTAATAATCAGCCCCAGTTAGCAAAGCTTTACTCCCCAGTCACAGTGAGCTGCTCCTTGCTAACTTGCTGCATGATATTCCCATGGTTCAGTCTTAGGTCCGGAATATTTTGCAGTTTCCCAGCATGCTTTTAATCTAATATAATTGTATCTAATCTGCATTTTGGGAGCCACCTCCAGCCTCCCCCAAAGACAGATCCAGTGTCCAGGCAGACAGCAAGCTTGTGAATGACCAGAACTTGCCTTCCCAAGAGCAGGGAAAAAAATCACAGCTGATGTCCTGAAACATCCCCACTACCCTCTGCCAGCCTGCCTAGTGATCACTTAGGCACCAGAGATTTTCTGCTGGAGTGGGAAACAGAAGCACTAGGGTGACCATCCGGTTCCCAAACATTCCTGGTTAATGCAGCAGTCTCTAGTTAGTAATGCACATGCTTTTCTTATTCCTGAACTTAATTATTAAATGAATATCCTTTTATTCATGCTGTCCAATTAAAATGTTAAAATGCGGTTTGAATATAAATGTACCTCTCATGCGTGGAAGTGGAAGCTTTCAACATCTTCAGAATCTGTGGTCCCTGAAATCTCTAAAGACAGAAACATAAGAGCTACTCCAGTTTATTCCAGAAGAGGATGACTCTTTTATAAGTATTATTTCTCAAAATGTAATATAAAAGTGCATCAGATCCCTAAGGAATAAAGTTAATTTTATGTGAGAAATGTGTGAAATTCCTGCCCTCTGTCCAAAAAAAGATATTTCCCTACTGACTTTTGTAATATCAGTTCTTCAGATTTAGGGGGCTAATTTATTTCTTGGGACAGATATCTATGGTAGGCACATCAGCTCTGGTATGCACGATCCAGTCAGGTGTGTTGTCGTTGGAGATAAACCATCATGGGGTCAGTAGCTGACTATTACTGGTGGTGGAATGGGAGGCAGAACATGGGTTGGTGTGGGAGCAGTGGGGCTGGACACGTCTGCCAAGCACCCCAGGGTTCCTCAGCATGCTGCTGGGATATCATTTGTGTGCGACTGGAGAAGCTGTGGACTGCTTCCTCAGTGCTCAGACTGCCTGCAAAGCGCATTTCAATGGGAAAGAGGAGAGTTCCACATCTCTTTTCCAAAATAGGCACACTAGCCCTGGTGATTTCACTTCGTAGATATAATCTGGCAAGGAAGGAAAAATGGGAATTTATCCCATATTGTGGGCTCAAGAAAGGTGGGGAATGATGGCAACTGTACTCAGGACAGGGGCTGTTTCTGTATTAGAAACTCACTTACTTGGCAAGGTAACTCAGGATGGCAGTATGTAAGCCATAGTGAAACATCGAGAGTAGCACAGGAGGCAATAAATACCAACACAAAACATCCAGAACACCTCAAGCTGTTCATCATGACAATTTTCTCTTTTACCATATAAAGTTTGCTTATATTTCTTTTTAAACTGAATCTGGGGAAGACAGGGAGTTTTTCAACTTGACTCCATCTTCTGTTCTAGGGATTCTTTCTGTTAATTACAGATGATTTCAGGGATCAGACCAGGTTGTCTCCATGGAGCCTTCTCTTCTCCAGGCTGAAGTCCCTCACTCTGTCTCCACAAGAGAGGTGCTCCAGCCCTTTGGTCATCTTTGTGGTCCTTCTCTGGACTTTCTCCAACAGGTCCACATCCTGATGTTGGGGAAGGTCCAGAGCTGGATACAGTGCTCCAGGTGGGTCTCAGGAGAGCAGAGTAGAGGGGCAGAATCACCTCACTCAACCTGCTGGCCATGCTGCTTTGGACGCAGCCCACGAGAGAGCTGGCCTTCTGGGCTATAAATGCACATTGTGGGGTCATGCTGAGCTTCTCAGCAACCAAAACCTCCAGGTCCTTCTCGTCAGAGCTGCTCTCAATCCAGTCTCTATCCAGCCTGTATCTGTGTTTGGGATTGCCCCAACCCAGGTGCAGGCCCTTGTACTTGGCTTTGTTGAACTTGACAAGGTTTGCACAGTCCCACCTCTCAAACCTGCCAAGGTCCCTCTGGATGACATCCCTGCCCTCCAGCATGTCCACCGCACCACTCAGCTTGGTGTCATTGACAAAATTGCTGAGAGTCTCCTCAATCCTGCTGTCACCAATAAAGATTGTTAAACAGTGCTCATCTCAACACCTACCCTTGGGGAATGCCACTCTTCACTTGGCTCCATTTGGACATCGAGCTGTTGCCTGTAACTTTTTGAGTTTCACCATCCAGCCAATTCCATAGTCACTGAGTGGTACACCTACCAAATTCCTGCCTCAAGACTAGTGATAAGGATGTCATGTAGGACAGTGTCAAATGCTTTACACAAGACCAAGTGATTAAATTGTCTGGTTTCTGCACAAGACAGAGAAGATGAGAAAGGAACTAACTGCATTTGAAAGAGAGCTTGGTGTTTCTTTGCTGGTCTGAAGCTTGTAGAGAAATAAGATATTGCTTTGTGTGCCTGTAGCTCAGGAAGGTTCATTTGTTTACTGTGCAAGTTCCCTGGTTGTTGGGGTCCCTCCCCCGCCGTGTAGCCCTGGGAGAGGGGCCCTGAGGGCACAGACACGGGGCTTCCCTGCCCCTGCTCAGCCTCGTTCCCGTTGGTTGGTTTGTGTTCCCTGCGCGGGCAGAAGGACCCTTGGTCCCGTGACTGGAACAGTTCCTCGGCAGAGCTCCGGCCATGCGGCTGGAGAAATAAACATCTCTCTGAAACAGCTAGCAAGAATCTGTCTGTCCATATATATTTCCTTTCCACGGGACTCCTGGTTTGATATATGCGTGTTGCAGTATCCCCACTGCAACACCTGGTAACAAAGATAATGGCAGGAGAGGACTTCCGGAAAGAAACCTATAAATTACACTGGCAAAGTGTGTGATCAGAAACCAGGGTGTCTCAACTAGCAATTACTTGGCTGGATATGTGAAACAGGACCTGCTACATTACAAAGCCCAGTTTAAATTAAATCACTTGCTCAGAATCACAGCCTCAGTTTTATAGGCTGAATATCCATGTATTTACAGAAAGATTTGTTCCAGTGCCATCTAATAATTAGTTAATGTAAGACTGTCAGACATACTGGGCATCTTTGCTTCTCCAGCTCTTGGGGTTTGAGTTGGGCAAACTGATACTTGAGGATCTTGGTGTTGGAAATCACACCTGGTAGGTCAGGGAAAGAAGAATGGTGTGCTCTGCATTACAGTCCTCCCAGGCACTGGAAATGCAAATGGTCCAAGGCAGGGTAGCGGAGAAGCAGGTGGAGGCTGATTGTAGCCTGGAAAGGGAGCAGCCCTCCATTACACCTCCCTATATCCAGAGGGATGCTGGCGAAGGATACAGGGTCTTATGAGCAGGAGTATGTATAATGGAGGCAGTGGAGGAGAGGACCTATATCCTTTGAAGGCTTTGCAGCCTGTCAGCACCAAGGGGAGGATGCTCAGATGAGGCAGGGGAGGTGAAGAAATGGAGGTAGGCTGATAGGAAGGCTTGGCAAGCAGAACTTGAAAGTCTGCAGGAGTGTCTACTTGTATAATAAATACCAAACTTATAATACTCAGCCCTCAGCCTTAGCTCTCCATCCTGCCTCTCCAAGATCCCTGAGGGAGCTTTGCACGGCTCCTGGACAGGTCTCCCAGCAGTCCACTTCATTTTGCCACCCTCAGGATTTCAGGGCAGGGGATTTTTAAGAGGGTCTTTTTAGGAAAACAAAATGGCACCTGTGCATACACAGAAGCTGAGACA
This sequence comes from Corvus hawaiiensis, assembly GCF_020740725.1. NCBI lineage: Eukaryota > Metazoa > Chordata > Aves > Passeriformes > Corvidae > Corvus > Corvus hawaiiensis. The sequence goes on along the minus strand of NC_063215.1, from coordinate 46,555,527 downwards.
GGAAGTCTCAGGGCAGTGAAGGGAGGGATCCAAGGTTTTTTTCTGGGACCTTGTCTTGCAAATGGTAAACCACAGTCTGAGGCAAAGATCTGCAAGCGGAACCCCACCCACTCCTGCAGCTCGCCAAAGTTGGACACTAAGTCCACTGTTTTTCTTCTTGTTTCTCTGTGATATCAGAAGTGGGGCTACTGGTTCCATGTAAGATAGAGAGAGGAGGAAGGAATTGCCTTTATGTTGTCCCTTTTTTGTGCACATTTGCCTTGGCCGCCTCCACAGAGTGACCCTTGCCACTCACTTGGTCTCGTCTTATCCATTTTTCACATCTTTCCTTTGGTGCTCTGCCTGTGCTCACTCACTCTCCATAAAGTTTCATTCTCCCAACTCCCTGCTACAGGCTACATATCTGCAACAAAAACGTCAGGCCAAATGAAGAAAGGTAAGATCAGGAGGTGAGGCTGGCCTCGACTGCTCCTGGGGGTCCCATTCTCACCAGGGTTTTCAAGTTCTTCTGGCTCATTAAGCAAACCTGAGTGAGAAGGGGCATGCAGCTACTGCTCTACCTGCCGTCACCAGGGTGCTATCCTTCAAAAGAACACCTCCTCAAGGACAGCACTGTCACTGCTGACGAATTTAACTTAAAAAAAAAATAATCAGGCTCTAAGAAGACACTGGGAACCATTTTCCCTTTCTTTTGCTCTTACTAACAACAAAAGGTGTGGACACCATCAACAGTTTTTGTCTGGATTTTGAAGAATCCTGTGTTTTTTTCCTACCAGCTCCCCGTCTCTTCATTAAGGCACCCAGATGGTGAGAGAGAGGAGGGCAGGATACAGCACAGACACTGCTTGCATGACGCCCAGTCCTTTCCCACCCCAGTGTAGCCACTGAAAATACCAGGAGCAGCTCTCAGCATCTGAAGAGCAAGCCTGCTGCAGGACCCCTTCTGCCACGCCTGAGCCTGGAGCAGCCAGCAAAGCACCTGTGGCAGACACGTTGCCGGCTTTCTGCTGCACTGAGACATGTTTGCAAGTGTAAAAAGGTGTTTCCTGGCTTTAACCCAGTTTGATTTGGATTCTCTGGCAAATTATTTAATAAAGCCCTATGCAATTGCCATTGCAGGGTAACCTTCAGCACTTGCTGGAGACATGCAGGTGGAAAGGGCTGAAACCAGCTGCAAAGAGAAATGTGCTGTTTTCCAAGATGTGAAAGCCAAGCAGCAGAGTGCCACCCATGCCCAGACTGGCTGCTACACCTCCTTCAGCTCCCATGGGGCAGGACACAAAGCCAGTCACAGCATTTACATGAACAGCTCCAGGCAGTTTCCTGAGCAGAAGAGAGAAGAATGCTTGGTTTTCTATAGATTGGTGACATTGGTGACCTGTAGCTGCCTGATTCTGGTGTCTGAGAGGGTGTCAGGTCTCATAAGATTTTTTTCCCAGCATCAAAACTTTTATATTGTATATTCTGCTCTCATTGTCTCACAAGAGCTGGGGTCCCACATCTCTGTCTTTTACACATTTCCACTACACCTGCAAGCCTTTGCACCCCTTGCTCTTGTGCTCCATCAGGTCTGTTTGAAACAAGTCAACAAGTTCAAAGGTCATATGAGGTGTGAAGGAGAGCATGAGTCTGTGGATACATGAACTCGTACTCTGCAGGAAAGTAGACTAAGTAAATGAACCAACTTCTTGCCATGCATATCTCAGGCACAAAGTGATGTCACTGAAGGAAAACTGTCATCTCCCACAGACTCACTGGCTGGCACGATGGCTCCAGGGCAAGGTACACAAAGTCTATGCCGTGACAGATGCCACTATATGTTGTTTTGGATGCAACTACTTTCAGTTCTATCAAGGAGAGTTAAATTTCTTCTGTGCTGCAAGGAGATGATGACATAGGGCTACCACCTCCAACAAGAGACTACAGCTCGTTAGAAATCCAGATTTTCACAGTCCAGAACATAAACACATTCACCCCTCTTGTACCTGTGTACACTCTTTGCTGTAGCCCTGCTCCATGTACGGAAAACTCACAAGCATCTCTTTGAATACCTAAGGATCAAACTTCTTGGAAGTGCCTTCAAGCAAAAAATGTGTTTGCATTTTTCCTCAGCTTTTCTAAACTGCTTCTGAAAATACCTAAAACATAAAATAGCTGGCAAAAGTAAACCACTCAAGGAACTATGGGCGGAAACATATTAATTTATTCAAATGAGAGGTACTGAAATATTTTGCTCATTTTTCCTTGAGAAACAACATGTGGCAGTGGTTGGGTATGACTGATGGGAGTGTGAGGATCCTGGATCCTGCCATCAGCTAGCCTTGTCCGAGGAAAGTTGCTTTGCATGTGTTGCCTTCTGGCCCCTGAAGGCAATGATGTGGAACATATGGGAGAGGTGAGACACTGAAAGGATAATAAGTTCCTAACCTGGAACCTGACAAGGAGGCTGAAACAAGCCCAGGAATCTCATCTTTCTTACCCAGGAAGCTTGAGTTTTCACTTTCAAAAAGGCAGTTCTTTCCTCTGCAATGTAATGTACTATTAACCAGGAACACAGGACAACACACAACTGGCCACTGCATATAGGCATGAGCCACCAAGTGTGGGATTCACAAGGGCATTGTAGCTATCTAGACATGAGTTTGTTTTTCTGGATTCATTTTATAATCAGAAGAAGCAAGTACACATAGGATATGACAAACTTCACCCTAGTGTCGGATATAAAATAGACAAGTCAAACCCAACTTTCAGAAATGAGATATATTTTGGTTTAAGACACCTAAATACAAATGTCTATAAGGAAGGGACAAACTGGACCTGATCAGTGGACTATAGAGCCACTGAAGCCACCACAAACTACATTTATATCTGGACACACCTCCACACCTTCAACCATACTGGCCACATCTCCACTGACACCATGGGAAGTCAGACATCCAGCACCCATAGAGACATCTAAGTGTCTAAGCATTTGAATGAAGGCATTTAGGTGTCTTAATCTGTTACTAAATTACTCCCTACAGCTAAGTCTGGTTGTCTAAAATAGTCATCTAGTGCCACCTTAGATGACCTGAGGTGTGTAAGATATTTCGACAGATGTGACACAGGGTATCAGATTAAAATGACCAGAGGCACCTATACTGAGGCGAAGATAAACTGGGGTTTGAAACTAGATGGGATGAACCCCATTTTTGGTTCCCACAGCCAGCACAGATATTTGTGTTGGGTTTTTTCCTTGAATGATTGATTTGTGAAAATAGGCCTGTCTACTTATATCCTGTTGGCTAGACAGTCTCATGAGTTTTATACAGAAATACTCTTCCTGGGGTCAAAATGGGCAAGAGAGTCCCTCAGAGAAGCAGCTTCTCATTTCAACCCCCAAAGCAATAGGCAAGAAAAAAGAAGAGGTTTGCAAATCACTGTAAAAGAACTTTGTGCCACAGATAAAAATTATCCTGACCTTTCTTTGAGCAATGGTGAAATGGGTGTTCACCATGAGAGGTCATTAGGCAATCTCATTCAGACATGCAGAGAATATTGGCTCAATGCTTTTATTAGCAAAAATTCCTACTGTCTGCTTCACTAAACTCTTACCTTTCATGTACTCTGCGGTGCTGCTTTGGTATTCACGATGAAGAGATGTGTAATGTCTCATGCCCCTGAATACTCCCCAGGAGGAGCAGGCAGGTTTAAAGCCTGGCTTCCAGATCTGACAATGCTTTTCTTTTTGCTCACCTATTCCTCAGACCATCATCTCTGAGTGGTCACAGTCAAAGAGCTGTCCTGCTGTGCACAGAAAAAGGAGGGGAAAATAGTCATGTTACTGACTGGAAAGTATCCCCTCCCTCATATTTAACAACGTGATATTCCTCCACAGATGTGCTTTCCTGAACAACACCTGAAGAAAAGACAGAAAAGATCACAAGAAGCTTATCTCTTTTCTACATTCAGCTCTTGGGTATGTAGATCTGTGAGACACAAAGCTCTGCAGGAATCAAGAGTTGGAGGCAGGGCCGCAAATGGTGAGAGGTCAGAGTATTTCTGCAGCTGGGAGCAATGGGTGTAAGGGGAAGGAAGGACAATCTTCTTCAGCTGCTGAGGAATGGGCACATTTTCTACTTGACTGCACCCCTGCACCTTCCTTTGGCTTACAGTAGGAATTGCTTGTTCTTTCCCTATGTGTCATCCCTGTGCCAGTCCAGGAACAGGTTTGCATGAGACCTGGTATAAACCAAGTTTAAACGATCATCCTGTGGAATTACTGATATAAAATTTAATGCGGTATTTTTACCTTCAGTCCTTGCAGTTACTGGAGTGCAGGTTAAAAGCTGCATTTATTGCAGACATTTATTTTTATTAAGAATGGATCTTTGCAGTCCATCAAAAACACTCAGCTTGGGAGGAAATGCACCGTAGCTCCCTGTGCTCTCAGCTGTTGTTTCCAGCACGGTAATCTGCATTGCTAATTGTACAGCATATACACCAACACATGGTGCAAGGCGTGGATGGTGCAAAGCGTGGGCTGTTACAAACATCCTACAGCTCATCAGTGTTGGCCTAGGGAATGTTTTCTCTCCACCCCCAGCATCCCACAGGGGTGGACTGCTGTGCATAGGTGCTCTTCAGGATCCTCCGAAGGCATGGCAGAACCCCTGCTGCCAGAGGGGGTGAGACTTCACCCTTCCTGCAGTTCTTGCCCAGGTGTCAGGGTGGGGAGAGGTGTTTCCCTGCTGTCTCCTCTCTGGGATCTGATGGGGCAATGTGAAAGGCAGGGCTGGGAATTATATTTCTAGATGACAGTGTTTGAGAGACAAGTAAGAGAGGTTACCCTGTGCTTAGCCCTGCATTAAGTGATGAGAACCCATAAATGTAGTTTCCTGCTGTTATTTTTAAACTAAGAATACAAAAGTGATAGACCCAGGTCAGATTGAAGCTGCACCATCCTTGGCCATTCAAAGCTAGTGCCTTTGGAAAAGTACAAGGACAGGGCAAACATATAGTGATCTCCCTCCCAAAGCATTCTCCCGGGGCTATTTGTACTACAGTGATTTCCTGAACTGAGGCGATGCCTTTGTTAGTAGCCTGTAATTTGCTTCCTTGAATTTGCCCTTCAATTTCATCAAACTCTCATAACTTGCCTTGAACCCACCAAGCTTTCCAGCACTGAGCCATGGGTCAAGCCCAGGCTGTGGCAGCAGTCAGAGCTGCCCTAGGAAAGTCATTCCAAGGTAACACCCTGACTTTGTTGGGGGGCACTCAGACAAGCCCCTGTGTCCCTCTGACCTCTCTGGACAACCTGCAATTTGGCTGCGTGTTTTTCCCAAGAGCTTCCTCCGGGCTGTCAGGGAAGGTCCTGCTGTCACCGCCTGCTGTCAGGCAGAGGCAGTTTTTGTGTGTCTGCTGCCCTCCCCTGATGCTGGGGAGCGCCCTTTCTTCACAGGATCTGCAGCATGACAATAAATGCCACCAAAGGCACTCACATTTCCCTTAGCACACGAGAAAGGAGAATTGAGTCACGGTTGGGCTTGTAATAAAATGTAATAACAATAGCTTGTATACTGAAGTTGACAATGTCTTTGCTTTGTCAATTCAAGTACATTACACTGAGTTCCTTTTGTGCACAGTTCGTCTGGGTCTTGTGTGTCAGCACATGTGGTGAGGAGCTCTAAGAGGTTTCACCAGAGCACTGTGTCACAAGTATTGGGAGCACAGAAGCAGCACAAAAAACTGTGATTGCTAATATTTAGTGTGTTTCCTGACTACCACGTATTTGATACTTCACCAGTTGCAAAAAAAAGCAACATTTCAGCCGAAGAAGTGCTCCGGGTCAGTACCTCTTTTGCTTGTTGATAACTCAGACTGAGGTGCCACCAGCTACCTTTATTATCAGAGGAGAATATGATACAGGCAATGCAGTGTGGTGTTCAGTGCAAGTGCACAGCCTCTCTCTCACAGCCCCATGGCCACCAGTGGCACCTTCTGCAGGAACCACTCCCTTCCTCAAGCAGGGAGAAAACCCGGGCTGGATTTGTCTTTCTCAGCCTCTGCCAAGCTCCTCTGCAAAGGCTTATCTTGCCAGGTGTTGTTTAAAGCAGACCAAAATGCAGAGCCCGAAGCATGGGGCTTTCAGTGTGTTTTGGTGCCAAATCCAGTGTAATTGTTGTATTTCCTTTCCCTGCTGAACTCCCTGCCTGCAGACAGCCTGTAATGTAAGATCCTGGGATTTCTTTGTTTTGGGATGTGGAAGAGACACTGAGGGTGTCCATCAGAAAGCACTACAGGGAGGAAAATGAACACTGCTGAAGACAGAAGGAAAGCAGTGATGTTCAGGATAGACTGGGCCTTTCCATTTAACTCCTGCTGTGGCAAGCCTGATGCTTTTAACCCTAAAAGGATACTCTCTGCAGTCATGAGACTTTTCCTTGGTAAAAATCAGAGCCCCATGGCAGGCTTTCATGGGGTTCCTGAGCTGGCTGAGCATGCCTGGAGAGTGAGTGCAGCCACAGTGGCTCTGGACAATGTGGCAAATCAGGCACTGCAAGTTTGCTCTGCTCTGATGTTTGACATTCAGTATTTGCATGAGAGTTTTAGGCAGGTGAAGACTGGAAATTTTATAGTCAATCTATAAGTCCTACCATATATAATGGATCTATCTGAACAGAGCAGATACCCTTAGCATTACTGAAAACATGCAGGTTTTAGCATATTGCAAATAAATGCATTTACTGGAGGGTAGGGCTGGGACCCGTCTATTTTTTATCCTACAGGAGACTGTAAACTACAGACTGGATAATATGAGAAAAGTGGGTTTCTTTTTTGGTTAGTCTCACTTACAAAGTTTTAACCAGGCAGAACATATTTGCCTTTGAAGCAAAGAAGCCCCCAGCTGCAGATACTTGTCACCAGAGGCCCCTATCAAGTGGTACCCTTCCCACTGTGAGTGAGCAACCCTGATTTCGTTCCCAGCAATGTCAGCTCTTATCACACTGGGTTCTGAAATTGTGAAATTTGAAGTGCTCGAGAAATTTGTAGGTTTTATAGTTTATAGATCTTGTAAAAAATTGTAGTTGTTTGTAGTAATAAACAAACCTTTATTTGCTTTATGTAGAGGATGCTCTTGAACCACATCTTTAGGTTTTCTCTGAAGCTGAGAGAGCTATGAGCCTGCTCTGTGGAAAAAAACAGAAAGCAGGGAGTCTTCCATTATCACTGGCCTGAGGGAGCACAATTTTGAAAACATTAGCTGTTGCAAGGCTTATCATAAAAGTATGAGAATTGCTTAGACCTTTGTGTCTAGCAATGTGTGCAGGCAGGACTGGGACTACTATTCTTCCCATATGGAGGAAATCAAATGGCTGGACAAACCAACATTTGAAAACGTATTTCTACAGCTGGTTTTTTTTAAATTAACCTTTGTTAGTAAGTGACCCTTACTAGAAGCTGTGAAGGATGCCATATATTCCCTTGGTGCTGTGTGTATGGTTGTATATTTGTTTTCTTTATTAAAATCTGGGCAGAGGAAAATGGACCAGATTCCACTCCATTACCCCTGCTCAACTTCAGCAGCTGCATGGAATTGTGCTGAAGTAACTGTGTTAATGGAGTACGTTCAAAAGCCCACTACTAACATGCGTGGTAACAGATGTTATAAAATTGCAGAGAGGAAATGTTTGGCAATTACCCTCTAACATGGCTACCTTGTGCTGGCAGCCTCATGGTCCAGCCCAGCCTCTCCACTCAGGAATGCTGCGGATGAAGAGGAGGGAAGTCCATTTTGGTATTGGTAGTACTTCTGAGGTGAGGCAGGATTTGCAGAACCACAGAATTTGTGAAAAAAAATCAGGTTGGCTGGGACTTCATCTACTCCAAACCCCCTCTGAAAGCAGGCACTGACTGATGGCTGCAAGCTCGAGCCTTCATCACACTTACTGCAGGATGCAGGGTTAAGGTGGTTGTTGTGGAATCCACCTACTGGACATCTGTGATAGAGGCCTCGCCACCTGAGCCAGCTCCCTCTACTGCACTCCTCATGGTCAGGAGAGGGAAACTAGAATGACAAGGGTTTTGTCCATCTTCGGAGAAGCTGGACCAGCTGTGGTCAGGTGACTCCCACCCAGGGTCATACATCTGTGGTGTGTTTCTTGCTGCTTTGTGATCAGTGGTAACAGGGAAAATGACAGCACTGAGCAATCTGCCTTTGGATTAAAAAGAACTAAAAAGAAAATTAAATAAAGAATTGGTTTGCTTTTTTTTGTTCTCTCCCTAGGACAGATGAGCCACCCACCGTGCCTGGACCCCAGCCTGGCTGCTGGGGAGATGCAGTCCCCCAGGATGGCGGGGAGGAAGCGCGGGCGGCCCCCGCTCCAGCCAGCGCCCATCAAAATGGCTGTTCACAACCTCTTCTCGGCAACAGCCGGTGCTCTGCCAGTCATGAAGATCCCAAAGAAGAGAGGGAGAAAACCTGGGCACAAGGTAGATGCACGACTTTCACATTCCTTCTCCACCTCCTGTTGGTCTTCATATATTTTCTTCCACAAATTCAGCTGAAATGCAGGAAAAGAGGAAAAGTTTTGCAAGTCTGGAGCAGAACAATGCAAATGCAAATGCAAATGCAAAAAAAAAAAAAAAAAGAGAAGATGGTTTCTCTTCTACCTGAGCTGGTGAAAAAAAAATCAGAGAATCACAGGATATTCTAAGTTGAGGGGGACCCATCAGGATCATTGAGTCCAACTTCTGGTCCTGAGCAGAACACCCCAAGAACCACACCCTGTGTATTTTTCCAAAGGCTAAAGTTTTTTTAATTTGGTCTGTTTGAAAATAACTTGTCTCCCACAGTGTTGTGTGGGATGGCTGCGCACCTTCGGGGAAGTGTTTCTCGTCACATTATTCTTCTCTCACTAACAGTGATTAGAAATTGAATAAACTGAACAGAGAAAGAAAGGAATACAGGAGAGTGGAAATGGTGGAGGGGGGCATGGGGGGCGTGGGGGGCGGGGGGGGTGAGCTAATTTCCAAAGGAAAAAAGAAAAGAGGGCCATTTGAGAAAAATAATTAGATTTCACTTTATACGTCTGCTCACTGCCCAGCTCTCTGTGCAACCCTGGGGTAAAGGCAGAACTAAAGAAAGACAGGAACCCTTTGTGCTTTAAGCCCTTCCAGTGCTGCCGCTGGGCTGGGTTTCTCCCACCACACCACCTGCAGTGGGCCCAGCACCAGTGGGAGCAGTGCCACTGTGATGCCCCACACCAGGCAAAAATGGGACCGTGAAGCTGAGGGAAGGTGAATTCATTCTGGGGAAACAGAACTGTTTTGGTGAAACTGGGCTACATTTTAGTGAGGGGTCTTGTGTTCAGCAGATTGCTCTGTTAATCTCTGTCTCTGTCCCCAGCCAGCTTGGGGCACTGTACATGTTTGCTGTGCCTGTTCCTTGTGTTTAATGGGCACTGGTACAGACATGCAGACGGTTACGCAAGGGGGGCAAATTGCTGACTGCTAGAAAATAAAGAGTTGCTTGAGTTTCTGGTGTCAAGACAGAAAAGCGAATAAAACAATCAGGGTATGCACAAGGCTGACCCAGCCTTCCCTGGAGAAGGTCTTCACCAGGGTATTGCCTGGCTCTTCCCTGAGACTCTCCTGGTTAGTGGGAGGAAACAGCGTCCCATGCACGGTGCTGCTGGCTGAGCTCTGGATGCAGGAACCAATTGTTTGGTTCCTGTGCTCCTTGGATTTGAGCTTCACCTAGAGCAGGCTACCCTCATCTTTGCCTTTCCCTCCTTTTCACCTCCTGCTAGACATTTTCCTCCCATCCCCTAACCTCCACCTAGCCTCCTCTCTCCTTTCCAGGCAAGCCCTCTTCTCCACCCCTCTGCATCCCATTTCCAGAAACCCCTAATTCTCCACACGCCCCTGTGCAACAACTGCTGCAGTAGCTGTCAGTACCTCAGTCCTTTTGCTTTCTCCACATCCTCTTGCCTTCTCCCATGTCTTTCCATGCTCTCCTGACTTCAGCCATACTCCTCTTTTCTATGGGACCACATTTTGAAGTGTTTTAGTGTGTGCTGCAAACACACCTTGCATGACCAACAGTTCCAGCTGCAGTTTTCAATTTGAAAAGCTTTCACTTTGATAATGGGAATGGTGTAACAGCAGAGGCCAAGCAAAGCCAACCTGACAGCAGCCTCAGGTGTCCCTTTTGGGAATAACGCAGAATTTTATAGCAGTAATCCAAAACAGAGCTGGCAGTTAAGACTGGGGAAAATACTCAAGTGTTTTGTAAAATCTGGGATATACTTTTTATTTTTCACTTCCATATCAGGATAAAACTCCAGGATGGAAATATCTGAAATGTTTTACTTGAGGTACTTGTTGAGTTTATTAATTTTATATTTATTTAGTTTAAGTAATTTAGTTATTATCAGTAAAGCTGGGTGACTTGTAGACTCTTTAGATCAAAAACATCCAGTCTGGACAATAATACTTTGGAGATGTGCTGAAATTGGATCTTTGAGGTTTGAGATTGAGTGATTTGCCAAATACCACAACGACCTTGTATGCAGGGTTTTGTCAAACCCCACTCCTTCTGTCCCTGATTGTCTTGGTGACACCAAGACAAGAACCCCATTTCTTGCTCCTGCATTTACATTTGATTTGTAATTTGACAAAAAAAATTTGACTTTTTTCCAGGTGGAAAAAAGTCTTTCACCAAGGACCACATATATATAAATGGGAGAAGTGGGAGACCTAAATTCTTGGAAATGCTGCTGTAACACTGTGCTTTGGACCTGTGTGGCTGAGCATTTGATTGCTGTGTCCTCCTCTTCTTTCAAAGGGAAGCTTTCTCCCTGGCTGGGTAGCATGCATTCCTCATCCTTGTCCCCAGACACTGAGCGAGGAGGCAACAGCATCCCTCCTTCAGCAGTGGATCTGAGATGATGTTCTTTCTTGCTCAGCATGGCACATAAAAAGGCATCCTTTTATGACCAATGGCTTAGGTGGATGGAGCTGACACTCATGAGCTGCAGCATCCATGGCATCTGGCCTGGTGCTGTTGATTTGCGCTGTAGGATTCGTACAGCGAAGCGATGTTTTCCGTGAGGCGCCTTTGTACGCTGCGTGCTCAGCTGAAGTGAACCCCTCTCCATCAAAAGCACTTCCCCAGCATGAGTCAAAGATTACATTTTTTGATGGGGAACTCTAGCTTGATTTAATTAGCTTGATAATTGTATGACTTTCAGATACCACGAGACTTAAATGCATTTTAAAAAATGACTCCCTGCCCAAATGGCAGACGACCAAATTCTTTATAGCAACCAGATAGCTGAATTATTACAGAACAGATGGAAAAATACTTCTGAATTTTTAGGAAACTAGGAATTTACAGCCTAGATTTAAATTTATTTTGACCAAGATGTGAATAACAGACATTTTCAATCACATGCTCTTTATAGACAGGTGACCCATTGCCTGTTTTCATTGATATTAAAGCAAATATCTGTGTCTTCCTGAAATGACATTTCATCACACTTCATCACCAAGAAAAGTCTTTTCCCTGCTATCCTGTTTATTTTTTCACAGCTTTGGCTATAAAATTTCATCAGCTGTTTTTCCAAAAACTGTTTCGTACCTTATGTGGAGCTATTTGCCATGAAATGTTACATTTCCCCAAAATACGATATTCTTTCTGATTGTCTAAATCTCTGGGAAAAAGCCTATTCTGGCAGCCAGGGGGGGGAGGTTAGTAGATGGATGGGTTTTATTTCTCTGGCTGTGAGTGAGAGCAGCCCTGAAGAGCTGTATAGCAAGCCTGTACAAGGGAAGGTTTTGTTATCATCCTGCAGGGATTCGCCTGGTTAGAGGACATCAGAGGGACACGAGCATGGGGCAGCGCTGCAGCACAGACCACCACATCCCTCCCAGGGGACAACAAAGTGATGGTCCCCTTTGAGCAGCTAGAGGGCTTTGCCCCTCTGTGCAACCAAAGCAGCTCCCACATGGGGAGGTGGCCCCAGCCCAGATCAGCCAGGACCTTGCAAGCTCCTGCCAGGTGGAGTGGCCAGGGAGGACACACGTGTAGAGTGACAATTTCCATTATGGGGCATAGGTTCCCCTGCTGCCCTAGAAGTCAGTACTAATGGTGACAAATAAGCAGTCAGGATTTGGACACATTGGGAATGAGATTGCACAGACAACCTTAAAGTGTCCTGTTTATTCACCTGTCCTGTGATACAGCCTTGGATTTCAAGGTTGCATAAACTCCTGTCAAAGTTTCCTGCCTCATTCTCTGTGAAACACTGATGGGATGTAGGAGGCTGTGTGCAGGCTTGCTTGCATCATTTGCTGTGCAGAAGAAAGTTATTGCATGACACAAGAAGAAAAGGTGGGAAAGACCTTGGACTGTGTTTTCCCTTCACCATCTGACCCCCATCTTACCCCTGGTGACTGGGCTTGTGTTATGCTGAGTCTCCTCACTCACAGCCAAATGCACAGAGCCACAGACCCCAAAATGTGTTCAGAAGCTCTGTGCTTCCCTGGTGTAGGTTTAATGGCAACCTTCTGTCCAGCCATCAGAAGTCCACATGGCAGGACTAGGCTGGCTCAGACACTCATCTTACTGCACATTTGCAGGGGCTGGAGATGGTTCTCTCTCTGGCAGCAAAAGCTCTCATTTCTCATACAAGAGGTGCCTCTGCCCTCCTGTCTGGAAGGACAAAGGCCTATGGGGATGGGGTGAATCCCAGCCTTTTCTAGCAATTGCTTTTCAGAACAAGGAACAACTGGTACAGGGGAACAGGGAGCTGTAAAAATGAGAACCTAAGTGGTTTAAGAAAACTGCAGGGATAGATTGTATTGTGGTTCATCGTGTTTCTTTCCCATGTATTTTACTGGGAAGAGATCTTCAGAAATAAAAAAAAAGTTGCCTGGCAAATGTTCTTCACCCTCTTTCCTTTTTTTGGTGTGGGATGACAGAAATACCAGTTAGATGAATCCTGGCTTCTCTGAAGAGGTGTGCAGAATATAATAAAACCTCCAGGACTCGGCAGAGTCCTCCCCATCCACAGCCACTGCATACTCAAACAAACTTGTAGCCAGCATTGATGGCACAAAAGCCCACTCTGTCTGCATCTAACACATGATGACTTTGATAAAGTAGACACCCTTATTTCCTACCCAAAATCCCTGATCAGCTTTCTCTGATCTCTTTCCCATGGCAGAAAGTCCGTAAGAGTGGGGGGTTGGTTGTAGATCTTGTTGTAAAGCTACCACTTTTACATCTCATGCTGTGCATATTAAAACTTACAACATTTGATAGTCAAAAGCTGATTCAAATGCCTTACCACAAGGATTTCCCAATGTGCTCTGGCAGATTTCCTCTGTCTCCTTTTCTCTTTCTCTTTCTCTCTTCTTCACTGCTTTTTTTGACTCTCACACATATGTGCTTTCTACTGGCAAGCTCTCAGTCAGTCAGCTGGTTGGTTGGGTTGGCTTTTCAATAGAGAAGACTCAGTCCAAGAAAAGACATCTTTAAATGGAATACACTTCATAATATTCAGGGACTACTCAGGGAGTGGCCAGGAGGTAGCTAAGCTGTGTTTGCTTAGTGTACTGTCTCTTGCACTAATCAGGCATTTTATTTCGATCTAACAAAGGCCAGTTCTCTACTACTCCTAATAAAATGACATTTATCTGTACCCAGAGGCTGCAGAGCACATTTTGTTGCAATAATTTTGCAGTAAATTGTTCACTAAAACAGGAAACTGGTAAGAAGGGGCTTCCACACTAGAGAGTTTACACAAGCCTTGCCCTCTGTTTATTTGCTCTTGAACATAAGCCTGGCCTCTTGAACATAAGCCTGACCTCCAAGATCTAGGTGGAGAAAGAGGTCTGATGGTGCTAGTGAGGCAGTGCACAGTGTTGTTGGGGCAGCACACACTCACAAAGTTCAGGGGCTGAAGAGGGGACTTCTGAGCCTCTCTTTGGGACCCCAGGAGTGTGAGCCAGTAAGGATGTTAAGGAGCCAACATGCAAGTGAAGCAGAATTTGTTAGGTGTACTGTCTCAAAAGTAGTATCTATGTAAAGAAATGTATGTGTGAGAGCATACATGAGTTGCTAGAGCCTGTCCAGAGAAGGACAACAAAGTTGGTGAAGGGTTGGGAGCATCTGAGGGAGCTGGGGTTGTTCAGCCTGGAGAAAAGGAGGCTCGAGGAGACCGTATTGCTCTCTACAACCACCTGAAAGGAGAGTGTAGCCAGCTGGGGCCAGTCTCTTCTCCCAGGCAACCAGTGACAGGAAAAAGGGCAATGGCCTCAGGCTGTGCTAGGGGAGGTTTAGATTGTGTGTTTGGAAAAATTTCTTCACTAAAAGGGTGTTCAAGCATTGGAACAAGGGAAGAGGTGGAATCACTGTCACTGGAAGAGTTCAAAAAACATGTAGGTGTTTAGGGACATGTTTTAGTAGTGGTCCTGGCAAAGTCAGGGAATGATTGGACTTGATGATCTTAGAGGTCTTTTCCAACCTGAATGATTCTGTGATTCTATACATACAAGTATATATGCACGTCTCTCTATAAATGATATATTTTAGATACACATAGAGTGCGTACAAATGTACGTATGTATACATGCATTCATTGTATATGCATATATATATATATATATATATATATATATATATATATATATATATATATATATATGTGATCAAAAACAAGCCCGGAAGCCTAACATAGGGGCTACCCAAAGTTTCACTTTGCCAGCCCACTTTGCCATAGAAAAGTGAATAATCGACATATTGCTATAGAACATAATAAATCATGCTGCTTGTCACCTTCCTGCATGGAATAAATCCCAAACTGGATGGAGACCTTGATTTTTGAAACTGTTCTCTTCCCATTCAGTAAAGCTTTCAATACTTTCTCTCACGGTATCCTTCTGGACAAAATGTCAGGCACAGAGCTGGATAAACACATGGGAGAGCAACTTGCTCACCAGTCAGACACAAAGGCTTACAGGGAATGTGGTGACATCAGACTGGTGACCTGTTACTGATGGGGCTCCCACAGGGCTCCATTCTCAGTCCTGTGCTCTTGAACATCTTCATAAATGACTTGGATGTAAGACTGGAAGGGAAACTTAGCAAGGTCACGGATGATACAAAACTGGGAGGAGCTGTTGACTCCCTTGAGGGCTGGGAGGCCCTGCAGAGAGACCTTGGCAAGTTAGAGGACTGGGCAATCACCAACCATGTCAGATTCAACAAGGGAAAGTACTGGATTCTGCATCCAGGATGGGACAATGCTGGATGTATGGACAGACTGGGGAATGAGAGGCTGGAAAGCAGTGCTGTGGAAAGGGACCCGGGGCTCCTGGTCAATGGCAAGTTGAACATGAGTCAGCAGTGCCCTGGCAGCCAGGAGGGCCAACAATGTCCTGGGGGCATCAGGCACAGCATCGCCAGCCAGGCAAGGGAGGGGATTGTCCTGCTCTGCTCTGCACTGGGGCAGCCTCACCTCCAGTGCTGGGGGCAGTCTGGGGTGCCACAATGTAAGAAAGACATTAAGCTATTGGAGAGTGTCCAAAGGAGGCTACAAAGAAGGTGAAGGCCCTTGAGGGGAAGCCGTACAAGGAGCAGCTGAGGGCACTTGGTCTGTTCAGCCTGGAGAAGAAGAGACTGAGGGGAGACCTCATTGCAGTCAACCCCTTCCTCATGAGAGGAAGCGAAGGGGCAGGTACTGATCTCTTCTTTCTGGTGACCAGTGACAGGACCCGAGGGAATGGCCTGAAGTTGTGCCAGGGGAGGTTTAGGTTGGGTATCTGGAAAAGGTTTTTCACCCAGAGGGTGGTTGGGCACTGGAACAGGCTCCCCAGGGAAGTGGTCACAGCACCAGCCTGACAGAGTTCGAGAAGTGTTTGGACAATGCTCTCAGGCCCATGGTGTGACTCTTGGGGATGGTCCTGTGCAGGGCCAGGAGCTGGACTCAATGATCCTTGTAGGTCCCTTCCAACTCAGCATATTCTGTGATTCTGTGAAAACAGACTGACAGCACTGTGTCGCTGGTCATTCTTGATCCCAATCTGAAGGCAAGACAACTCTACAAAAACAAGACAACACAGGCAAGTGAGAAATGGCACAAGCCAGGGGCCAGCTCAGGGTCCCTCATACTCTACAACTGCCAGAGGCAGGAGGTTAAATCCATAGCTTGTCTCAGATGCACTTATTGAATATTTTTTCCCTCTTTCAGACTGAAAACAAAGGCATGTAGCCTGCCCCGGGGGACATGGTGGTAAAAACTCACATAGATATCCCTAAGACCTTCTTACTTCCCTCTCCTTTCCCCAGCTTTCTGGTTTTACCGTTATACTGAAACAGTGACCATTATTTTAGACATTTGTAATTCATAGTCATGGACAACAAAATTCTTCATCCAAAACAACTTCTACTCTCCTCCAGGGATTTGGTTGGTAGGCAGTGGTCTGACTTCATTTCTATTTAAAATATACTTTGTATATTGTCCACGGAAAAACAACAAAAGGAAAAAAATACCTGTCAGAAGAATGCACTGGTGTAGTACATGTAAATATATAAACCAGCAAGCTGTGTGCTTGGCTCTCTGCTTTCCCCCTACTTCCCTTCTTAGCAAAAGGAAAAGCAAGAGTGGTACCTTCAGGTCACATCCATCACATCAGTCCTTTTCAAATATGAGGACCTGATCATCATTGGACTGGTGAGGTGTCGCCAGGTACTGGCAGCATAAAGACATAGTGATACTGCACTGTAAATTCCCATCATGTTTCCCTTCTCCAAGCTGGGCTGCAGGCCACAAAGATCACTGGGTGCAACAGTGCAGCAGTTTGTATTTACTAGCTGGTAATAACACACGATGGACCAAAATGTGAGCTTATTTACATGGGTGTCAGGCCAGAGTAGCCTCTTGGTGCCACTGGATTAACACAAGATTTACACCCCTGCAACCAAGAGCAGAATTTGGCCCTAAATTATGATGCAGTTAAAGACCTTACGTTTCTGAGTTGTGGAGCATTGTTTACACCCACACGAAATGGGTCGTAAAATGCCATTGCGCTGATTTGTTGGAGTGTTAGACTCAATTTGCTCAGGTGTAAATAACTACCCGGTGGGTGGCATAATATTTGCATCCTGTAGCTTAAGGCATTGCTGTCTGCTGCAAATCAGTCAGGCTTCAGGCTTCAGTATCCTCCTGGGAGCAGGATGGATCTTGTGGCCTGGAGAAAGTGATGCAATAGCAGATTGCTAATGAGTGGGAGTTCATGGGGTGTGACATACATAGAATAAAACTGGAATATCTTGTGATTACTTTCATTATTTTTTGCAGCTGAAATCTCGTGTCCTGATGACTCCTTTAGCAATATCTCCGCCAAGAAGCACGCCGGAGCCGGATATTAGTTCAATCCCCCAGGATGCAGCTACGGTACCCAACTCGGACACCCCACAGGCTCTCACAGGTACGCAGCCTCAAGTGCTCCTTGACCAAGGGGTGAGCAGGAGCCACGGGCTGACAGCCAGATGTCACAGCCAGATGCTGTGCTTTCCAGAGCAGTGGGAGCTCATGAAAATGGGGTGTTTGCAGATTAGTCTGGTGACCAGTGATAAGGAGCAGAGATGTCCTGCAAGACTATATTTTGACTGCCATGTGTTGAGTTTAGTGGAGATGTCAGTTCCATTCCTCTTGAAATGTGAACACCAAAAACCCATGAACACTCCATTTTATACCTAACATTTTCACCCCATCTGATATGTTGCAATGACCAAACTAAATCCCTGTGTGAACATGAAACATCTGTTACAGCTGTGGGGAGAAGAACGGAGGAGCCATGGTCTGACTGTAGGCACAGCTACCAGCACAAAAATCCCAAAGCCAGGTGTGGTCATTTCCAAATGTAGTCGGAAAACACAGCCTTACCCTTTCTTTTTGTTTATATTACCAGAAGTAACATAGGTCAAGGCTTTTAAACTGACGTAAATGAGAAGAAAATCAACAAGACAGCTGATTCACCCTGAGATTTCAGCAGAGAAATGGATTAGATAACATTAGAATCTAAACACAACACATAAATCCCATTATTTCCTAGCTGGGATGCACAGAGGAGAAGTTTTCCATCTGCTCTGGTGGCAGAATAATACTAAACCTAGCAACAATGACAATAATATGTTTTATTCTCGTTTATCCCTTCACACACAAAGTCTGCAAAGCACTTGGCAAACACCAGCTGAGTAGATGGAAGTGCCCTGAGAGGTTGCCCAGGGCTGCTTTTGGAACGGGACAGGGAGGCACAGTCCGCCAGCCCTGCCAGATCACCGGGGTGGCTGCAAAGGCAGAGGCTCCATGGGTCATTTCAGGCTCAGTGGATGCAGTGCCCCACACCTCTGTCTGCCCATCCTCATGCCACTGGCACCTTTCCTCCCAGCATATTCCCAACACTGCGTGCAAGTTCCCACCAGAGCAGGGTTGGCAGGGGGTGAAGGGAAGCTCAAGCCAGTTTTTACCTCCCTCTCTGCTTCGAAAGGACTGTAGGGACCCTGGGTTTCCAGTGGGGGATTCAACACATTGCCTGCAAGCTGTGGAGTCCCTCCCACAGCTGAGCCCCCACAAAAAAAAAAAAATTGTCACGCAGAAGCCACATTCTGCAGATTTGTCAAGGAGTGGCACTCTGGGAAAGCTGCACTCTGACATCCCCCCGCAATTCCTGCATGCTGCTGCTGCTGTATTTTCAGTGCACTACCCCTTTTTTTGTTTGGCACTTGGAAGGTGTAAAGTGGTATCATGATAAGTATGATTGCTGTTATCCTCCTGTTTACCCAGGATGTACTGCTTGAGCCCCTTCTGCTGGTCCCTGTGAGATGGGGGAGCAGAGTGCACTGTGACAGTTGCACTAGATTTTCATTATGGTGATGCAAACTGTAAATTATTTCCAACTTTACGCAGCTGTCATCATGTCCTCCACTCTGCTTGATGGGTTTTTTTTGTCACATATCTGATTTCTGTCAGAAGATAATGTTATATTGTTTGAGAGATGACAGCTCGAGCACACTCAGCCAGCTATTATAATATGTCTCACTTTAGCCTGACTTTAGGCTGTGTCTCAGTCGCCCTTAGTTAACAGCAGCACCATCCCTGCTTCCCCTGAGATGCAGTTGGCCTCAGCTAAGCTTAAAATAAGTTCATGGTAGTGAGGAGAACACTCGGGGTTTTTTTTGGCTATTGCTGGCAGGCCTGATGGCATGTAGAAAAACTGCTTTTGCAGCTTACGAGAGGAGGCAGGGCTTGGCTGTGGAGAGGCTGGGGCAGACCCCCTCGCAGACCCCTGTGCAGCACAGTCACATTGTTGTGGTCCCAAAATGTATCACTGCACACCATGTACAATTTCTCTCAACTTGATGCAGTTCGTAGAGTGTTAGGTTGGACATGGAGGGTTAGGAAGTTCCCAAAGACCAGTCTCTGTAGTGGTGCTGTGCAGCTCAGTGCAGCATAGCCTCCAGAAATTACTCCTCCTCCCAGCTGAATTAAAGTCAGAAGAAGCAAGGATCCAAAGTCTTTACAAAACTCATCTTAGAGCAGTGCTTCTCAGAGTAGGTCCCAATGAACTGGTCTAAAAACACAGAGAGGGAAAAAAAGAAACAACCTGAAAACACACCTCAGGCTGGCATTCCCTTCTTGCTGTGAGGTCACCACTGGTAGTCACTGTTCTGCACTCCCAGGGCATTTTTCTGGTCACAAGTTTCATGGAAAAGAGAGCAGACCCCAGGCATACACAGGAGCTTTTTTAGATGCATGTAGCTTATACTAGCCTGTGACACTGAGCTAGACCTAAACTCAGCTTGCTTTGCTTTGGCAATGGGTCATCAGCACAAGGAAGTCTGGCTCTGCCACCACAAATGGCAACAATTTACTAGTGAAGGAAGAACTGGGAAATGAACAGAAATGTAGAATGCTAGAATTTGCTAGGGTGCTCTCAGGACTGTTTTGTAATAACCTTGTTGGGATTTTATGTCTTCAGTCTGCATTTATGTCAACAAACAAGTGAACCTGGGGCCGTACCTTGACAGAAAAAAGGTGCAGCAGCTGCCAGAGCACTTTGGCCCAGAGCGGCCATCGGCAGCCCTACAGCAAGCAGTGCAAGCCTGCATCGACTGTGCGCTCCAGCAAAAGGTGGTCTTCTCCCTCATCAGGCAGGGCTACGGAGGCGAGATGGTGTCAGGTAAAGCATCTTTGTAGGGGGCTTGTGGCCAGTTGGGAAGTGCTTGGTCTTAACGTGTTCCCCAATCCTGACTGCCCTGGAAGTCTTTTTCCCATCAGTGGGATGGCAACCAGCTTTGAATGTCACTTATGCCTTTGTAAAATGAGCTGCTGAGGAATCACCTTGGTGTCAGATGAAAGAATGTTGGTAAGGGGTATTGCAGTGGTGATTCAGGGGAGGAACAGGCACTCCATAGTCTGCCTCTTACCACTCTTTGGAACAGTGCTGAGGCCAGGGCTGAGAGCTGTTTCCATGCAGCCATTCAAGGATGAGCAGCAATGGCAGCCCACTTCATGACACACATTGCCACCACAAGTACACATGCATGCCTCATGTGATGAGGGTGGCTGTTGCAGTGGGGATACTGTAACACGATGTACCAAACAAGGAGGCCCATGGAAAGAAATATATATGGACGGATTCTTGATAGATGTTTCAGAGATGTTTATTTCTCCAGCTGCATGGCCGGAGCTCTGCCGAGGAACTGTTACAGTCACAGGACCCGAGGGTCCTTGCCCGTGCAGGGGAACACAAACCAACCAGTGGGGAACGAGGCTGAGCAGGGGCAGGGAAACCCCGTGCCTCCCCCCAGAGCCCCTCTCCCAGGGCTACATGGCAGGGGGAGGAGACCCCGACAGGTGGCAAAACTCTGGAACAGGTGGCCCAGAGAGGTGGTGGATGCCCCATCCTCAGATATATTCAAGGTCAGGTTGGATAGGCCTTGGAGCAATCTGAGCTAGCTGAAGATGTCCCTGGTCATTGCAGGAGGGTTGGACTAAGAGACCTGTAAAGGTCCCTTCCAGACAAAATCTTTCTATGACTCTATGATTTTGTGTTTCTCTAAAGGGCAATTTTTATGGAGTTTAGATGTTGGTGTGTTCCCCTGCCTGCAGTTCATGAGCCAAACCTGCTCTATGCTGCAGGAATTGCAAAAGTCCCAAGGCAATTCCCCATGCAGCAGAGCTGCACACAGTCTACACAAATATATCGGAGAGAATCAAAGACCAAGGGGAACTTCTCAGGAGCTCCTCATCTTCCCACAGTGGCACTTCTTGCTGTGTCCTGATGAGCCTCCCATGTCCCATGATGAATTCCCTGGCCTGGTTCTCAGCGTGAACGTGAACTTTTCTTCTATCACAGCAAGAGTTTTGTGTCACAACATTGTTTTGGCATATGGGGATGCAGTGGGAATGAAACAATGATGGGAATATGGGAACAGCACTCTCCAATGAGCTGCTGCAGATGAGTCAGGCACGAACACAAAGCCAAGGATTGCAAGTCCAATCAGTTTCACAGGGACTGCAGATGCTCAGCTGTGCCACTGGGACCTTCTTGTGTGGGAGCCCAAGCTCTGGCCCTCTGTGCAGCATATAAATCGTGCTTCTTCCCTCTCCTCGAGTTGTCTGTAATCACAGGTGTTCCTTCCCTAAGGGACATCAGAAATACTCTGACAATGATCCAGACTTGTTCACAGAAACACAAGACTGAAGCAATTCAGTCCAAAGCTTCCTTTTTGCCTAGTTCTGTGCTGCATATATGATTTTCATTATAATCAGGAGAGTCATATTATGCACCAAGCCTGCCAAGTTCCTTGGTCTCAGTTCCTCTGAGCTGGCTCAGCTTCAGCTTCACCTGAACTAAAAGCACCTGGTCAACATTTCTCCCAATTTCATGCTTCTTCTAGTCATTAAAGAGAGGTAAATGACCTCCTAGTCATGGCATGGCTCTGCAATTGCACCTCACTCCCAGCAGCACAGGTGAGTTTTGTCAGGGGCTTTCCAATCTTCCCATGGCTTGGCTCACAGATGCTCAACCAGCTGTGGAGCATGATCCCTCACAGCAGCTCAGGCCAACAGGAAATCTCAGAAGTTATCCCCAAAATTGTAAGTCTAATGTTGCAATTTTTACTTGTTAGTAGTGATGGGAGACTCTAGGATTGGGAAAAATCCTTCCAGGTGGAAGAGTCCAGGCAGCCATATCATGTAGTCCTCCCTGCAAACCTGAATGTGTCCTGCTACAACTGCTCCTGGTGGGTCCATTCTGACCCCTCCATCTCTCCCATGACTGGAACCTTATGCCCTTTTTGATTCCTGGCTAAATATGTCCTCTGACAGGTTTACCCAGGAATTTTAATTGCTCTGTTCTCACCCTTAGATGTATTTCTGGGAGAGCTGCCCTCATCCTGCTAGCTTCTTTCAGGTGAGAAAGATCAGTGAAAGGAATGCACAGTCCCACATTGCAGGATGGTGATGGCTGCAGTGCCACAGGGAAAATTTCTGTTCCCCAAACATCCATGTGGTCTGTCTGTGCACTTCTGCAAGTGTGAATTCACCCTTCTTCAGCCTGGATGACCAGAATGATGCCCGTCAATCCATCTCAGTTTCTCCAGAACTTTGTATAGTGGTTTTAACACTCAATTTTCTCTCCTGGAAGTGTTTTGTTCCACACTTTCTGGAAATATGTCTGAGTTTTTCATGACTGTGTCACCTTGCTGTTTTATGGGCATCTGGTAAGCTTGTATTATCATTTCTTCTCCCATCAGGTTGTTTTGAGCCTCCTCAAAGAGTTACAGATTTCTGTTTACTTTCCAGATTTCTTTTCACTCATATTTACTATCAGAGAAGTCAAAATCAGTTGATCCTTCCTGTGCAATCTCCCAGTCCTCTTCTCCATTGATGATGTCTGCCAGCTTACAGCATCCACAAAGTCTTTTTGTGCCAGCAGAGACTGCTGCTGGTTTCTCTCTGGGACTTGGGGTCTCCTGCCAGCAGACCCTGTTGCCATTTCTTGACCCACCTTTCATATGCAACCATTTCCAATTGAATGAAAGATTTCTCATACTTTACTGAATTCTGGATAGACCACAACTGCCAACATTCCCTTGCCTATAAATGCCATTAACTCAGTAAATAAAGATCAACAATGAAGCTGTTACCTCTCTCTTCAGCACAATCCTGGTACCTTTCATTCGTTCACAATCATGCCTTTAATTCTTACCTCCCCATTATCTTTTAAAACCTTGGGTACTGCTGAAGTCAGCCTAATAGCCCATCACTATTGGTGATCACTGCAGATCGCTTTCTTTCCCCTTCCTGAGACCAGGGTATCATAAATGCCTCCTTCTAATGACACAATACAGTTTTCAGTTGGATGCATGTATTAGAAAAGGTTGCACTGCTGGCCATGCCAGTCAGCATCTTTCAGCTCTCCAGGGGGAAGGTGATCTGGGTCACACAAACTCAGCTCCTTAAGCTCCTCCAGTTTGTTGTGTGCCTCAGGTAGGGTAATTCTGCAAAATATTTTAAGACATACAAATACTTGAGTAAAATTATCTCCCCTGCTCTCATTCTTCCTCCTGCCATGCCACCCACAGGTATCGAATTGCTCCTGTTTTGCTTTCCAGTTTCAGCTTCTTTTGAGGGGAAGCAGCATCTCCAGAGCCTGCTGGTAGTGAACAGCATTGGGTATGTCCTGCGCTTCCTGAAGAAGCTCTGTCGCAGCCTCCTGTGTGACAATCTCTTCAGCAACCAGCCTTTCCAGCAGTACAGCGCCGTGACGGAGAGCCCGGAGGCGTATGAGAACAGACGGATGGAGGCAGGTAGGCTCCTTGGTCACCTTGGGCTCAAGATTGAATAGAGCTGAAGAAATGGCTGTCTTTTTTTTGGTGCTGTGCTGTGTATGATAGGGAACTGCAGGCCTCTGTGGGACCTTTGCAGAGGGAGGCAGTGAGCTTACTTGTGGTATTATTCCAGTGGCTATAGAGGAGGTGTTCAGGTAAGAACCATTGTGCTGAGGTGCCCCAGCAGAGAAATTTTGGGCCAGCATGTTATGTTAGCATAAACCTAAGGTACATGTTATTTGCTGTAGCACAGTCAGCCCGGATCCCAATCTGCCACCTCCATCTGTGAGTATAAACCTAAATGAGTTGTGACTGCTAAGTGGTTTACTTTGCTACTTGAAGGAATGTTTCATTTAGATTAAAACCCTCTAGTGCCTGCAAGGTCCCTGTCTTAGTGCTTGACCATCGGGGGGCAAAGCCTGGAGGGGCTCTGGCATGGGGCAGATGCATCCAAGGATGGTGGTGGTCCTGAGGGCACCTGCCCTGACCAGCACTGGGCTCCCAGATGGATGGCACCCCTGAGTTTCATTCTTGCTCACATTGTGGGACAGGGTGCTGGCCCCACACAGTCCCCACGGAGCAGGGACATGCCTGCAGCCCCATCTGCAATCAGCAGCTGGAAAGCTGCCCTGGGGCCTTACTATGGCATTGCAAAAGCTAGTTTAGAAAAAAAGAAAGATGTAAATTATGGGCATGAGCCTTCATTTCACCTGCAGGCTTCCTCCTGACTTAAATTATTTTTCCTTTTCTTTTATTAACAGCACTGTGGGTGTTTGGGGAGCACTCTGTCTCTCATGCATTCAGTTTAACGGCAGACACATGCTGGCAGATGAGAGAAAGGTGTTTTAGTGTCCACAATTACGATTTTTGAATCACTTGTTCACCAAGAATACCCTAAGTGTGCGCTTTGCACACCAAAGCTGGGAGAGGGCTGTGCACACAGTGCAGAAATCATCTTTTTATACAAAGAAATCCAGCTGCCACTCTTACACATAGGGGAGGAAAGGAAGGAGCCCAGACTGGAAAGCAGTATTTTTCTTCCCTCTCTACTAGGACATTTGCAGCAAGCTGAATGTTTCTGAGAGGTCAAGGGCTTTCTGTAGCACTGAGCGAGTGCAGCCCAGGAGGCCTGGCATTTGCGTTTGCATTTGCATTTTAATTTGCATGTACATTTGCATTTACTTTTGCACGGCAGGGCTGTATGTGAGAGAAGGCAATTCCACAACTGGAATTTTTACAGTTGCTGTTACACTTCGAGTGTCTCCCTCCCCACAAAATTCCAGTGCAGATGTCCCTGACACCATCCTCACTGGCTCTCTCCAGACACTGAGGATGGGCAAAACTTTATTTTTCCTTCAGACTAGACAGGAGGTGTGGGTGTAGGCAAGGCTTCTCTTTCGTGGGTCTCCCACTGTGGGGGGGTGTGTGCGTGTGTGGGTGTGTGTCCAATTAATAGCCCCAGAAGCAGCATGGGCTTGGCAGCCACGGCTAGTCAGGTAGGTTTAGATTAGATATGAAGAAGAAATTCTTTACTGTGAGAGTGGTGAGGGACTGAAACAGGTTTCCCAGAGGTTGTGGATGCTCCATCCCTGGAAGTATTCAAGGCCAGGTTGGACTGAGGCCCTGAGTCTATGTTTAATGCTGCATTGCCTAAATCTCCTTTCATCTCACCAGGGGCCAGCATTTCTCTGCAGCAAGGCCAGCATGGGGGTTCCTCTGCTACACAGAGCAGAGACTGGGTTTCCCATAGTGCAGTGATAAGGAGGACCATAGGAGCTCTGCTGCAGAGGTCTGGGAGGGCACCTGTTGGGATAAAGCTCGCCTGGAAGGAGCAGGGCCATAATAAAGCACCACAGGAAGCCATGCAAAGCAGCCACATTTTTCATTGTTTCTGTTCTCCATCTTGTAATCGAGATGTCCTTTCTTTTAAAATCATGTGCTTTTCATCCCCTTTGCACCAATGAATCTAATCCATGTATTGACTTTGGTGCAGTTACTCATGATTTACACCGTTAGAAGTGAGAGGAGAAGCCGGCATCGTGTCCAGCCATATTAATCCACTTACACCATGCAGGAGTCACCTTTTAACCTTGCCCCAAAGCACATGCCCCTAAGCCACAATTCACCTGTGCTCACAGCAAGCTGCCAGATGCTAATGGCTGTGTACAGGCCGGGTGGGATTTGTTGACATATGCATGTATCACTTACAACTATGTTTTACATGCCTAGGAAGTGCACACTCATCAGGCTGCGCCTAGAGCTGGCCTCTGCAATGAGCCTTGTTGGCAGTGCATTACCCTCCTTGCACCTGAGCCCCACGCTCTGCCCGCCTTGCCAATGGCCCTCACATGTCTCATGTCTCACATGGGACATTCCCCATGGCTCTTTCTCAGCTGTGAAGGGACTTTCTGGCTCATGAGAGTGATTTGTGGGGAGCAGTTGTGGGGTGACTCCCCGGCTTTCATCTGGGAAATGCCCAGCTTCAGGTCTACATTACAGCAAATCCTGAGATGTTACCTGTCCCCACAGCACCTGGGTTCAAAGCATCTCTGAACCTGCACCCCAGAATTTTCCATGGGAGCGGTAGAGCAGTTTGAGCTAAAATGATGGCAAGACCTAGGTGACCTGTGCAGAAAACTCGGAGAGGTGTGGCAGGGGCTACATGGTGGGAAGCCAACAGAGATCCTGTGAAGCACCTCCACTCTGTGTTCAGATTTCACCATTTGCCTTGTGCTCAGCTAATGGAGGCTTAGATGGGAGCATGCAAAAGGGACTTTTCTAGGACATGTACATACTGTTGACATGCACCTATGAGTACTAGATTATTTTTCAGAGGAAGTCATATTTGCTAAAAAACTTCTGGCTAGCCTATTGGTGGGCACAGAAATGGAAGAGGTTTCTCTTATGTGGGAAACATGAACTTTGATAAACATCTATTTTCCCTTTCAGTCAATCCTTTCCTTGCTCCTTCTGTCTCAAACCTTGGCTTTTGGCTATTTTGGGCTGTTAGACAGTTGATGTCTCCACACAGAGCATGGCTGCAAAAAAACTTTCTTTATGCAGGAACTTCTGTGGCCACCCTGGATCATTCTTATCACAGAGGAAGATGGGAAGGTCTGTGAATAAGGTACCTCAGCCTTGCTGTTCTCCCCATGGCCAAGTCAAATTTGGATATGTAGGTAGCATATGGAGTTCCCTACCACTGTTCATGGGAGAACAACGCCTCTTCTTGTGGCACTGGCTGGAAGTAGGGATCTATATGGAGCAGAAACACAGCAGGATGCTAGTGCCTCTGTCTATAGGAAGGTGGGCTTCTCCTGTCCACAAGCCCTTGAAAAGCTGATATGGCAAGCACAATAGCAATGCACAATGGGAGCGTGACTAAGTAGGCAAGACACTGGCCTGGGAACTGGATTTTTATAAGAGACATTCCCATTGACTATGTGGGCAAGCCACTCTTCCCTGCTGTGCCTTTATTTGAGTATTTGTTGAATGAGGGCAATAATTCTTGCCAACATGTGCAAAGCCCTTCTAAAACAGCTAGGAAAAAAAGAATAATATGATAGAAAACCACATATTATTACAATCGATATTTTCTGTCGCAAGCACCAAATAAACAGCAGCTCAGAAGTTTCAAGCTCTGAGAGGGTAAGAAAAATGTTGTCTTTCCCCTTTCTAGTACCATGGCTTGTTTAATCTTCTCTTGTTGCATGCTAAGAGGAACAGTGCTCCTGGCTTCTCAGCACACTCGGAATAAATGGCTTTTATGGCTATCAATAGCTTCAGCTCTCCTCAGCATTTAATTACCTGCAAAGGCCATTTATTGCCTCATATATTCCTCTACCACAATCATTATCCTTTAAACAATAAATAAAACATTAAGGTCACTCTTAAAGAGGGAGCAGAGCCATCCAGCCACAACAAAGTATAATATAAAAAGTTTATATGGTCTTTGGGGCTTTTAGATTGATGGCAGAACCTGCAGTACAGTTGAGAAAGGCTGGGATGGCTTCCTTCCTTCCCTCCTTCCTTCCCTCCTTCCTTCCCTCCTTCCTTCCCTCCTTCCTTCCCTCCTTCCTTCCTTCCTTCCTTCCTTCCTTCCTTCCTTCCTTCCTTCCTTCCTTCCTTCCTTCCATCCATCCATCAGCAGGCTGGGTGCCTTCTCCCTCCCCACCTGACACAACTGGCCACAGGGCAAGACATCCCACCAAGGACCCCTGTGCTGAGGTCCTGCTTGCAGCTGGAGCACCATCCTGAGGACTGGCTTCCTGAAATGAGGTGTCCAGGGTGGTAACTCTGTGGAAGAGCCAAAGGAGAGGCAACTGCAGCTGGAGCTGCATGCTGTAGCCCAGAAACCTGGGGAGGGACAGGAACAGTTTGGGATGGTCCAAGGGATAGGAAGTAAAGGCACAGAGTTGAAAGAAAAGAGAGGGTCAGTCAGTGCTCCTGTGGAGGGGTTTCATGAGGGTAGTAGCAGAGGCTTTAGCATTCAGACCCTTTAAACCTAGATCAGAAGAAACTAATAAAATGTACACTAAGGAGCAAATCCTGGCAGGAAGAAAAATAAGAGATGAATGGAAGAGAGAAAATTCAGCTGTGATGTATTTTGCCTGGACTCTATAGAATTGTCAGAATTGGCTAAATTGAACTTTCTGACCTTTAAGTTGTGAGATTACTGTTTGCTAACTCACAAATGAAGAAAGACTCCCTTTCTGTTCCTTTAAGTTTATGAAATTGTATGTCCTTGTGGGTGCTAAGCAATGAAGCTGTAAGCAGACATCCCTTCAGCAGCCAGCCCAAGAGAACTCCTCCTTCCCACATTCTGCTGGGCTGTTTTACCTTCACTGACTTGAGGGGGTGCAAGAAAATTCATCCCTTTCAAAAAGTTACCCCTGGTGGGGGTAGCCCCCCTGCCCTCAGCAGTGAATAAGGAAAAGCCCAAAGGCCCTTTCATCCTTCATCCCAAGATGTGCTCAGTGCCATGGCACAGACACCGACAGTGCTGGATATTGCCTGGGCTGCAGCCATGGATGTTAGAAAAGAGAGCTGAGCTATGAAATAGAATTTAAGGATGCTTTATTTCTCCATATCAAAGGGTATGCATAAGGAAAGTGGATGAAATGATAGGCATAAATGCATAAAGCATGATGGATGAGATCATATCCACTACAGAAAAAAATACCCCTGGGTATAAGCATTTAATTCAAACTTTACAAGCAGAGTCACGTGGAGGAAGCATGGACACTCTCAGAGCCCCAGTCAGGTGAATCATGTGATTGTTATTCTGTTTTAGCTCCAGGTTTAGCTTTAACTTTGTTTTAGCTAGTTAAGACTTTTCCCTAGGGCTGTATGATTCCTTTAGGAGATACCTGAAGTTAGCAGTCCAGGCTTTTATTTTAAATATCTTAAATTAAAGTTGAAACAGGAATTTCCATTCCTAAGCTTTTAAAATATTGACCCAAATACCTGTGATCCAATATACCAGTATTTCAAGCAGTCAGATGAGCAGGCCACAAGCCAGAACTTGTGATGAGAAACCTATGCAAGTGCTGTGAGCATAAGCCAACATGAAACCTGGTTTTTCAAAGATGTGAGTGGGAAAAAAGGTGAACCTCAAGATCCAGTGCTTATTAAGTAAAAGATAAAATAAGAAAGGTTTTGGAAGAGAGTAGAACTTTTGCTTGTGAATCTGGATGAGAAGGCCCTTGCTTCTGGGACTGCCTGGTACATGGTGCCTATGGCAGGGCCTGGGCTTGCACCTCCATGGCAGGAAGCAGACAGCTGAGAGTGGGGAAAGGGAGTCTGGTATTTAGGCTGTTTCAATTTGACAGGTTTCAAACAAGATTCAGATTTTTTTTGCGGAATATTGCTGATTTTTGCTTGGATGTTCTTCAGTTTTTCAGCTCAGTTTTTCACCTTCCTCATGTTGCTCTCTTTTTCAACCTTTCATCATCATCTCTCCCTTATCTGTCTTTATCTACCTTCTGTTTCTCTCTATCCTTTCCCAGTTCACTACAAAACAAATGGAAACCCACACACAGTGGCATTTCCATTTCCATGGAAATAAAACATTCACTGTTTGTTCTTGAAAAGTCTTGGCCACTGTTTAATCAACAGTGCTCCCCAATTCCTTAGGATTTATTTGTTTGCAGTAATTATACAGAGTACATCAAAATGCCTTTCAGATAGTAGCAACACACAGCATCTGCCTGAAGAACATTAATCTGCTGGCAAAATGAGTGCAAAGCAGGGGATTAAAACAGTTAAGAAAGTACCAGAAGCAAATTGTTGGTGGTGATGTGCTGTTTGTGCTGGGACGGTGCTGGCCTTGGGCAGCAGTGAGCAAGGTAAGGGTGCAAGGCAAGGAGTTCCACCACCAGCAGCATCTGGGAAGGAGAAGTACATCCTGTGACTGAAAATAAGCTGCAAATGGTGGCTTGGGGAATCAGGTACTTTATGGTGGCTTTCTTCATGGAAGAGATAAGGTTACAGAAGTGACTTAAACAAAAAGGTGGCAGTGGCTTGATGGTCTTCATCAGAGAAGCTGGATTTAAGGAAAACACAGTGAGGCTGGGGATGAGTCCTAGGATGGAGTCCCAGGGTAAGCCCTGCTCCCCAGCAGCATGGCACAGTGCAGCACAGTGGTGTGGAGGAAAACTGGCTCTGTAGGATCATGGAAAGAGGAGGGGATAAAAGGGCTTGACAAAGGGGAATTGGTGAGTTCCTAGCTGCTGGGATTGAGGTCAACTGGGGACGTCAGGAGAAGCAGCAGAGAAGACGGGAAAAGAAAGGTTTTGTGAAGGGGAACTAAGACTTCAGGGCGCAGATGTGTTGTACTTACATGGCAGAAGAAATACCAGAAAGTTAAGCAGGGCAGCAGCACTGAGCAGGGAGAGGTGAAGCAAAGACTTTATAAAAGATCTTATACCTGCATACAAACACATGCACAGGCTCATGCATTATATATACTATTCTACCTAATTTCTGGCTGAGATTATTATATTTATTAATGAGCAAACACAGCTTATTTTACAGTTACTGCATTTTGGTATAGACATCTCACTTCTTGTATCTCAAATGATTTGTTTTTCAAACAATAAAAAAATTACTGTTAAATATTTTAAGCCAGTGCTAAGCAATGTGATTCAGGGATATTCATCATGGTGGTAGCAAAACAGAAATGCACTAAGTACTTCATCTGCAGAGAATCCCAGTATATAATGCCGTGAAATTTTCAAATAACACAGTCATTTTCATCTAGTCTATTCTATATACAGCTTTTTGTGACTTCTATCAATGCTGATTTATAGGGATACAGAGTGCATTATAAACTACCTTGATAAAAAACCCCTCTAGCTACTGCTAGAAGCTGGAAACTGGAAAGATCGATCGCAGCCTCTCCCATCTCCCTCTGCCATTGCAGATCCATTGCTGTGCTAAGACGCAAAACTATACAACCCTGATAAATCTTCTTTTCATGATGTACACTTTGGTATAACATAAAGGCAAGGGAGAAGGGAAGAGAAAGGAGGAGCAGGTCTCAAATCAGGTGGAAGAGACCAAAGGAAGACTTTTTCTACAGCCTAGATCTCTGTGTCATTGAAATCCCTTTGCCTTCACTCATGGGTGTGCCTAAACAATTTGCTTGTGCTGTAACATAGGACTAAAACCTCTCCATTGTAACAAAATACATTTGCTCAATCCTCCCCAAGCACTTTAAAAATGGAAAAAATTCCTCAATGGGTTATTTATTCACACGAGCACCTTTTATTATTAAATCTAATGTATTTGTCAGCAGCTAGCTTTAGAATTTACTCTACCTTTTTATTCAGTTTGGACAATAAAACCATGTTGATCTGTTCCCAGCTGGTTTCATTCCCTGGTTCTACTGCATTAAACACAATGTGGCTGTTGTCTGGGCTGCAAACACTCAAGGGAAATTGTTTAAATAATGAAAAAAAAATTGCTTGTGCTGAGGACCTAATCAGGACAACATTGGATTTTGGAAAATTCTCGAAAAAATTTAGATTCTTGATGTTAACTGACTGGCTTCAGCTTCTCCTTGGGGACTCAGCATTTCAGTTACTGCAAAATATTTTTTAGCGGCTAGGACACAGCTAGATGATACACGGTGCAGTAAAGCCTCAGACTAAACCCTGGAGAATTCATTGCAGGTTTTATCTCCACAGTGTGACCATAGTTTCAGTGTTCATAATATCTGCATTCACAAGTGAATGAGGCATATTTACATTTTCCTGTTCTGGCTGACTACTAAGCCCCCCTTTTTTTCCCCTGTGGATGCCACTGTGTGTTCCTATAACCCATGCAAAAGTTCCCCCGTAAACTGAAAACCACAGGCGTGACAGCCCTGACCCGCTGTTGGCGGATGCCCTGGGCTGCCTGCTCACTCACTGCCTCTCTGCAGCAGCCTCAGGGATGCTGTGACTCCTTGGGGAGGTGTCGCCATGCCACTCCGCCTTGGCAAGCAGCAAGCAGCTTGGCTCTGCTGCCACAAACCAGATGTCACTCCCTGTAATGTTTTCGTTGTCCAGGCAAACTGTGGCAGCCACGGGTTGGTGTGGAAAAGGTCTGGTCCTTGGCCAGCTGTGTAGGGTGCAGATGCATGCACCAGAGAGTGGTGTTGACATGGTACGGAAACATCTGCTAAGGGGTGACATCATATTTTCATTGTGCTGCATGTCTGGATGGGCAATGGAGCTAAAAGGAATGGGCTGGTGCTGTAATCCAAGAGTAAATCACAGCAGGCAGAACTGGAAAGTCTTAATCTATCACAGGAGGCTCTTATCTTTAGATAGATGCATGCAGGCTCAAACTACAGGGAAGATAAGGGCCGTGGTACATTCCTGACTGGACAGAAATGTGTGAGTCTGTTTGGAAGGCACAGAAAAACGTCTTCTAAAATCTTTTAAGAGTTGATGTTTAAAACAGAAGATAGCCATTTAGAGCCAAAGCATATCTTTCCCAATCTTAAGCACTGTTTATATCTTTCTGCTCTCTCCCTCTCTGGCTTACACTAAGATTGAACTGCTGGTTAAACTCATCTGAAGGATTTCCTTCTGCATTTCAGCATTTGCTTTTTGTGTTTCCCCACTTCTATTTTTCCTTTCATCAAGGCTGAGATGCAGGGTTTCTAAGCTGCTGCTTAAAACTGTCCCCTCCCCTCCCACCTCCCAGATAGGGCAAATGTCATCCTTGTGCCTGGAGCTGGAGCCAGGCTCAGGAACTGTAAAATACAGGCAAAGATAAAACCATACAAGACGGAGTCTCTCAACAGGATTTTGACACTGTGACTGGCTCATCTCAAAATGACTGGGAGATGAAAAAAGGCCG
Organism: Corvus hawaiiensis; assembly: GCF_020740725.1. Taxonomy (NCBI): domain Eukaryota; kingdom Metazoa; phylum Chordata; class Aves; order Passeriformes; family Corvidae; genus Corvus; species Corvus hawaiiensis. The sequence goes on along the minus strand of NC_063215.1, from coordinate 46,522,286 downwards.
TCCCTGGCTGGGAGAAAGGAGAGGTCTGAGGAAGCTATGATATCATGCTGCTTAAAATATGGAGTTCACATCTGGTCAACCCATTATAGACAATATATGGTAGCACTTTAAAAGGTACAGGGAAGGGTCAGAGGGCAAAGCCCATCACTAAATGATATGAGGAATAGGAGACGACACAAAAAAGGAATAGTGGGGGCAGAGAAAAGAAAGACAGAAATAAATCTGTATTGACTGTAAGGAAAAGAAGTTAATGGGGAATTTAATTAAAGCAAATACAAATGATTGAGCATTGCAGGTGGTAAAGTAAAAGGTTATGAAATTACATTAAAGTATTGTCCTAGAAGGAAGGGCAGTTGTCCTGAGAAGCTACTGGTGTGTAAAAGAGGACCTCCCTGGCTTGGGGATCAGTGTCCAGCATGCTCAGAGCAGGGGGTGTGGGTCTCCAGCAGTGCCCCATGCAGCCTTCACCCAGAAGCAGCCACTTCCTGGCCGTGCAGGATATGGCCTGTTAACTGTGAAAAGGGACTCTGCTCCCAGTTCACTGCCCTGACCTTGGGCTCTGCTGTCCAAGCAGCAATCCGGGGATGAACCCAGGAAAAGGCATGGGAATATTAGTGGCACTGACCGTGCCGTAATTATGCCTCTCCTGATGGGATAGAGTTTTTAAAGTCCTTGCCAGGAATTCGAGAGACAAACGGGACTCTCAGCCTTCCCTGCTTCTAGATAGTTGTTTATTAAGTCTTATCAGAGAAACAGAGTCATTAGCGTGACCCAGACATAGCACAAAGCAGAGAATTCAGGAGAAAGCCAAATTATCAAGATTAAATGGCCTTTTTAAAGGTAAATCAACCAATGGTTACTAAAAACATACATTATTTTTATTTTTCTACCAATTATTTAGTAACGCAGCCAGAAACTGTGGAATTCTTTGTCCAATCATCCCAAACTACTTTTACTGCAGAATACGGAGTAGTAGAAGAAGAAGGTTTGGAGAACAACAACAATCCTCCATTTTGATGGTTTTTGCTTTTATCTATTTACTACATTAACAAACCCAAAACCTCTAAATTTTTCACAATGTGAAATGTGAAAATGTGACAATCTTACATGGTAGTCTATCGCCTAATTTACACCAGTGTAGTTTCTAATTATTTTCTAATAGTAGGCAGTTTTTTCCAAGGACGGAGGTCAAAAACAGTGTTGTTCAGGGGGGTAAAACCCTTCAAAACAGGCAGAGAAATATTCTCTGCACTCTGGGTTCCTACAATTAGGAAAGGGAAAGCTGGATCAATGGAAGTGTGAGACGGGTGCAAGGGGAACAGCGTGGGGAGAAAATGGCTATGAAAATCATATGTGTGGAAGGAGGAAAAATAGAAAAGAGAGATAGGGAAATACCTGGCAAAATGGGAAAAGGGTGATGTTGTAGGTGCAGGAAAGCAGTGTTAGAACAAAGTCGAGATAGTGCTAATATGACAGAAGTAGGAAGAGGTGATGGGGAAGAATAGAGGGGGGAGCAGGTGGGAGGTATAAGGGAATGGAGCCTGAGAGAGGCAAAGGGAGAGAAGGATGTAACATGAGCAGTGATGTGGGAGCAGCAGCAGGTGAGGAAAGTGGCACAAGACATGTTTGGCCTGGGAAGAGAGAAGGTAGAATAGTGTCTCTGCAGTGCAGAAGGAGCTTTTGCTTATAGGAGAGATTCTAACAAACCAAGTTTGGGCTTTTTTTAAGATGTAGAAGAAAAAGTAAGAGATTAGATCTGCTGAGGAGAAGGTCAGCTAGGGATCATCTTTCCTGTGTATATACTCTTCTTCATTTCCTGCTTGACTTGAAATTGATTTTCATTTGCTTCCCTGATGTACAATGAGGGTCAATTCTTCTGTCTTTCTGGAGTGTCTCTATTCCCAGATGCTACCAAAGGCCCAGTGTTTGTGTTCTGCTTTCACACGGGCACTATGCATCCATGTGGCACTCTGCAGTGGTAAATGGATACTGCTGGGGCAAAGAACTCAATGTGTTACAGAAGTGAGAGACAAAACAAGTATTTTCCTTCATCCTAACGGAGAGCTGAGGTCCACAGATGACAGATAACCTGACCAAGGTCACTCCAGAGGTTTGCAGCAGACCTGGGATGTTAGCTGCAGATTCTCAGGCTCTTTTAACTCTCAGCTGACCCATCTTCAGGAATTTGGCTAGGAATCTTACAGACTGCTACTTTTAAGAAGCTCAGCTAAAGAAATGTGCATTTTTAAATTGGGAAGGCAACTGTGGCTTTTTTCTCTCATTCATTGCATTTTAAGGTGTGCAGGATGTAACAGCCTTGGGCTTTTCAATCCAGCTGCCTGTGGACCATTCGTGGAAAGGAAAAGTATGCCAAAATGGCTCAAGCATCTCAGGGTGGTGAGCAGTTGTAACAGAGATTACTGTGCTCAGAGCAAAAGCTTGAAGCAGCTTTCTCATAAATCCTGTTTTAAAGCATTTTGTACTAGTTTCTCATTAATATGTGGAACTGACTACCTACAAAATAAAATATGAAACTGCGACAGAATACAGAAGGGCTAAGCTACAGATTTATGAACTGTTGCATTTTCAACCCCAATAGAGGCTTATATTTTCTTCTATTGTCTTAGAAAAGATGTTTTTTTCCTAATTGGCCAAAGTGGGATTAGAAGCTGTGATGGCCATACACTCTACAAAGCCTTCTGGGAGCTTACAAAATGCAGATATTTTCATGCACATCATCAGTGGAACCTCAACTCGTGCACCTTCTCTGTGGTACAAGCAAAGAGCTGGAAAAATAGGAACACAAAGAGCTTCCATGGGGTTTTTTAGTTTCTGGGCAGTGGGCCGCTTGAGACGATCCCTGCTCCCCCCAGTCCAATGAAGACATTGATATGACTTTTCAAATTCTCAGAGCACCTTCCACTGGGGAATGTTTCATACAGTAATGAGCAGAGGCTCCGGCTTGCTCCATGGCAATAGGCATCATTACTCCCATTTTGGAGCCCAAAGCAGAGATGTGGAATAAATTGATCTAGGTCAAGAAAAGAGTCTTAGGCAAGGTTAGGAACAGAAGTGATGGAGATTAGCTCCTTGTTATAGTCTTGTACACAATTCATGGGTGTCCTTCCACAGGGAGATTATATCTGCACATGTCTTATTTCACACAGACTGTTGAGACAGTCTGACATCTATCAAAAAATCCCCGGTGTCTGCTCAAAAATTTTGGAGTAATTTACATCCATAGCAATAAAAGCTGTATGCTGTTTATTTAGCAGGGCTCTTTTAATGTGCTGTTTGTTGTTTTGATAGTCTATGTCTTCTTCATATTGTAATCATATTAAAAGAGCATTCTTTTCCTGGAATAAAGAGGTAATGATTCACAAGAGGCATAATTATTCCATGCAGTGCAGGCAGGATGCTGCAGAAAGAGCCATCTTCTTTATGCATAAGAGGCTTTTATTGCAAGTGTTCTACACAGTAATTAAATTCCTTTGAATGAGGAGGCTTGATTGGATTTTCTTTGGTTTATTGGGAGGAGTTTGAAAAGCAAGGTATTTAGCTCAATCGCTATATAATTTTGGCATCTGACGGAGGTTAGGGAGAAAGGTTCAGAGTGTCTGATTCCCATTTCTCTGATGTGTTACGTTATCTGAACTCCCTTGAATTCAATTGAATTACACCCTATCTCTATTTGTATGAGAATCAAGCTCAGAAATCCCTGGCAGAAAGCAGCAGGAGACCTGAATGCATGCTGTAAGAATCCAAATCATCTAAGGGAAAAAAGCCTTGCTAAAGGAAAGTTCCTTACAGTTGCAAAGGCAAGTGCCCAAAAGGAAACTTCACGTTTGCAGCTTTCCTTCAACTCTGATGTTTGCCTTATGGTGAGTCCAGCCTTGGCCCAGAATGGGACAAAATTTTAAAAGACAGAAGCAAAAAAATAAAACAATGTAACAAAAATCTGTGGTGTGTCCTGACACACAAGCCAAGATGCTGGCATGGCACAACTCTTGAGTATTTGAGTTGTTGAACTAAATCATGTTCGTTTAACATCAACTACTGTACACAGCTGCCAAGTCATGGTTTGTTTTTTTTTTTAAGGAAAAGAGTGAAAAAGCAAATTAAAAGGAAAACTCTGTAATATACAGCCTCAGCATCTATTAGCAATGGAGTTTGTGCCTTATGGCATAAATTACAGCATTAATTCTTCTTATTACTCAATAAGGCTGCATAATACATCAGGATGAGAGCATTGCCCAAGCCGGGAAGTTGATGTGCAGCACCATGGGGGAAATTTCACCGTGCTCAGATGTCTCTGGAGGGACAGTACACATGATGAGGAAAGTGGCCTTTTCAACAGCTCAGAGAAATGTCATGGGGCAAAGGAAGGCACTTCCCTAAACTAGGGGCTCCCTGCCTACCAGGTGTTAACACCCAGTAGGAGCAGGAATCACTAAAGTGCATGTTGCCAGCAGGGATCTGTGAAGATTGGGATCTCATAGAGGTTTCCAAGGGCTCTGCTTGTATCTCAGTAGTGATACTGGGGCTGGGTGACAGGACAACTGGTTTTGCAGGGAGAATGGCAGTGGGAAAGAGGAGGAAGAAGACCTGTGGCCATCTTTTGTGAAGACAAAAAAAAGGCAAATAGGAAAAACTTGGATGTGAGGAGACTGGAGGAAGAGGACAGTGATACAGGCATAGAAGTGTCAGCCCAAACAGTGACAGACCTGAGCCTAAATCCGAGGGGAAATGGCAGAAAAAATCTGCATACTGCAAACCTCGTGCCTGTGTGTTAGGCTCCCAAGTAAAGGCAAGTGTAAGTCTCTAAATAGGTCTTAAAATGCAAAATTTGGCTTATTGTGAGGAATCTGAAAAACAAGGTATTTAGCTCCTACATAGCATGAAAAGTGCAGTGCAGAGGAGAGGAACCATAGCAATGGTTTGCAGTTGTCTGTGATGTTGGCACATTTGTCTGAACCTGAGTTAGGTCCAAGTGACTCACACATAACACATGACTGTCCATGATAAACCTTGGGTGTGCTCATCAGTCATTAAGCCTATATCCTTGCGGGATACCGGGCCTGGATGGATGTCTGCAGCTGAGGATGCTTCTGATTAATTTTGGTAATTGCAGCCAGAATGCTTTGGTTTATTACCTTCACTCCTTCCTACTGGCTGCCAGGCATTATGAACACAACAAACTACCTGTTCCGTTGTCCTCCTCTGCCTCCTTCCTTTCAGTCCTTTATTCTCAGTGTATTTGAGGAGCACCATGAGGGAAATTGGACCTGCCAGCCACTGGCCCAGGACTTTATGGAGAATAATGTTGTAAGCTGACACAGATGACACATATCAAGCCATGTTTTCCCCCTTGTGACTCTACTGACTTGGAATGGTTGTGTTTCCCTTCATTGTTTATTAATTCTCAGCAAGGATCTCTCCTGGCTGGGGTCAGCTGTCTGTACAGGAAGTTGGAGTTACACTTCCTGACCAAAAAAATGGGAATTTTAGCCAAAAAAAAAAAAAAAAAAAAAATTTCAAGGGTTGATTAAAATAGTTTCTGTTTTACTGATGTTTATTTTGTGTCTGGGCTTCCTGAGCAGAGACAGTTATACCTGAGGACTTCCTGGCTGATCCTCCGAACAGGAAGCAGTACAGTGTGGATCCTGCCGACGCTGCCTTGGGTTCCGTGGGCTCCGTGTACACCGTGCGTCAGAGTCCTGCAGATGGACACCCTGCTGGAGGCTCCTCTTCCTCCTGTAGCCATCGTCCTGCCCAGATGTCTTCAGGGGCGTCCTCATCTACTGGCCTGCGGCATCAGACCTCCAGCCCAACGAGGAATGGGGCTTATCTTGAAGGAAACAGAAGTGGTAATGCAACATCTTCCATTTAGCAATGTGTGCTGTAATGCTGGTGCTGTGCTGGAGTCTTAACTCCTTCCCAAATTCCCAAGAAAATTAGTAAGGTGGTTCTGTGATGGAATCCATCCAGACCACTCATGCTTCCATTGTAAACACAAAATCAATCTGTTCACTGTTAAGTAAAAAGGTGAAGGTTTTCTAATGCTGTTGTTAAGTAAACATATGTATTAGGTGTAATTGTGTGGCAATCATGACTGTTATGATCAGCTTAGACATGCAGATATTAATATAAAAGGCATTCCTCCCAAAGATTGATACTGCCTACAGTACTACTGCTACTACCTGTTACTTATGTGACACCAGCTGTGCACAAGACATGATGCAGAGCAAACCCAAATATTAGTGCCTCCCTCAAAGCATTTTAGCAAAAGGTTTTCCTTCCTAGCTGTGTGACCCATCCTGCCCCTTTAATCACAAACCAAGCCAGATTTTGCTTGAAAAAGACTCCCCAGCAAAACATGTGTTTTTTGAAATCATTCAGCTCACTGCCCCAGGCACTTTTATTCTTCAGGAAACAAAGCCACAAGAAGTTTATCTGCAAATTCAAGAAATGCCATGGGAACCACTGTATTCATTGATTCTTCTTCCCTCTCTTTGTATTTTTGTCCAGTTACCATGTTAGAATTTGCATTTGTTGAGGCAGTTGCTCTACCTGTCAGCTACAGTTCCTATTGGCCACAATTTATTTTCCTCTAGAAATTACCCAGGTTTATCAGATGGGTTAGCTACTTCACTGAACTTCAGTTAACTTTGTTTGCATTTTCCAAATTCTCAGTCAATAGATCTTTATCAGTAGTGATGCCAACAGTGTCTTCACCCCTTACTAATTATTCACACTTCATGTATGCATTTTTCATTCTGATGATAGATCTAACAAAGGAGTTGAATGTCTCAGCCATTTTAAAGTCATTAATTTTTTCCCTTCCTCATTTATTAATGGAACCTACTGCCACAACAGTGGGGTTTTTTTTTTCAAATCTTGATATCTTTGCAGAACATTACTGGCTCCCCTAGCCCCTTTGTCTACCATTACCTCATAATACTGTCTTTTTGCCCTTGCATTTCCCTTGGAAACGTCAAGTGATTCTGCATATTCTTGCTTGGAAGCCATTCCAGAGGCTCTTTCCAGTATCCTTTGCTTAATCTTTGCTTAATTCTTACACATCCCTCACCTCCCCAACACCTGTATTATTTCTTGCTCCTGAACTTTCACTATTTAATATTTTAGAACATTATTCTTCCAAAATATGTATTACAAGTATTTATCCATGTATTTATTTGTTGATCTAAGTTTGCCTTCTTTAATATTCAATACCCACCCAAAACCATCACTGACTTTGCTATTATTTTCACACAGTTGCTTCCCTCGTTTAGCCCTGTGTTACTCTATTATAGAGACCACTGATAAGCGTTCAGTTCTCATAATTATCTCATTCTTTACTTACGGAGTCAGCTTTACTCAAAGCAAAGTGGATAGTAGAGGAATACACAGCAAACAACTTGTAAAAGGCTGCCACTAGGAACTGGTGGCCTCAGTGCCAAAGAAAAGGAAATGAAAAGCCATTTCCTTTCAGATCTTATTCAGTGCCCCTCAGGCTGGCATAATCAGGTCCTGGGAGGACAAGAGGGTCACTGTGCAGAGGATTCATTTACCCCTCTCCCACCACTTCCTTAGAGCCTCCTAGCAGAACTGGGACCCTTTTGTTAAGCTTTATGGTTGGCAGCTGTGAGGAGCCAAGATGTAACAATGTTGTTACTTACTTGCCTTAAAAATCTTTATCGTTCTGCTTGGGATCAGTCGTTATCTCTTTGTAGAATGTATGAAGAGCCAGGACAGTTCAGACCAAAGGTCTATCTAGCCACACATCTTGTCTCCAGCATGAAACAGCAGCATACCCCAAGGAAAGGGATAAATGCAGAGCTGGTGGTGCATCCCTACTACCCTCTCTGCCTTCAGAAATGTGTGGCTCACAGACTTCCTCAACCAGAGGTGGTAGATTCACACTTAGTAAGCCCTCACAGATTTTTCTTCTCTGAATCACTTGGTGGATTACTGAATACTTAGTGCATTTTCAGAATACATAAAACTTCTGTACATAAGAATGTGTTGTGTGGAGAAAAACCTTGGCATCATGGGACGGAAACTGTGTTCAAGGGACCGAAGCTTAAAATCAGAGCTTCTTAAGCTTGTTCACCTGCATTATTTTCCCTTCTTTTTTGACTTTGAATGTCACTCTTTCCCAGTCTCAGCCAATGTCTTGTGAAACCTCCATGTAGTCCTGAGCAGGAAGCTAAGCTTCAGGAGACACCTCGATGTCTCTTTTCATGACTTCCCTCAAAATTCGCAGTCTTTACAAAATGAAAGGCTGAAATATGGCACATGTTTTTTTCCGGAACTGAATAAACAAAAAAGTCATCAAGTGGTCATGCAATAGGCTTTACAGGTTCCTGTATTTCTCTAGCTTGAAACTTATTAAAGCACTTTGAGGGGCAAAGAGGAAGAGATTGCTTTTGAACCAGGCATCCATGACATCAGCAGTCATAAATGACTTGAAACTGCTACATATAATACCTGGAGTTAACAGGACTCATCCCAAAACAGCTTAGTAATTTTATGTGACAATCATTTGACACTTGCATAACCTAGCTCCTCTGGGGTCTCTGGGTCATTTGGCCAGCTCAACAGTAAAGGCTTCTTAAAATGGAAAGGTATGCAGTGAACATCATTAAAATGGCTATAGATTCATTGATATTTTTGGGGTTTTCCTAGTTTTTAGGCATTTATTAGTCCTGGTATCACCCACTGTAGATTAGGGTGTACCACAGAGGCGCACACAAACCCATACAGGGTTTGCTACCAAGGTCCCTAACAATCCCCTGTAGCAATCCCCTATGCTCCACCAGTGTATGGCAACACAGACAACAAATGTTTATGCCACCACCATCCATCACACTTCCTCTAATCCTCTCAGATGCTGTCTGGAGACTCCAGCACTCTTCTGCAGTCCGTAGCAGAAGCTGGGTCCTTTGAGGCAGAGGAGAGGCATTTGCTCTCAGACATGGCCAGGCAGTTTTCTGTGGCTGTGGTGGGCAACACAGTGACATCCATGAAGCCAAGGTGCCCACACATTCGTTATGATATCACTTCAAGCATTAAGACTGTGGTGTTTCCAGTCACAGCCTGGTTTCATCTCTTTCACTATTTGCCATAGTGTCAGCTCTGTAACACTGGAATTCTCACCAGAGTCCTACAAAGCATTACTCACTCCTCAAAATTAGAGACTGTATTACTTCACAGAAAGAAATCATGTTTTCACCCACCATGTTGCTTCCACTTCTACTGGCAATCCCAGACTTTTAAAATACACCTTTCTGCAATTGTCTTAGTGTAGCCACACTGGAGTTTGATTACTTTCTTCACAAAGTCTCTCTTGCAAAGGTCTTTGGAATCTGTGCATGTGTTTTTCTTCTTTCTAGGCATAATTTATATGTTGCTGAATCACAAGTAAGCAAAGATGAGTAAGTGGTGCATGTCAGTCTCTGTTCTTATCCTCTTCAGTTTGTATACTTATGAGGCAGAGATGGGCTTATTAAAAAGAGGAAGAATTTATCTCTGAAACCTCAAACCAATCCTGTTTATTTATGGGTAGGTTTGAAAAATAGCTTGCCTTATTTATCATGGTGGGCAAATATCATGGAAAAAGCCATAATCATAAAACATATCTCAGTGCATAGCAGAACATGTCTTTCAAGCGGAATGGATGAGATTAAACCTCAAAGCTCTCATTAATGCGATCGGAAGCTTGATGCCTAATTCTCCTTGATTATGCTAAAAAATTCTGAAAAAAAAAAAGAAAAAAAAAGTCTCATTTCAGAAAGCCAGTTGGAGCTGCAAACAGATAAACATGCACTTTCCTGTCATCATTTGCCAAATTGAAGCTTTTAAATTAGGGAAGGAATAGTCAAGGACACCATAAACCTTTCCAAGCCTGCTTACATAACAGACAAAGCCTTTATTCCAAGTATGAAGAATTGTGTGTTCAACCACAATATAATAACCTTAACCTTGCCCTGTAGCTTGTTATTTTTATGGAGATTTTATTATCCAGTATTAGCAGTTAATTATTATCACCTGAGGGTCTTTGTTAAAGAGGCAGTCCTGCTTATTAGTACATAGATTTCCTGAAAACATCTGGGGGCATGGGGGTTGAAATTTCTCTTTTTCCAGAATAATGCTGCAAGCGGCTCATGGGAGACATCCAGCACTTCCCCAAGGGAAAGGAGCTGCTGCTGGCATTGTGAACCTCAGCACCATATTCAGCAAATACAGCCTGCCTGCTAATTTTTGAGGACATTTCAGTCCGAAAATGTCAGTGCTTTCAGTGAGCTGCCTTTTTGTTTCCCCTACAAAAGAGAGGCAAAGCAAGGAAAGCCCAGATAAATATTTAATGTCCATGGCCACGTCTCATGCAGCTGGATGCTGGGCTGCTCTTGCAGCAGGCGGAGGAGCACCTGCGGTGTTGCATCCCTGCACAGTGCGTGCCACGCTGTCAGTGGGAGCAGCTGCTGCGCTGGTGGGACAGGCACTCTTCTGTGAGGTGCTGCAAGGTGAAGGACACCAGCCAGGTGGTGCCAGACATGTCCTGCCAGCGCCGGCCAGTGCAGATGTGCTGAGCCTGATCTTTTCTGCAGAGCTCTCTGCTGATCGTGGCCTGTGAATACCCTGCCCCACCCCAAATATCCTGTAGTTGTGTTCTCTCAGATGCCTGCTTTTCTGATGCATCTCTTCTTCTCCTGCTTGGTGTGCCCTAGGTTTTTAGAAAATTATCTTAAAGCCTTCCTCCTTTCCTTCTTTATTGTGGGGGGTGGTTTGTTTTTTAAATAATTCCCATTTCTCTGCACCTTTGAGGGTCTGCTACTTCTGCTTAGTTTCAGTAGATCTGCTGCTCCTTATTATCTGCTCCAGTGCAATCAGAGAGAACCTTTTAAAATTTCATTCCCACCCCCTTCCCCTGAGGCAAAGAAATCATTTAGGCCTGCAGCAATATTAAAGTTCATCTGTCACTCCCTTTCCACTCTTATCTATCAATGACTGTACTCCCTCTGGGCTCTGTTTGTTTGCCAAGAACATATTTAGGGAGTCTGTTATTTGTCTTTCCTTCTTTTGCAGGTTTAACTCCATTTTAGCATTTTATTTCCTTGTCATGCCTCTGCAGTCATTTGGCTGTTGGCTCTGTCTCCATTCTCCTTTTCAGGAAGGTCCAGAGGTTAGTGATGAGTGGCAGAGAAAAGCCTGTGTGGAGTGAAAACTCAGACTGAGCCAGGCTACCTCTTTCCCTCAGCTTTACTCAGCTTTTGCCACTGACCTGGTAATTCCAGCTGTTTCTGTGTGGTCAATGGTCTTGACTAGGACGCCTGGAGACATTCCCCTGCAGAGGAACCTCTTCACTGTCCTTCCCCAATATCATTTGAGGCAGGAGGGGAAAGTGCTTCCCTCTGATTACCTAAATTTCCATATCCCATTCCATTAATTTGACAAATTTTTGCCACCTGTCAAAAACAGGAAATTGGATTTGACCTAGATTATGATCTCTAAAAATAATTATTGGTCGCAAGCACTCCCATCTCTTTGTAATCTGAGTATTCATTATCATCTTGATTAATTCTGATGACAGGATGGCATAGGATACCCAGGAGACATGAGACTTCCTCATTTATCTAATTCTTAGGTTAAGTGTGAATACCTTCAGATATGAAAAAAATGTATAGTACTTGCCCTGCTGCCATCAAACACTTTCTTGCTTAATGTAATCTTTCACCAAAGTGATGCTATTGAAAGAAACCCCATGCCTTTGTGTAGACATGAAATTATCTATTTTCTTTTGTAAATAGAGAAATTACACTCAGATGTGTAAATTATAATGTTAAAAAGCCAAAGAGATTAATCAACAAAATAAATTGTAAAATATATGGAAAACCAGATTGTTTCCAGAGTCACCAGCCAAAACCTGATATTTTGCTGCAAACTGGGGGTATTGAAGAATTAGTATCAACACATAATTCTTGTTTTTATATTATGATATTATACTATACCTCAGGCATGGATTTGAAAGGGTTATATTCACCTGCTGGGGTCTGGAATAGTTCTAGCCATGCAGTCTCTTTAGAAAGGTCATTTATATATTTGTCTTTCAGAAATCACATTTATGCTATTGATTGCTAGATTGAAAAGGAGTGAATAGATTCCCCCTGTCATTTCAACCTTTTCTTCTCATCCCCCTTCCTTTTATTACAGATACTTCCAATACCTGTGAAGGCTCCCAGCTGCACTCAGGGCTCTCTGCTCCCCTTTGCCCTTTCGTGGGCAGTTTGAGGCAGGAGTCACTGGGCTGCAGACTGCCCTTTCTGTTCCCAGTGTAAACCCCAAGCTAAGTCCTCTGGGCTTTCCTTACATTTATACAAATTTAAGGGAGAAACCGTGCTTCTGAGTAGTGGCACAACGTCTCCTCTGACCATGTTATGGCAGTAGCATAGAAACTTCTGCAATCTTTTGGACACAGCCAAACCTTTCTCTTCTCCCTCCATTTTCTGACTAGTTTGCAAAAGCCTGGTCTTTTTCCTGACCTTTGATTTGAGGTGGTGTAGTTCCCAATACCTCCACACATCAGCTCTCATCCAAACCACTGACAGATCGTAAAGGGGAGAAATACCTCTCCAAGACAAGTCTCAGTTCTCCCACTTGTCCCTGACAAAGTTCCTCAATGTTACTGATGATCCAGGGGTTGGCCAAGATTACCCTATTTGTTTTGCACTCTCTGTCTTCATTGTTTCATGCCAAAGGCTCCAGATGGTGTCTGTACCGTTGTGTGTTGCATTTATTCTGTGAGCAGAGCCCAGAGTCACCTGGGTCCATACGAACACTGGTCCTCGCTGTCTAATTAAAAGGACCTGCAACTCTTCCTTGTCCTTTGTATCCAGAACAGTGACTTACCAAATGAGAGTGGAATTATCATGATATTTACATCTCATCTCATTATGAAAACCATCAACCAGATTTGCACATTCATAGCACTGCTGGTTTCTGAAATACATTTTGAGTAACTGCAAATACACCTTGTTACATTATACTGTAAGATGAGCACGGTGGCAAGGAAGAAAGGACCAATATGCACATAAAACCATTATTGGGCATATATGGGCAGAGTCTCAGCCACTATAGATCAGCAGAGCTCTATTGAAGTCAATGGAATGACAATCTACATAAGCCCCAAACCCACCCAGCACATTTACTCATGTGCATTAGGATCATGTTTTGAGTCATGCATGGGGATTCTCACATATCTCATCTGTCTTTATAAGCTCAGTATGTCTCTGGATAGCTCATCCCTTCTCTCCTCAGCAGTTCTGTTTGCCTCTTGGCTACTTGGGGCATTTCCAGGCTCTACTTTATGTGTCTGTGGTCTCCCTCTACACATACTCTTCTGTTTGATTTCTGGTCTTCTGTGGTGTATACTTGCTTGCCATTTGCACGTCTCTCATTAAAAACTGGGCCTTGACAGAAAGAGATGAGCAGATGTGGTGAGCAAGTAACATTTAATACATCTGTGTACTGCTGCCTGCTAATGCAAAATTTGCTTGGTGAAGATATAAACAAATAGAAACAGTTTTCCTGTAACCTAGCATAATATAGTTCTTGTCATAGAGAAGCAGCATAAGTGGGGGTACAAATTATATTCAGGTGGAGATTGAGATTTATAATTCTGCAGAGACTAAGAATAAAAACATAAATGCACTTTCATTCCAATGTGCCTTTATTCACTTGATTTAAAGCTACAGCAAGCTGAAGTCACCTTAAATCATCGAGGGCTTGTACCATTAAAAAGTCACATGTGCAATGTTCATCTTCACATGTTTTAGTAACTTTCCAAATTGGCATTCACTGGGGATCATCAGCTTTGTGAGAGACTAAGATTAGGAAGATATGGACTGAAAACCTTGTGCTAAGCTCTAAAACAAGTATGAATATCTGAATGCAAATGAAAAAACCCTATTTGCTACATCCTGATTTTATCCTCTAGCCTTTGCATTCTATGGCAGAGTCCTTTGTTTAGTGCTGAAGAATTTTCTCTCCAGGTGTGAGGGTAGTGTCTTCTTTAGCCAAGATCCCTGCTGCTGCAGATCAGACAGCAGGGGCAGCTTGGTTTAAGAGCCCGGCAGCTGGCACATTTTTCCTTCCCCAGCAGGGACTTGAGGGTTTCATGTTTTTTAACACAATTCACCAGCTGGGATCATGTCTTTCAATAAACAGTCAGATTAGAAACTGCTGCAAGTCCCCTTTTCTCCCTACACCACCATCTCCGGCTGATACTTGCACACACAGATCCAATGTCCAATGCTGCAGGGAGGCTGCCAAAGCCCTGCATGCTCACAATCACAAACCAAGGAAACTTCTGCATGCCACTGTAATGCACTGTTGTGGGCTTTTTTGTACCCATAGCCTCAAGTCCTTCACCTGAACGACAAGATGCAGCTCGGCCATCAAGCAAGAATCCTTTGACCTGGACAGTGGATGATGTGGTTTGGTTTGTGAAGGATGCAGACCCTCAAGCTTTAGGCCCTCACGTGGACCTCTTCAGAAAACATGTAAGTAGAAGGCTGCCCTTACCACTTCTGGGTAATTTGAGTCACAAGAGATAGTCAGCACATGTCACACACACAGCCCCTCAGCTGCCTTGAGCTGCCATAGGCAGTGTTTGTGCTCAGCGAGGTTGAATGCAGGGCCTGGCAAGGAGTTCAGCACCTGTGGGGGGTTTGGGCTAAAGAAATTTCACTTATGCCTTGAGATGGGGGTTGAACACCAGGATGGACTTTGTGAAGAGATGGACGATGTCCCAAGCCTGTCAGTATTAAAGAGGCTTTTGGAAAGTGCCCTTAATAACACGGTGCAATTTGGTCAGCCCTGAATTGCTCTGGCAGTTGGACTAGATCATTGGAGGTCCCTTCCAACTGAAATAGTCCTATACTATTCTATGCTATTTTGTGCTATGCTATGCTACTCTATTAATTTATACTTCAATGGGGAAACCCTAACAGTGTTTTAAGAAAGTGCTCACTGTTTGTTCCCAGCTACTCCAGCATAAATTGTTTTTACGCCAAGCCTAAGAGAAAGCACTGAGGATCTGGTGCTCCTTTTTCATTGTCAGATTCACACAAAAAGCCTCTTTTCAATGTCAGTTTTTTTCACAGGGTACACATGATTCTTCTCTGAAGAGCATTTTTTATGTGTCTCTAGATATTTAGCAGGAGAAATCCAAACCAGCCAATATTTTAATCTTTTTCCCCTCAGTATTATGTAGCTACATAACCAAATTTAACAGACCTGCTGACTCACTAGAGGATATGATAGTTACTTTTGTGAGTCAGCCTCCAGTGATTGAAATTATATTATCCTTAACTAGTAAATGGCAAGACAGTAAACTTGTCTGATCTGGAGTTTTCTGTTCTGCTGGTGTGTATGGAGTTGACACCAAATGTATCTACTAGCATTTTTGGCCTTCTGCTTCTCTCCTTAATCAATTCAGTCTGGCTATGAAAAATGGATTTTAGCCTGAAAGTGACTTGTTTGTGTTCAGCTGGAGGTCATAACTTTCATGTAAGTGCCTGAACCTAGGTCTAAATGAGAATTGCTCCCCAGCCCTGAGTCCTGATCAGCACCCCCAGCGCTGCAGAGACAACAGGTGGGCTTGATCACTCCTTGCCCCAGTGCCAGCAGAGACAAGTGGGGCTGTGGGGCTGCAGACGAGAGCTGAGGGAGGTAAATGGACTTTCAGCTACTCTCTGCACCCAGGGTTTCCAGATGCAGGAGAGGAGGTGGGTGAGGAGCAGCTGAAAATGAAGATGAACACAGGCCTTGGTGTCTGCTCATGCTAGGAAGGAATTGAGGCCATCTGCCATCTATAGACCAGTCTGTGGGATGAGAACAACAGCAGGCACAGCGGTGTAGGGCCAAATCTGCAAGTACAGGTCAGGTGCTGGCCTACTTTTCCTGCCTTCTGCCTTATCAGCTGATAATGAAAGCATGGCCTATATTGGTCATGTGGCAACCAGGCAGAGAAACGAGCCACCTTCAGATTTGAAGGAACTTGCTATAGAATGAGTTTCTGAGAATATCAGAAGGGGCTGTGCATCAAGAGAAAATCTTCATGCAAGGGAGCAAGAATTGACATGGTCTGAGGCATACAGGTATATCCCAAAGGAAAAAAACCCCAACTTTTAAAGTTTGTCTTGTAAATATGGAGAGTGCAAAAGCACTAATTTTGTCTAGTTTCCATCTGTAGTAAAGTATTTTATGTAGCAGCAGGGCAGGGGAGCACTCCAGGCAGTCATGGGCCAGCTGCACTGGAGAATGCCACGATACTGCAGCTGCTCTGCGACCGAAGAGATCAAGCTAAATTGCCACTAAAGACTGTCCCTGTCATCCTTTGTTGCACACCCAGCACCCATGGGCTCTACTTATCATTGGCTTCCTGGTAAAATACACCATAGGTGTGAGAACCTGGGTATGATTGCCACACAACTCAATTCAATTACACCTTTGAGTTATATATGTCCCTGCAATTTTTCAGCCTTCAGACCTCATCTGGATTAGCACAAAGACCCCAGGGGTGAGAGACAAGTGATTAGTCCATTAACCTCAGCCATATCTTCCTGTGTGTTCAATCTTTCTGTGAAGCAGGTGCATAATTTACTTAGAAGCACTTACTGTCATTGACAAGGCCCAGCTATCACCCGAAATAGTTGCGTTGGCAATCGGCTCATCTGAGCTGGGAGAGAGAGGCTGTTGGGACCAGCAGGAAGAAAACAGCTGGAGGATGTATCCTGAATGGGGCAGTGTGCTTTCCTACTGCTCTGTCAGGCCATTTGGGCGTTGACCTCAGCCCTCAGAGCCAGCTCTTCCAGCATGCAGCACACATCCTTCACTGCCCCAACAGGCAATGCAGGATGCTCTGGCTCTGTCTGCTCTTCCTACCAGGAGCAGAAGCTTTGCTTCTTGCCAAGATACCTGAGGAGCTCTGTCACATGTAGCTCTTGAGAGTGTCCACCAAAGACTGAGAAACTTCCTACTAGCTCCCCTCGGCTGTTCCCTTCTCCCTCAGCACATCTGTGTGCCAAGCTATTCCAGCTGAGCCCATCACTGATAGAGATTTTGGTCTTATGGAGAGGAGCCATTGCCCTGGCCAGGGACCTTGTAGCAGCGCTGTGTGAGAGCTCATGCAGACTCTATCAGCAGGAAAGACTTGGCAGAAAGACTGGGGGAAGAGAGATGGAGGAGAGGAAAAGTGACACTGATGGCACTGAATGTTACCAGTTCCAGACCTGGTATCTTCTGCTGGGGCTATTGCAGATGTGGGAACTATGTTATCAAAGTCTTTTTTAAAATTATTTTTAAAAGGCCTGACACAGTAATACTGTAAAGAAGTCAAGCCAAGAATCTGCCCAGGGAAATGGCTAATATGGGATATTTAATTGAATATGAATGCTCCCTCTGGCATACTATTGTCATGGAGTTTAGTTTTGACCCCTACACAGTAATAATAATGGAAATAATAAAATGCTGAACTCAACATTTAGAAACAGCTGCCTCCACACCTGACCCTTGACTGTGGTTTTTTTTATGACACCACATTTAAAGGAGTTCTTATTTTATTTCTTATGCAAATAGTAATTATGCATAACACTTATTCTTACTTTACCTTAGCTTCCTTAAAATAATGGCAAGGAGAGCAGAGAGGAGGTGAAGGGAGTTTCTATTATGGATAGAGTGGGGGTTGCAAAATGAAGAGCATTAATTGATTGAGTTAATCAGAAAGTGACCTTAACTGCTCATCAGATAAATCACCTAGTGAATGGAATAATAATGATCAGGGCAAATTAGGATCCATGGCTTTGCTTAATAAGTAGGCAATGGATCACAGTGGAAAGATCTGACCATCAAAACCATAGAACACAATACAGACAGCATTGGGGTGTGTTATCTGTGTTTGTATATCCACATATACATACTGCTTGTGATATTTTAGCTCTGACAGTCCATGTGTGTAAATGTGCTGGAAACTGTGGGGATGGGTAGTATTTTTTGGCAGATCCACTAATACAGTCAGGAAAAAACAGATAATCTTTGGGTCTAAGGTAGAACAGTATAGCTGAAAGCTTCTGTGTTCTACTGCCCATAGCAGAGTCTCTTTGTGGGCTCAGGCTGCTTTCACAGTAGCACTTTGTAATTTCAAAAGGTTTTCAAGCCAACAGTTCTGAGATAAACAGCTGAGCTTCGTGGCAATTTTCTCCACTTACGTGAGGGTCAAATTAAAATTGAGCAAATTTTATTAATAAATGCAATTAAATAAGCAAGTTACTACTGTCTTCAATTTGAGAAAAAACCCCATATATATATATATATATATACACACATATACATATATATATACACACACCCATGCACCATATACTCGCATCACGGGATATAAGTGTACTGGATATGTATGTTTCACTAGATATGTGAAACAGGTGGATAGCTGGGGATAAAGCTCAAACTGAGATTCAGAGGTGTTCTATTAGCAGTTTAATGTGGCTACATCCTTCGCTGTCTCCATCATACCTTTCTCTCAAGGCTGACTGGCTTTTCTCAGAATTGTGCGTAGAGCAACACTGATTTTTAAAAAATTCTACTTTTAATTGCAAAATAAATTGAAAACCTAGACTAATCTTATAGTTCCTTGAAGAATAAAAGGTAGTATTTAATTAAACCTTCCTTTGCAGCTTCCTTCTATCACACCTCAGATTTCAATTTTCTAAATGAAATTTCAGAATGCATGACATTTCAGGTAGCTCTACCCTAAATGACATGCTGTTTCTAATTCACCTTGTTTAATGTGTCAGGACACAGCACTTAAAGGGGGGTTAACACATTCTGATTCTCTTCCTCTCCTTTGAAACCAGGAAATTGATGGCAATGCTTTGTTACTGCTGAAAAGCGACATGATCATGAAATACCTGGGGCTGAAATTGGGACCGGCACTGAAACTGTGTTACCACATTGATAAGCTCAAGCAAGCCAAGTTCTAACAATTTCTTGAACGACAGAATGTGAGCTAAATCTAGATGGAAGACTAAAGGTAACATGTTGCCTTACAGAAATGCATTCATTTGCAGATTGCTTTTCCTTCTTTTTTATCAAAGACTTTGTCTTTTTTAACATTTGTGCATTGTCACCTTTTTTTAATCCAATGGGATTTTTTGGGCTGCTTTGTGTTAATAATTTGCCAAAAAGTATATAATTACAATAATTATTTTGTATCATTAATATTATTATTATTATAGTAAGTCCTATTTTTGTAATCAGAAGTGGGAAATCAAAACCAAACACAGCTATAGCATATGCTGAGGACTGCTAGAAGACAAACCAAGAGTCCCTCACTTGCCACGGGTCCGCCTCGGAGGAGTAATCGCTGACCTGCATTGCCTGGGCACCAGCTCCACTCTCCATGCTCAGGGGCTGGAAAAGTGCAGCGTTTGGTCACCTTTGTCTGATGGGAACTTCCCCGTGTCTTGCACTATCCGGAAAACTTGAATTATTCACTTAAACAAAAAAAAAAACCAACAACAACAAAAAAAAGGAACAAAGAAAAGAAAATAAAAGCAAAAAAAAAAAGGGAGGGAGGGGAAGGTTTTTCCCCCAGCTAAAGTAGTTTTTCCCGCTAGAGGGAGCAGCCCAAGCAGACTTGTCGCTGGAGCTCTGATGCTGCGGTGCTTTCCATCTGATGAGCTTTGACCGTCGTGACTCTCCTATCGAACACGGTCATAAATGCCGCCAAGGAATCACAGGCTCCCAGCAGGATGCGCCCATCACCGTTTACAGATAATTAATTCAAGAAAAGCCCAAATGCAGAGAGTGTTTCTGACAGGATGTTTCCCGTCACACCAAAGAGGGGGTGGATGGCTCCCACGGTGTCTGGCACGCACAGCTGTCAGCTCCCTTCCCTGAGCTGCCTCAGTCTGGCGTACACTTTGTGGCACTCCAAGAAAAATCTGAATTTCTGGGTTTGTTTTTGTTTTCTCTTTAAAAAACGAGGAAGCCGGGCGGGATCGTTCCTCGCAAGGACCTGGGCACATCTCTGCACTTTGCAATGATGGTCAGACCCAGGACAGATGCTGTAGGGTTGGTTCCTGATTGCGCTGTGGCTTTCACTACACAGACAGATGTGCTGGACTTTCTGTCTCAAGAGAATTAAAAATTCTCTTCTGCCTCTTACACAAATCTAAAAGGTGCTTATTGACACTTCATGTAACTGAGAGGGAGAAAACAGGTCTCAGGCTGAGGAAGTAATCTGTGGAATGGGTATGTCCTTGTTTTCATCCACAAAGGATGACTATGAAGTGACACATCCATATAGTTCAAACCCTTAGTGCATGAGAAGGAGAGGTAGCAAGTGTTTGTAAGTCATGCAGGTAATTTTAGAGCTAGTTAGCTCAACTGAATTGAGAAGCAGGGTCCTGATAATATGCAAGATTGTTCAACCCTGTTTATGTAGAAAAGAATGTTACCAAAAATACCTCATGAAATAAAATTCAACTTGATGCATGTTGCTAGACTAGAACTCCTACAAAAAATGCCCATTCAAGGGCCTACTCCTGGAAATCCTTAGAAATAGGAGAAACCATATCCTACAAGACTTTCACGAAACTCCTGGGGACTACTCTCCTAATTTAGAAAACTCGTCATAAAGTTGGAGGATTGGATCTTTACAGGACTGACCAGCTTTCAGCAAATCCTGTCTTCATGCTGAAACACCCTAAACAGGAATAGCTGAACAACTGTATTAAATGAAAAGTCATATATGTAATTGAGTGACGTAATATAGGGAACCCTAAACGTGCCAATGCTTGTAACACAACACCCATCCACATCACTTTGTGGTATAAAGAATGGAAATCTCTTCAGTCAGCTATATGGTTGAGGCAGAGGTGACTTTCCATCAACAGCAAATTTGTACAGTTCGTTTTTCACTCTTACATTCCCAAAATATGTAAAAATCTTGCTGTATTAGTAATATCACTTTCAAAGAGTCCTCAAACAATCTTTTTTTCTCCTCATAATTACAAACTTAGTTAACCTCTCTTCCTTTTTCAAAATGGGATTTTAATTCCTTCACTTAAAACCCCACCTTGCTGTAATGTATCAGTAATCAGAGCTGGTTAGACTTTATCAGATGGCTTCAATGCTGGAAAATCCCACTTTGTCAAAATCAAAACTCTTCATAAAAGCATGTCGCTTTCTAACATTAAATTCTATTTAACTGAAACTACAGCTTTCAGTAGTGTCAAAACATCATTTTGACATTTTGGAAGTGGAACGTTTTTGTTCCAAGAATATTTTTGCATTTTATTGAATTTTCCTGGAGGATCCGTAGCTTCACATTTTGTTCTGAGAGTGGGGGGAAAAAAACCACAACCCAGAACTAGACTTTCCTAAGCAAGAATCCTTCCCATTCTGTTCTGTGTCTCACCCCTTCCTTCCATTCCCTGCCCCTACTCCGGATGTTACAGCCAAGGGGGCTGATCATACCAACACAGTATGAAGAGGCTCCATGGTGGTAATGATGTTGTACACATGGTTTAACATGCTGAAACAGTGTTCATGTGTGTATCTGATGTACACAGTCAGTGGTGCCATCTCATTTGATATCACACTTGTACGTATATCAGGACTGTCCAGGCCATGATATTTAATGTTCTGTTTCTCAAAGGAGAGGCAGTTAGTGGATTCATTCTACGTGTAAGTAATGCTTATGACAAAAATTCCTCATTGCATGGTGTTGTTTTGTTTTGTTTTGTTTCGCTCGAGGGGCAATTAGGAGACTAACATTATTGTGATTGCTGTAATACAGAACTTGTACCTAATTTTTATCTTTCAGTACTTGTCAGTGAAGGTAGTTAAGCAGCTCTGCTCTGCTGAGAGTGTCAGGCCATTTCCTCAGAACAGGCACAAAAGAACCGGGATATGTATGTCAGCTGCTTCTCCGTTGGCTGCTGCTTTAGACTGCGCCTCTACAAATTACTTCGCTTGCTATTCCTTTCACAGCTCTCCCTTCAGACTGTAGCCAACCCAGTTGTATTTTTTAACAGTTCCCAACAGGTGGGTGTATGTGAGATACCTTTAAAAGCAACACATGTGCCTCTTTTCTACTTCTAAGCACTCGTAGTTGGATCAAAAGGCACTTTGGTTGCTCCAGGCAGTTTCAATTCTTTGTGGGCTTTCATTTTTTTTTTAAAAGCAAGCAGTCAAAGTCCAAGGATTTGGGGACTGCTCTTCCCTTGCTTGAGTGGTGGTTACAGGGTATTGGGAGCACAGAGCCAGTGCTCCCTGGCAGACCATCTTCTTGGATCTCACGTGGCTGACCAGCTCAGCCTCAGCTGCCAGCACAGTCCAGTCACGCTGCCTTCCCATCCACCTGCCATCACAGCCTCTTCTCTCACACCAGCAAATGCCTCCTTCCCCAGCCAGACCTAATTGCATTTCAAGAAATGCCTCTGGGAATGCCTCCACCTCTCTGAGCCCGCTGTCTTGCTTGGCAGGCTGAGGAGTGCAGCAGCCTCTGCAGCATTAGCAGCTTCGCTCAATGTGATTAATGCAGGCAGGCACCCTTGGGACCGGCATGTAAAGCATCACTCTGGGCTGTTATTGCCCTTAAACTGATGGCTGAATTTCTATAGGTTGTCAGCAGTCTTCATGAGTTACACTTCCTTCCTTCGTAAGGAACGGATGGCTGTGAGAGATTAAATGGAGCATTATTAGCAAAACTAGCAATAATTAGTAAAACAACAAGAAAATGACTGATAAAGTTTTTGTCTGGAAAGAATGCCTCTGTTGGCTCAGCAGCAGGAGAACACACCATCCTCCAAAGCCTGCTCCTGACTGCAGCAGCTCTGGATGGCCATTCCTCTCGCCCTGGCACAGCCACCCCTGGGTTCATTCCTGCCCATGGGATGCAGCAACCCCCATCTCTGGCTGCACTGTTTGGGGGCTGCACAAGCTCAGGGGGGAATCTGTCAGCTCTTACTTCCCCGAAACACACCCAACCCCCTCAGTTAATTAGTTAGTGCCTTCTTTAGTTGCCTCCCTACTCTCTCTTTTCACCTGAGTCACTTCTGTTTGAAAAAAAGACATTATGAGGGAGATCCCCCAGGTCCTTCGAGCAACCTGTGAATGACCCCTCAGCTCACCCCACAGAGAAGCATCTCTAGGGTCAGACATCTGCCTAGATACAACTGATCCTCCCTCAGCACCAGAAAGGCAGGCAAGAATTAAATGCCCCTTTTTTATTAATTAAAACTAAAGGCTTTTCAGTCCCTTCCCCCCTCCTAAATACAGCCTCCCTCCACAGGGCCAGTTGCTTGCTTCTCCCCAAAGCAGCAAGGAGGGAGACAGAGAAGGTGCCCAAAAGGACTGCCTGCTGCTGGCTGATCCAGCAAGGCAGCAGCTATGGAAGGACCAAAACCAGCTGCTCCTCTGGTTTGAAACTGGTTTGGCTGGGGAGAGGTGTCATGCCCAGGGATTTGTTCTGGGGGATTTTCCTGTCAGACGTATGCAGGTTGCACCCCAGCGTTTCAGACTGCACCTTCAGTCAATTGCACGTTCAGTCTGTTGCAGTGTGGACTTTGTCTCCAAATCCACCTTCTTGAGCTTGTGTTATGGGACTGCTCTGCTGGCGCAGGCTGCTTCCACATCAACAGGCTTGGGGTTGCTAGGGAAGTAAGTCATAACAAGCACATTGAGGGTAAAAATTCAGGGAAATGGCAGGTCAGCAAGATTCTCCTTCCCTTTCCAAGCAGTTCTGTGTGCAGAACTTTACTGCAGCAGCTCCCTAATGGGGCAGAATGTGCTGACTTTTGGCTGAGGTAGAGTTAAAACACGACACCCACACACCATTACGCCCTGCCGCTGGCAACTGGGTCATAAGGAGCCATAGGGATTTTTCTTCTCTCACCAAGAATTACGGTCCCAAATTCACACACCTTTACCAGAGAAGGTGGGCAAGTAGCTGCACACACTGCCTCTGATGCCTTGAAGTAGTTGCATGCTGTTCTCCAACCCATGCTCCTTTCATGGACAATTGGAAATCGATTCCCTTGGAAATCTAAAATTTTGCTTGAAAAAGAATCACTTTTATTCACTGCCATGAGTTAAATATTATAGAAACACGACTGCTAACAATTTGCTTCGCATAATTTGTACTAATGCTAATAAGCAACAGCTGCAACACTTCCTGTTGTAAATTCTTTTGTGGTTGCAGTGGAATTATCACATCTGTACTTCACAAATCTGATAGACTCGAGCACAGCTCGCTCATTCTGGCTCCAGCTCCAGCAAATCCCCGTGCCTCAGAAGTATGGCTGCAGAAACTGTATTTACAGTCTCTGTCTCCCTTCATTCCCAAAGCCTCTGCTCCCCACCAGGTAGCTGGAGCAAGAGGGATCAGGGTTGGGGGGGATGTGGCAGCCTGGGGGTCAGCCAGTGCAGGCATGGTGTGGCTGGAGCAGATTGCTTTCAGCAAAGATATCCCTGACCAGCCAGGTTTATTGCAGTTCAAGCAGACAGGTTTTGGTCAGAGGCTAAGTACAGGAGAAAAGTGATTTATTAAAGAAAAAGAATGAAATATGAGTGTGCAATACACTGCCACCATAAGACTTAAGCTGAAACCCAAGAATCCTTCAACTGTAATCTAAAGAAAAATGTTTCCCTCACTCAAGACTCTAAATAAAGCATGTTAGGCCAAACCCAGGTCCCACTGAGGTCCACATAAGTTTTTCTATTGAATTCATAAGACCGGGGCTTGGCTCATAAACCCGGTCAAGCTTCAGCTATGTCCCACAGTAACCAGAGCCTAACAAGCTATTCCATCCTCTCTTACAAAGAGCGGAGACAGACGCTGCTGGCCAGCCCCCCCTCCCCTGCTCCCAGGAGAGCTGCTAGCTTACTGGAAGAGAGAGTTCTTCCAGCTGCACCTCTACCTGATCCCAACACCTTCTCCTGTTAGCTTTGCATTTTAGCTATGAGTTTCATGGAAGGTGGTTTGGGTTTTCCACTTCGGAGCAAACCAAAGCCCATGCCCTGAGGATTTCAGCCATGCCACTAGGCAGAAACTCACACTGATTTGAACATGACTCTGCTGGGAGATTTCCACATGTTCCTGAGGCAAAGGCTGAGGTGGGATTTAAAAATAAAACTTTTCAAAATGAGTCTCAGTGATCCACAACTTTTGGCTCCTTCAGCATCCACCACACTTCATCATACTTCAAATGGTTGAGTCTCTTGGTAGTGTCATAATCGGACAGGAATAGCTCACAGGACTTCAGAAGAGACTCCATCTCTTGACTACAGAGCCTTGCTCCGCTTGGTCTATGGGCAGCTGCCAAAAAGCAGCATTTGGGGAGAATGTGTGAGTGTCTGTATGTTGCTCAGAGAGGCTTGCCTGGCTGCACAGACAGACTGTGAAGTGATTGAAATAATAATAGCAGGACAGAGAGATAGGAAGGATGGACTTTAAAAATGGGAAAGCCCCAGGCTTGACTGGGGTTCCTGTGGAGTTTGTGCCCTGTCTCCATCTCTGTTGTGAACTTGCCCTGCATAGCACACTATGTCTTTATTACCTGGAGTCTTCCCTTAGTGTTGTATAAAACTGGGATCATGCTGCCCTTTGAGAACATGAAATATGTGCAACTAACTTCATTTTGTCAAACATCTCTAAAAGGGTAGAGAATTGGAAACACCTGAAGTCCAAGTGGTACAGGAATGAGGACATTTCAGAGTGGAGCAGTTTCACAGATTTCAATGTCTTTCAGCTGAAACATGGAAGGAGAGGAAAAGAACTTCTGAATTGCAGTGAGTGCAAGACAGTGGAAGACTAGTGATTAATTTTATCCCTCACTTTGATGGTTTCCTGATCTGTAGTGTGTTTTATGGCCCTGAGCATTTGCTGTTGTGGCAGTGCGGTGAATTGATCTGCGTGTCCAGGTTCCACTCAAACCAAATGACTGTCTCTAAAAACTATCCATCTTCTTCATGGCTTTTCTAATATGCTGTAGCACCCAGAAAGCTTCTGATCAGCTTAGTAAGAGTCAGTATTTAAAGAAAACCACCTCTTCTTTCTTTTTTTTTTTTTTTAATCTTGTGGCACAAAAACTTCAGAAAGCAGCTGTAGCCACAGCTGTGTAGCAGGTCAACATACCCAGCTTTTCATTTTCTGCCTCTCAGAAACCTAGTAGTAAAAAATCCTTCGTTACCCAGTCAATATACATACAAGAAGCCAACCTAGATTCCAGTCTTCCATTGACCCTGTAACTGGAAGTGTTAAATATGGTAGAGTTACTGACCTTGTAAATTTAGTAGAGTTACTACACATTTTTACCAGTGTAAACGAAATCAGTATCTCATTTGATAGACCTGTCCTCTGACAATACTGAAGTTTGAAAGCAAGCTTGTTTGGCTGCTGTTACCAAAACTCACTATCAGTATGTGTGTCACAATGACATGTAGGGATTGCGTCCATTGCTGTGCAGGGATACTGTGAGATGTTCAGCCTGCCTTGGAGAGTTGACAGCTTCGTAAGGCAAAAGGGACAACCTAAGGAGAAGGGTTTCCTAGAGACAGTTTTCCTTTCCTATTGCAGATAAATGCTGAAAACAAATAGAAGTCAATGGCAGGAATTTCCCACAGTGATGAGAGTGGAAAACAGCAGAGCACTGAGAAAAATGAAGCAAAACTTCCATGAAGGTGAACAGCATTGCCTCCTTTCCAGCACTGTTAAGCGTGGCCTTTGGTGAAGCCAGGGGCCCAAACCCAAGCCTCCTGGTTGAGCCTAGTGCCTTACCCACAAGACTCTCTACTCTCACTGCATTCCGGCTTTTCTCACAGTGCTGTCCACATCCGTGTCCTCACACAGCTCTTACCTACATCTACCTACATCCTTATCTACCTGAAAAATAACATCCAAATGGGCCTTTAAAGGTCAGTTAGTCCTTCACCCTGTGCTCATTCTTCTCCACCTCAGTCTTCCTCTGTTATCTAGTCTTTTCCCCCGGAGCTTCCCACACCTTTCCGTTCCTATCCTCCCACTGTAGTTAATTTCATTTTTTCTCTCCAGTTCCATTCTTGCAGCACTGCTTCTTTTCCTTCCTTTCCCTCTTTCAGTAACCATGTACATATCTCCTTCACCCCTGCGACAGCTCCTTCTCTACCTTTTGGCTCTTCCCTGTTCTTCCATCTCCCCTCTCTCTTTATTTATATAAAACTATCTCTAGTTTTCTGCAACCCTTTCTTTCCTTTCCATCAGGTGCCCTTCACAGGATAATGTTGTACCAGTTCTGCTGTGACAGGGACTACCATGCACTGACATCTTTGAATTAGGTTGTCTGTACATTTTTTGACACACTCTTTATCTTGCGCAAAAACTCTTCCACCGCTTTCATTCACCAGCATGAAAGACACCTCTTGAGGATGGTTTTTAACTAGTTGGCTGATGACTATTTGCAATAAATGTCTCATTAAAGGCTCAGCACTTTTTTGCAGGGTAAGTGCAGTTTTTCCCTCTAGCTTCCATCTTTTCCTGTGCTGCCTACTGATATTCAAGCTGTTTAAATTCTCCTTGAGTCCCAGTTACACTGCTCACTGGGATGAATCCTTGGCTCCCACCCTATTGCTGATGGCCACACGTACCAGGCTTGGACCTGTGAATGGCACACCATTAGGCAGGTGTGAGCACTGATGTGTACAGAGCCACCAGCATTGCTTCCCTAGGCTTGGAGAAGGTCCAGCTTGCTTTCAGCCAGCATCAGAAAGTTGGTTGGAAAGAAGAGGTGCCCATTGCCAATGATAAGGGCAACAGAAGGTAGGAAAGAGCCATCCAGTTGAAGGAAGAGAAGTGACGTTGGCCAGCTGGAAGGTGGTGGTGGGATAGACAAAATCAGAAGTGAGGGAAGGCCATACTTGTAAGCCTGTATTAAGAATGGGAAAAAATCTGTGTGGCAACTGGCATTTCAATATTTACAGCATCATCCTTCATACTGCAATACATGCAATAATGCAGGGCAGATTCTCGCATGGATGCACCAGTGTGAGTTTAGAGTAATGACTGTAGCTTCTGTGGGGCTACCAGTAGGAATGAGATCAGATCTTGGCTCTGGGTCTCTGTTTCCAAACAGTGAGAAGGATGAGAGCAGAACAGTTTCTATCCAGCTGGAAAGTGGCAGCCTTAAATCAGGCCACAAAATAGAGGAACTCCTGCTCACACTTTTTAATTTTTTTCTTTTAATGCTGCTCTGAGCTCTCTTTCAGCTCCTCAGCATTAGCTTCCAGGGCTAGTGGAGCATGTACAGGTGGTTTTGGATGTATGTGTAGCTATCAGTCTTTGTATTGCTGATTGGGCTCAAAGTGTGTTAGCTCTGATTTTTAATGTTCTGTAATTTGCCAGATAAGCCTCAGTTTCTGCAGCAGCTATATAGGTAGGGCATCTTTCATCACATCTTGCAGATATTTCATAACGTTGGAATCTTTCATATATCTACTAACCTTGAAAGGTGAATGACAGCTCTTTCCTGGTACTGTACAACCTTAGGAGTAGGTATTTTGTAACAGGCATCAGATATCAAGGGATGATATCATTATTTTAATTTTGTCAAGCATATACAACATCTGCTAGAGAGAGTAAAACCTGACTGGACAAGCAATTTGGTTACAATCAAGAGTTCAAACTCACAGTCGTGCATTCTGACACTCCCAAATTGATTACAGCCCATACCACTTACTGTTGATAGACACAACATCTCCACTTCTCACATCATTAGAAAAATGCATTTCTGACTGCTCTCATCCAAATTCCATAGGAGATAACAGGTGCTTGTCCAGCATATGGCACAGGCTTCTCCTCAGTGACTCCTTACAAAACAGAGAAATCAGTTCACATACAGTAGCTCACCAGGATTCCTTCACCTGCCAGCCTATATATTAAAAATAGAGTGTAAATGATTAGATTTCCTATTTAATAAAAATGTGCTGTCATGATAAGATTATGGGCTTGAATGATGCTGATGACTCAATCAAACTATTTTATGATTCTCTTATATGATTCTGTGACTAGATGTGAGGTATATATAAGGCTGAGGACTCCTTTCATTGTCCTGTGTGCTTTTACTTGGCAATACCATGCTGGTGTCACCAGGCTCCTACTCTACTCCTGCTGGCAAAAAGCAGCAGGGTTTGTTTATTTATTTATTTATTTATTTGTACTGGCAGTACAGCATTGCTAGCTGCAGCCCCACAGGCTGTGACAGGAGTGATGCTGCCTGAGTGCCCCCTTGGAAAGAAAAGACCACATCAACTCCTCTCAGTGCTCTCCCACCCCTATCCCCAATCCACAGCACCACGCAGCTTTACAGGGTGCTTGAGCATGTCCTGCTGTGTAAATCTTCCTTGCTGCTTCTTTACAGATGCTGGTATAAATCTCGATCATCCCCACCAGCATCAGTACAAGGCTACTCATGGCACACTCACTGACGAGAGAAAAGTCAGGGTTTTTGTATTCATCTTTTACACATCTTTGCCTTAGCACTGTTTTGTTTTGCTTTCTTTCAATGAGAGAGGAAGAAGAAAGCATCTTAGCCTGTGAGCAGTTTCAAGGCCCCCACACAGCAATGCAGTTCTGTGCCAGTCAATGCCAAGCCTGAACATTTGTATCATAGCCATAAGTCCTGTGCTTTATCTCAAACTGAACACTTGACATGCTGAATCTAGGTAATTTCTGATTCTGGAAAGCCTAATGTTCATTCTGCTGTCCACTCATTTTATTTAGCACCATATTTTAGCATTATTTTTCTCTTATTGTCAGGAGATGATAAACCATTTGGGTTGCTTAGATGCCTACATAGATTTAGATGCCTACAACTCTTCTTAATACAAGCCTTCTCCATTTTTGCCCAAAAAGTCTTACTAAAGATGACATACAGGATGTATTATTAATTATGCCAGGATTACCATATGATGCTAACAATAGTCAGGGAAAAGACATCTGCCCCTTAGTTCCACTTACTGGAAAAACAATGCAAACCCTTTCATACTTTGCTGTTCCTCAGCTATCAAATCCTCCCTCAGTAAATCATCTCTAACAGTGAACATTGCATTATATTGAATAGTTTTGTATTCACTTTGCCGATCTGCAAACAAGGGAGAGCTGAGGTAAAATGAATGTGGAACTTATGAGTGGGGATAACATGAGAATAAAAAGCCTGGAGTCCCAGGAGTGGCTCGATTATGACAAACAGCGTATTAGTATTACTCTCACCCTGCCTCAAAGGGTTTTATTGAAGTGATTTGTCTTCAGCTGTGGAGGTGTGTGCCTTTCTATGTGTATGTACACCCTGGTTGGATGTATGTACACAGATATGCACCTGCCCACCATATGTACACCTCATATGTATTCATGCATCTGAGCCAAATAATAACTCAGTTTAGCATGTTCTGTATGGGTGGGTCCAATATACTCATTCTTCATATGTACAATGTTTCAGTACATGTGCAGCCATTTACCAAATACAGTGTCAAACTGTGATTATTTTTCTGTTTCTTCAGACATTGCTCTTTATTAACTGCAACTTATTCCTTCCAGTGGATTCTCTGTCACTATTTAGAAGCATGTTTTAATGTATAGCTGTATATTGCCTGTTTTGTGTGCTATATGATACTGTTTGCATCTTAAATAAGCTGAGTATTACTGGTCTAAGTGTTCTTAATTTTGTACAACAGACTTTTGCTTGGGTTTCACAATTTGATGGAGTATGTTTAAGAAGGTAATATGGAAGGGGACCAGCTGTGATAAAGTAAAAAGTTCCTAAAACTTAAATTTATGTTTCATAGAAAAAGCCAGTACTTTCTTTTACTATTGCAAAATTATTTCTGTATTTTTTAATAAAGAATTGGATTTACTTGGTTCTATGTATGCTTTCTCTAATAAACCTTATTTTTAAAATAAGGATCTGGGCTCAGTCTTTATGTATCTGCGATGTTCATTGTGTTCAACATACAAAGCACTTTTACCTACCACACTCCCTGAGGCTGAGCCTGCAGCTCTTCTAATGCCAGAATTACCTCCTATCCTGACCAGTGCAGAACTAATCTCATGTATTTATTCACCTTTCTCTGTTATGCAAATAAGAGATGGATACCGAGGTGTCAGCCTCTTGATAAATCCCCACTGCGATGTATTAGCATCAATGCTCATTTGCAGGGCAAGCAAATTTCTCTGGTTCTCCACTGAATTAAGGCTGGGGTGTCAATTTGAGGCAAGGGTACAACACACAGGCAGACACCTAATCCCTCAGGCTGCCTCTGCATGGGTTGGCCCTGCTCTCATTTGTGTTGATGTAAATCTGAGGTGGCTCAGCTGAAGTAATTACTGTTATTCTGGATTTACACAGAGGAGAAAACAAGAGTAAAAGTTGTCCCAAGACCATAATATTTCAAGGTTGATCTGCCCCCTTTATACACTGGCAGCTAGTGGAATGCTCTAGCAATGTCTCAATAAAAAGCCTGAAAAAGAGCCAAAAATCTCAGCTCAGCTACCATTAAAAAAACTTCTCCTAGAAAATAAGAAATGCTTTCCCTGTTATGTAGAGTCAGGTCTAGCTATCCAAGAAATACACTGCATTGGATGATTCCCCTCTTTTTTGCCCTTTAATTACACTTTCCTCCATGATGCTACCAACTCTACAGCATGATGAAGTTTCCCCTGAAGTCAATTTGCCATCCCACGTCAGTGAATGTCGCTGTTGTCCGCAGGGACGGTGAGAAGAACAACACGGAATTCAAGTCCAGGATAAATGGGATTATGTAAGTAATTATCACCTCGTTTATATAATTTGGTTCTCAATAGAGAAATGACATTATTGGGTGCTTGACCATACACCTCCCAGAGTGATTGGCTGAATGCTACAATGCCTATTTCAAAATATTTTCTTCAGTGTGGAAAACAAGACAATTCATAACAAGTTTGCACTTGTGAGATAAAGTCTTGGTTTACAAAAACCTCTACACTGTTTACAGCTAGCTTGCGTGAGAAAGGAGACTCTCACTAGCAGCTGTAAAAAGCAGGAAAATTTCTCTGCTAACCTTTTCAGCATCTACAAGTGAAAGCGAGTGCAGAACCTGGATAATAATCCTTGGGTCCTATCTTCTTATTGCTCTCCATAATCAGATAGAAATCAGGTGCAAAAACGACTGTTACAGAAGAAGTAGATGAATCAGGACACCCCTTGATTTCATTGATTCTGGACTCTCTTTATGAATCCTGAATTTAAGGTAGACTTTAAAAAAATGTTTTAAAGCTGTTTCTTCTAATGCTATGCCTCTGCATTCTAAGACCAAAAGTGAAGGCTTGTGAGACATACAGTAACCCAGCTGCTGCTCATCCCCAGTTGTGGCTTGTCGCTGTGCTTCTATTCCAGGAACAGGTGAAAGAGCAGGAAAATACATATCCCGGTGCTGAGAGGCAAAGGCCTTGGCAGAATTGACAGGAGGCCCTGGGGCAACTCCTGCTGATGGCCAGAGGTTCCTCTGCCTGGTATGGATGATCAGATTCCGAGTGGGTCATGGAATTAGGTCCCAGTTCATACAACAAGCCTGACTTAAGCCATATATTTCCCTTGTGCCCTTAAACAATCAAGTGCAGCATTTTGGCTCTTCTGACAAGGAGAAATTTGCCTTTTTTTCACCAGACAGTTCTTTTATCTCCAAGCTTTAAAACCATAAGAAAGTTTTCCTTCAGACTGAATATATTTAGAAGCTGTCTGAAGTCATTTAGAGCCTGGTTTCTGAGGTGAAGCAATTTAACTTCATCGCTGGTTTATGTGTCTGCAACGGCCTCTGTCGCCTCATTTGAAGCTCAGACACTGTCTGTAATAAATAGTGGGGGGAGGGAGAAAGCTCCTTCCTTTGATTATAAGAAGTGTATAGAGTAGACTGGACTTCAGGAAACCAGCACTGATCTTGAAGATCACTAAGTAACATGGGCCATGAGGCTCTTTCATTTACTATTCTGTCTAAAGATTCCAGCTGGGTCTCATGTCCCAGCTCCACAAGGAATCAGACATCAGCATTCCTGCCTTGCACAGCCAACAGACCAGGATTTAGATTTTGGGAAGTGGATGAATATATATATGTGTGTGTGTTTATCTATATACATATACAGATGTGTATATAAAAACATATACATGCACATATATGGAGAGAGCAAAACACCATTTGACAAAACCGGTAGTGCAAAGCAAGCATGGATGCCTTCTAAAACTATTATATAAATTATTATTTTGTTTTTCTTCCCCTAGTTACCTGGTCTGATGGAGACAGGGGCCTGGCTGTCCTTCCCCATATAAGAACTCGCCCCATACAAGACTATATGAGTTGCTTGCTCATGCAGCTGTCTGCCTCTTGTTCATCTGTCAGGAACCTGTGGTCCATGAGCTGGGGTATGGAAGGTGGTGATGTTTCACACAGCCCTCTGCAAAGACTGTATTTCCTGTATTACTAGGCAAAAGGGGAATGTAATATGCCAGGGTGGTTCCAGGGTTTTCAGATCTCTGGAAGGAAAGCCTGCCCACCTTTGCCATGGTAATTTACACTGAACACATCTGGGAAGGATTTTCATATGCTGGTATTTTGAGGAAAACTTCTGGTTAAAAATTATGTCCAGACAAGAAGAGTTATTAAGCTGGAAAAAACTGTTGGGAGATGTGAGTTGCTTCCCATGCCCTTGCCTCACTCTGCACATCCAGGAGAAGGATCAGAGAGCTCCAGTTCAGGAGAGATTTACTCTGGAGGCAATGTTGTGCACTTTCGCAGCACTGTAAATAATTCCAAGATCTGTCTGTATGAGAGCTCTGAGAGGAAAAAAACAACCCCTGTTCATGCCCCAGCAATGAGACTCATTCTATGAATGCATCTATCTACCAATGCCTTCTTGATTGCACCCATGCCACCGACAGCTGAGCAGGACTTCCCTTCCCAGCTGTGTGTAGCCCACTCTGACATCTGGCACAGAAGCAAAGAGCAAGAGCATACATGTCCTTTGCAGACTTGCTCAGTGCCCAGAGAGCATGAAGGAGAAAGATGTATCCTGAGCAGGGTTGCAGAGCTAGGTCTGAGGGACGGGGTAGTAGGAGAATGGATAAAAGCCTGGAGATAAATGAGAGACTGGGAACTGGTGGTATTGCTTGAGACTGGGAGAAAATAGGAAAGACAGGAATTATAAGCAAAATGGGAATATGCTGAAACAAACAAAAAAAAGTGGGACAAGTTGGTGAAGGAACTATGGACAAAGAGAGAAGAAATTGTGATGGCCTGTAAGAAGACACAATGCTGGTTCTAGGGTTCTCTGAACCTGGGAATCACTGCAGGGACATGGAGGACCCGTGAAGAACTGCAAGCAGCAGCGACTGAATCTGCTTAGGCTCCCCCCACGAGCATTTCAGGAGTGGCTGCAGCAGGGATTGAAGCCCTGCCAGCCCACAAGCACATGTTCCCCGTGACACCCTGCCAGCCACTGAGCAGCACAGGGCACTCTGGTGCAATCCCACCCCCCACCCAGTAACCCTGGCACCCCTCTCCTGGTCCCACTCAGATCCTTCATGTTTCCTCCCCAGTGCTGGTTTTTCCATTTCTCTCTTGCATTCATTTTTATCCCTCTGGCTTTTTAAACTGATGGGAGCTCTTTGTTCAAAAATAAGCCCTCTTTTGAAATAGTGTTACTTCTCTCCTTGAACTTTTCCCTGTGAATGACTTGACATTAAGCTAATAGTTGCTCTTAACCAATTGTTAACCTATTAGTGGAGACCATAAAAATTACTGAAAGGCCAAGGCTAAAACTGTTTAAATGAGAAATATTTCTACAGAACTCCCCCGGGATGAAATAAAAAAGCTCCTGCCGACAGAGCGGCTGCCAGTTTCAGACTAAAGGGTTTGTAGATGATGTTTTGCTAACAGCAGTTAATCAGTAAATTCCCATTACTAATAAGGCCATCACTCTTGGCTGAATCCGCAAATTACATGTTATGTTTCTCGGTGCTGAAGATAAAGTGTTCCTTAAATTTTGCATCTGCAAATGTAATGTTTAGCACAAAACACCATCAGGAAAAACGAGGAAAATTGAAAAAATGTCACACACATTCTGCATCAATTTGCTTCTCTGTCACTAAAATTACATATCTTTTTTGTTTTAGTATTTATTGCCACCTTGTAATTTATATTTAGGAGGGGAATGGAAACCATGGGCACTGAGTTTTGATCTCAGGCATGCTGCTGCTGCATGAGAGGCATCCTAAAGTCAGACATAGTCTGATGTAAGTGAAATCAGAACTGGCTCCTGTCACAAGACAAAATTAAAAGGAAAACAACCTGAAAAGTTTCATTATAATGCTGCATCTTGATTGTCATCCAGATCTTTTGCTCGCTTACAGCGTTGCAAGTCTGGCTTCCTTCCCCTGATGCAATCACCATTCCAGATTTCAACTCTCTTACTAGAGAGTAGGATTTTTGCCATCAGTGTCCAAAGAAGAGTACAAAAATGTGTTTTATTATAGTAAGATAGTTGGAGGCACTCCTTGATTACCAGTCCCTTTCGTACTCCTTTCCCCATCCCAGACACAGCCAAATTCAGAATCCCCCCAGTTGCTTGGAAATGGAAGATGAAAAGTGCCAATAGCTAACTCGACAGCAGGGCTTTTTTCCAGTATGAAATGTTCTTTATCTACATTTCCAGAGACAGTCATACAAAAGTCAGCTGCTTTAGGCAAAACTCCTCCCTCCAGTGCCAAATGAGGTTTGCAGGGACACAGCAGCCTCACTTCTGCTGGCCACTTACTTCATAAAAAAGTGTTTACATGCCTGACACCCCTCCATGACCTTCAGCAGCAACTTTAGACTTACTGGGCTGTTGGTAAGAGTGGGATTTTGCCCTGCACTCTTAATTCTGCATAGGACCAAGTGCACACACACAGGCAGACACATGTCAACCCCACAGCAGTGACCGTGGTCCCACCCAGTGTTGGTGGATGTTGGTTGGCCTGTGGAGCACATAGTTCAGCCTCTGTGCTTGGGTAGGTGCAGGCAGGAGGCCCTTGCTATTGATGCTGATGGGGGTGTTTCCCTATTCTCGTCTCTTTCCCTATCAGTGCTGTGTTTGGAACCAAACCCCCCTTCTTTCCAATGCTTTCTGGAGCATGCAAGGAAGCCATGAAGGAGGCTGGTGTAGCGGAGTACAGGCAGCAGACAGGAAATATATTGCTTTGGTTCCAGGGAAGTTTTTCCCTCACAGGGAAAACGCTGAAAGACAACAGTTGTTTTGAAGGAGAAGAATATGTGGCCCAGGAAAATACAAAGTATGTTGTGCACTCCATGGTATCCTTGCTGGAACAAGCAGTGCCTGTCAGAGGTCAAGAAGGGCTAAAGACCAGAGGGTCAGAGCCTGGTACCAAAGTGCCTTTTAAATCCCTGGCGCTGTGTTTTCTTGGCACCGAGAAACTTGCCTGTGAATTTCTCAGTCAAGACGATGCCGGCTGGTTATGTCTGGTGTTTTCTTCTTCACTTTCATTCCTGTTAACACTTCTTCTGCTTTATCTTAGAGCTATGTACAGCTTCCTTTTGGGTGGAATTCTGTATTTTTTGGCTGTGCTCTACTTTCTACATTTTCTGCACATATTTTCCCACTTTTGCTTGCACCCCTATATCCTTCCTTCACTTAGCAGCTAACCTTGTATTAAACACTGCTTCCCTGGCCCTTGCTCTCCTCACTTAGAACAGCTTGGTTCTTGTCTTACAACTTTGTATTTTCCACAGGAAATCGGCTTCCAGGTGGATCCTTCCTTCAAGATCACTGCCTAGGAAACAAAATGTCAGCTAGGAATTTTCTGCCTTGAACCAGGAAATGCTGACAGCCATGAAATTCAAGTGCCAGGGGACAGGTCTGGAAAGCTGGGAACTCATTTTCTGTTGCAGCTGAACAATATAAAGGCTGTAAATGGCCTCAGAGCAGGCCAGTGACCTCCACTGCAATTCTCAGCTTTTCTCTTCCTATTACCAGGG
The DNA here is from genome assembly GCF_020740725.1 of Corvus hawaiiensis. Classification (NCBI taxonomy): domain Eukaryota; kingdom Metazoa; phylum Chordata; class Aves; order Passeriformes; family Corvidae; genus Corvus; species Corvus hawaiiensis. Next base: position 46,485,188 of record NC_063215.1, on the reverse strand, counting down.
ATGCTCAATGTTAAGTTAATTCTGTCAAGTTACCTCAGCTTTACCTCAGTGCACCTACCTGCACAGGGCACTTAATAACAATTCTTCTCTGAATTAGTAATTTTAGATAGTATTTCTCAGGTGCTGGCATCCACCCGAAATTTTAGCTGCCACAAGCTTAAAATCAGGTGCAGTGAAGAAGGATAAATTATCTGAGATAGAGACACATACACACACACACACATGCATACACATGAATGCCTATCTGCACCCCAGCCCTGCGCAGTAATCACTGTGTACAGCAAACTGCACGTCCCAGAGATAGGAGATGAACCTGGTTTCTGTTTGAAGTCTCTCCCAAGCACCCTGATTGACAAAGTGTTCAGCTTTCCCAAACTGCTGCCTCCATGTGTTGCTCTGAAAGAGCTTGAGTTGGAACCATGCCAGTGAAATTCTTTCCAGCTTGTCTTCCTGAATATTTCTGTGGCTATCTCCTTTGACCTTCTACCTGCTAGCCCTTTGACCAGTTTGCACAGCTCAGCCAGAGGGTAGAGGCCCAGGGATGCTGAGGTCCTTCAAGTTTTACTCAAGAAGTCCCTACACTGACACAAAACCCTTTCTCTCTGAGGGAGCCAGCCTCACTATTACTGTGACTGGTGTCTCCATTGCCATGAGCAGCTACCTCTACTTGAAGGACAAATGTCCCAAATTGTGATCCTCAGCGCTGTTTTTTAATGTCACCTCCACCAAAATGTCCCTAAGGACCCTATCTTTCACCAGGAAAGTGTCCTGGAGACCCTAACAACTTCATTTTGAGCCTGGGCAGTGGTTTCTAAGCCTGCACTAGAATAAGAATCTCCACCTTATTTCTTACCATACTTTCAAGGTACACAAGATAAACATCCTTCTGCCTTATGTCATCTGACAGGGGTTTTTTAAGCTTTCTCCTGGGAGATGCAGGAGATTCTAATCACCTCAATTGTTAGCATGCAAACCAGAGAAATCATAACACCCCTCACTGGGGATGTAAATTTATGATGGCATATTCCACACCTCAACAAGCCATATAGCCACCAACCTGCCAAATAAAAGAGCTGCCACCACATCACCAGGCTGTCTTTTGGAAGGACTGGGCTCTTCCAAGCTTCTGAGCAAAAGGGCTTTGTCCTCTAGTTCCAGGAGGTTTAAGGTTATGAATCCTAATTGAAATAAAGTACCTCCTTCAGCAAATGTAGTACATGCACTCTGGGGCGAGGGCATAAAATTTAAGATGAGCCCTTGTCTGTAATGCTTCTTCTCAGCAAGCTTCATGAGATCTCAGCCGTCGCACACTCACAAATGAAGGGGCATCTTGTGCAGTGGCAGGAACATAAAAGTCAGATGATAGAGTTTAGAGTACTGTTATGAAAGGGATGATTTACAAATCCTCTCCTGGGCATTTAACAGAGTCAGCTAGCCCAGCTGAGTTGGGAGAAAGCCCTCATGTGAACAACAAACTCACAGTTGACTGAGGGGATCGGGGAAGCAGGAAGGGGGTGGTTTTTCTCTAAATTTCCAGATCTTAATTTTCCATTTCCACACATGAAGCTGTCTCCTGTGTTTTATTTATCCAGTTTGAAATATTTCGACTTGGTCTTGATTTTATTGATGTGGGTATTTTTGTTGGCTCTACCATCCCTCATCAGCAGGGACTGAGAATGGGTCCTTCACAGCCAAACCCATGTCCTGTTACTGCCTGTGAGCAAGAAGCATCAACAGCAGCCATGGGCAGCAGTGGTCTTCTGCCTTCTCCAGAGGAAAAGCTACCCAAAAGAGTATGCAGACCTCCAAGGCAATCTGTCATATTAGAAGGAAAAAACTCTCCATTAGAACAAATGGGTTTCCTCTGGGGGCTACCAGCAATGTTAATGAGGTGACTGGCTGCTTCTTTTGCAGACAGCTGTGAAGTAGAGGTTTTCAAATGTGAACTGGTTCATTTTCAGCCAACCATCTAGTTCCATACACCAGCTGCAAGGACCTAGAACTGCAACCCTTGTTTAGCTCAGAACCAATTTCAAATGAGCAATCTGGGTAAGAGGCTCTCCAGTTTAAGTAGTAAACTGAATTAGAAAGCACAATTAATTGCTACAGCTTACTTAGCTTCAGATTTCATTTCTTTGCATGCTTACCAGAGAAATCACAGCACCTACGTTTGCTGCAAATAAAAACACTATTCGTGTTAATTGGTTTTTATACTGTAAATTTATTACTTAGAGTTCCATGCTACGTGACGATGTGGTTTAACAGCCTGCAGCCCACCTCTGGCTCAGAACAGATGCTTGCATTAAAGCTCCACGAGGAGAATACTGCAACTTCAACACCCACCACAGCACAGAGTCCAGCACAACAGAGGTTTCCCAAATTCACCAGACCTATCCTCAGGCGACAAGTAAATGTGCACTGAGGGAAGAGCCCTGCTGGTCACAGGAACAATCCAGGCTCTGGCTCAGGCATTTAAGAGGAGCTCCAAGTCACAGAGCCTGTGTCAAGCCTGGAACCGTGGACAGGGAGAAGAGGGAGCTGGCGGCTGAGCAGCACAAGGCAGGCAGCACTGCTTAAAGATGCCTTGAGTTAAAAGGGAAGGATGCAGACAAAAGACAAGTAAAAATTAGTTATATCTCTTAATATTAAAAAAACTCATTTGGACGTTCATACAAAATTCAAAGTGTCAGTCATTTCTGAGTGCACAAAAGCACTGTTTGCTTTTATATATTTTGTTTTCTTGAATTATGACCTCTGCCTGGATGTTGCCATTTCAAAAAGAGCAGAACGATTTTTTCCCTCTCTTTTAATTTTTGTCCAACTTTCCACAAAACCCTTCACCTCCAGCTAGAGAGGAGGCCTGGAAAATTTCAGCCTTCTAGGTGAAAGTTTTGGATAGTTGCAAGAAAGTGAAAACAGGGAGATATAACATCATGGAAACACTTTGGCAGCCTTAGTTACAGCTGTCACCAACGTTCCAGCCTTAATGAAAACTTTCCTGAAGCGAGGCTGGGGTAGAGGCATTAACCCAAAGAGGGCCTTTCCTGACCTCGCTGTGGTTTGCAGGCAGGCTGAGCCCCCCGAGACAGAGAGAGCGGCTCAAGCAGCCACGTTCCATATTGGAAGAGGCTTGCATCTGTAAATCAAAATGTTTTTTCTGCCCAGGATTTAATTCTCTTCACCTTGGGGTGAGAGGCCACGATGACTTGCCCACGACGAGAGCTTTCTGCATTCCTGGTTCGCAGAAAATCCTGCTGGTAATCCCCAAGCACCAGCAGCACAGTTCTGGCCAGCTTCCCTGGACCTGCCATCCCACTGCCCGCCAAGTTTCCATGGAAAGGACACTCAGCCTCGCCTGACAGGAGACAGAGATGTTGTGTGTGAAACTGCTGGACTCCCATCAGACTCAGACAAACAGAGCTTGGCTCCTGGCTTGCCTTTCCTTGCAGGGCACCCCCAACCCTGCAAGGTCAAGAGCATGAGCCTCAGTGCAGCGCCCCAGCCAAGCGGGAAAGGGTGCACCAAGGCTTCTCCCACCACAGCTCTGTCCACAGCAGTCCCAGATGAGGAAACAGGGCTCCACCATGTCCAGCCAATCCAGTTCAAGGAGTAGGCACCCTTGCCCCCAAAAGCTCTGCATTTGCTCTAGATGACCACTTGGCATTTCTGAGAAAAGTTCGTGGTGTGTTCTGCATTGTTGGCTGGCTTGCAACATTTAGAAGTAAAATGTGGTCTAGGTTATAGAATCATAGAGTTAGAAGGGTTGATGACCCACAAGGATTATCAAAGTCCAACTCATACCCCACTGGCAATCCACACCAACTGTATGGTCTTGAAACTCTACTATCCCAGTGGTTTCCAGGGAGAGCCAAACCCAACCAGCACTTCACTCATCATCACTTGTAACTCTGTTACCTGAGAATCTCATTCAGATAAAACCAAGATGTTGATTTAGTATTTGTCACTTAAAATAATTAATTTTTGGCCCAGACTTTTACAGTGCTGCTTAACTTCAAGAATTCAAATAAAAGAGTTTTCCTCATTACTTTGCAAGGTCCTGCACCTGGGCTGGGGAAACTCCCAGTATCAGTACAGGCTGGGGGATAGAGGGACTGAGAGAAGCCCTGTGGTGAAAGATTTGGGGCTCTGGTGGCAGAGAAGCTGGGCATGAGCCAACAGTGTGCACTCACAGCCTAGAAACCCAATTGTGTCCTGAGCTGCATCAAAAGAGGTGTGACCAGTAGGTCGAGGGAGGGGATTTGTCCCCTCTACTCTGTTCTTGTGAGACCCTACCTGGAGTGCTGCATCCATGTCTCCAAAGAAAGGACATAGAATTGTTGGAGCAAGTCCAGAGGAGGACCACAAAAATGGTGAGAGTGCTGGAGCATCTCCCCTATGAAAATGGGCTGAGATAGTTGGGGTTGCTCAGCCTGGAGAAGAAAAGGCTCCAGGGACACCTTAGAGCACTTTCCAGCATCTAAAGGGCTTATAGGCAAGATATAGGGAAAAACTTTGTTAGCAGGTTGAGCAGGGCCTGTAGCACTAAGACAAGGAGTAATAGTTTTTATACATTTAGATGAGATGTAAGGAAAAAATATTTCACAATGAGGGTGGTGAAACACTGGAACAGGTTGCTCAAAGAGGTACTGTATGCCCCATCCCTGCAAACATACAAGGGCAGGTTGGGTGGGGCCCTGAGCAACCTAGTGTCATTGAAGATGTCCCTGCTCACCGCAGAGCAATTGGACTGGGTGACCTTTAAAGGTTCCTTCCAGCCAAAACTATTCTATGCTTCTATGATTACTTCCTTATTATGTGTCTAATTGTCTTATAATATACCTAATTTCAAAAGTGGCCTGAGGGCTGATTCTGAAGAGAAATAACTCAATTTCCTGCTGCTGAAGTGCTTGAGAGAAGAAATAGCTCTGTGGCAAACACACCCACATGATGGGCTTAAGTGGCTGCCCCATGAATACACTGAGTGAGGACCCTTCACTCTTTTGGGGTCTTTTCTCTACCCACAGAAGCCCCAGTGTTGCACAGAGCCCCAGTGATGGACTTCAGGGACCACTACAGGAGACCCACAGCTAGAGGGGGTGTCATTACAAAGCCAGGGTAGATAGGCACAGTCCTGAGCTGAGTGAGGGCTGAGCAGTCATGACGACCAATTTCTTGTCTCCCCACCATCATAACATGAAATAGTGTTCCAGCTTTCTGGGACAGAAGGGCTGCAGCACAGGCACAGAGCAAACTCTAAAAGCATCACAGCCTTGGGGCAGCCATAGAGGCCAAAGTAAGTGCAGATGTACTTGGTAAACTACCATTTTGTCACTGGACTGATAACCATGTATGCAGTCCCAATCCTGTTAATGAAAGGCAGAGCAGAAGGAACTTCTGTCCTCTTGACCCCTGGGTTCCTGAGCATCACTGAGGTCCGAGGATGTTTAGTTGTGTTTTCATACATGCATGTGCTGCACATTACCTGTATGTCCATGTGGTTCTGGCATCTCTACGGACAGAGTATTGGTTTATATTGATACACACAGATTTTTTTGGTGTCTATCGATCAGGAGTGAGTCAGGCTTGTGGTGACAGCTGCCAGTTTTGCTCTGTAAATGCAACTGACCATTGATTTGGAAGAATCTAATAAAAAACAATGATAGCTTATGCGTTGTTTTTCCTGTCTCTCTAGAAGAGGGAAGTTTCTGGCCCCACAGCTTGAGGATTGCCAGAAACACAGTTGATTTTGCATCCAACATAACTGAGGTATGGGAAAGAACAGGTAAAGGGGCCTCTAACAGCAAATCTACCACGGGTGGAGAAAGTTTCTATTCTGTCTGAAGCTGCTTGACACAAAGCTGCTGCCTTCCCTGCTCCACTGCTCATTTCTGCCTCTCCTCCTCCTCCTCTTCCTCCAAATCCCTTCCTCCCCCAGGATGAACCAAACAGCAACAGCGAATTTTGTAGAGCTAATCCAAGTCAGGGCTAAAAGCTTCCAGGAGAGGTTTGGAACAAACAGCTGGGGCTGCTGGCAGAGGTTAGAGGGAAATGTAAAATAATAATAAAAAGCAGTTATCATTTGTAAAAGGCTGACTGGCTACTGTTTAACAACCCTACCTGTGACCAGGATGATACTAATATTAAAACCAGGGATATCAGTGATGGCAAGTGCTTGGAAAACATTACATTTAAGCATAATACTCTTAGAGGATCAGTTCACATCTTGCTGACATACAGCTATCAAGCCACTCAGAGTCTCTAAGATATATGAAGCAATTGAAAGGACACATACTGTAATTACAGGGATATACAGATATGCATGTTTCAACTTTAGCTTCAGAGCAATAAATCCTTGCAAGGTAGATAAATCTTTGGTAGGTAAGAGAGGACTCCTGCCACTGGTTCCTGTAAAGTAAACGTGCTCTCACATTAATAAGCTTTTAAAGTGAATAGTTTCATTGATTTTGGTGGGGTTTCTTGCAGAAGTGAGGACTGTAATGTTTCTTCCAAAGAAATCTGACCGGGACACATTTTTTGCAATGTATTTCAGGCACATTTGCAGTAAAATGTAGTAACTTTTCCAAATTGAGGGGTCAGTGTGTTTCTTTTTCATTATTAAGGCAGTGATCTACCACAGACAGCATTTTTCTACAGAGTAGTCCTTGATAAATTTCCTGCCAGCAGGTAAGTCGTGATGGTTTTCCTATCACACAAGGGAATAACCATGCCAATATTATTGTATTATTGTTTCTTGCACCCTGCATTTACTGTGCCAATGGATGAAAAATAAGGGCACAAGGTTCACAAAATGCCAGCAACTGAGTGTGGGTATCTTCAGGGTTTACCATTGTGTAGTCAAAGGATTGACTTGATCTGGTTTTTGCGTGTGCAAGTGGTTGCCTTAGCCATGGCAGAATTGCCTAGAAGCTTCAAGTCCATTTCAGACTGTAGCATCTCTCTGACTGGCACTCAGTGGAAGCATCAAGATATACCCAGGTGTTTTGCCAGTCCCTGTCAGCTAAGAGCTGGCTTGTGCTCTGGAAAACCTAACTCTGTTTGTCTTTCTGTAAACATGTTATCCTTTTAAAAATTCCTCTGCCTCCAATGTGCTGTGGCAATGGTATCCTCAGATTAATATGTAACGCTAAGAAATCCTCATACTGACTTTCTTATTTCTTTCCAGGCTGTGAAGGGTAAGTAGCACTATTTAACCTACCCCTCCTTTGCCATTATTCTGTGATTCTCTCCTTGCAAGGATAGCTGTATCCGTCTACCTCTCCTTTGCATGTAAACCTTTTCACACTTCCAACCGTTTTTGCTACCCATCCCTAGTACCCTTTTATTTCCCCCACAGTTATGTCCAGGTAAGCAGGTCCAGCTCAACCACAGCATGGACTATTTCGTAGTATTCCTGTGCCAGTCTACACGTAGGGGTTAGCATTCTTCTTATTTTGTGCCAACAAGATCTTTGGATTGCTTTTTCCTATTCTCTAGACAGCCTGTGACCCTGAGGGGCTCAGTCACTGGCAGGGACTATTTAGACAACACAAATAATTAACCCTTAACTAGCTGAAGCCTCCAAGTCTAGCCGAATCCTTAAGCAAGGCTTAAGTTAAGCTCAGTGAGGTTTGGGAAGCTCGGTGGCTTGCAGGATTGTCTCTTTTTTTCTCTGAAGTACTTTTCCAATTAAGCAGCAGTTCAGAAGAGGCTGTGGAATTTGGATCGTTATAGGTGACAGTCCTTAGGAGCTCTGAGGAAAGGGCCGGAGGGAATAGTCCCCTCTTTCACTTGAGCAATGAGGTGACTGCCCTGGAAATCACTTCTTTTAGTGCCTTATTAGTATTCTGACACGCTGCTCATCCTGTTAAAAATTACCTTGTCACCGGTGCCTTTACTAACTGTCATAAGCATGGATGGGGCATTAACAGGCAATTCATTAGCTGTGCTCTGTTCCAACACTCAGAAGCTGCCCATAGCTGCTGAGGAAGGGTTTCTTCTATAGAGGATGCTCTAGAAACAGCCATAAAGATGCACGCACCTTTAAGTAGGTGGCCTAGGCGTCACAGCATTATTTTCCCCAGTGTTGCCTGCTGAGCAAGATCAGGTCCGTTTCCCCTCTGAGTCAGAAAAAGGTGGGGAAAGCCATAAAAATAAAAGGACTGTCAAGGACATGGGCAGGACAGGGGCAGAGAAGTATTTCGAACAAACAGCATCACAGCCCTTCACCCCAAATATTTCTTGTACTTTTTCAAAAAGGATTCCTAGAGGAAAAAAAAAGGTGCAGAAAAGTATCCCATTTGGCCTGGGAATCCAAATTCATGAATTAATTTTTCTTTTCTTTTAAAGATAGTGGTTGTTGGTACTTTGTTAATTAATTTCAATTATGGGGATTAACAGTTCAGCTAAAGATACAGAAAATTTACTGAACTTCTTAAAGATAAAATCCCAAAGAAGTATGTGGGAACTATTGTTTAAAGATCTACACCCCTTCTGTAATTTTATTAGAGCTGTGGAAATAACTGTTTCTCTCTGTTCACATTTACAATAATAACTCTTTGGACATGAAGAAATAGCATTTTTTAGTTTCTTTTTATCTTTCAAGTTGCTTTCTACATCCAATATAGGTTAATTTTGATCCTAAAGTGAAATTCCTTCTATTAGTTTCTCTCTTGAAGGTTGTGGTGCCTTGCACACGCCACCTGACTCAGGCCATCCTACAAGAAAGCTTATTTATATATATCTTCTTTGGTTTTGTTTTTGTTTCTATGGAATAAGATATGCAGGAAATCTGCATATGCCTTTGTGTTTGAGAAGAGGAAACTTCTTCAGTGAGGCATTCTCTGTGCTTAAATTTAGAGAACAGAGTATAAAAGCAGTTACATGGAAGCACAATCCAGAGTTATCCTCTGCCAAAAACACCATCTCAGCTCTCTAGCTGTAACAGACCATACATGGGGGAAGCAGCCTTCACCCTCTGCTCTACAAGCATAACTCAAAAGGAGAGCCATGGAGGATCATCCTGACATCATGTGGGATTAACAGAGCTAATCCAAGAAATCATCACATGTAAAGGATTCTTTGGATACATTCACAGAATAGGATGATTTCCTTTTAAATGTGCTGTGCTTTCCTTTCCAGGATCTGCATTTCCAGGTGCAGACAAAGGATTTTCTGAGACATCATTTAACCACTCACAGTCCTGCAAAGGGGTAGCTGTAGGTTTATGCACAGTAGAGGCCAACGTCAATCTGCAATGAACTCTAGAGTTCATAATGAAGAACAGGTGAGTAATCAGTTTCCTGCTCTTTACCTGGGGGACAAGGAACACTGTTTTGGGACCTGGCTCCTCAGTAGACATCATAAATAACTACACACAAAGCAGGAAAAAAAAAAAGCTTCTCTATTTCCATGAGTTAAGCACATACTTTAGGAATAAGTTAATCACACTGTTGTTTCCTGTCTCTTACCAATAAAAGGAGACTTATTTTAAGTATGGTACATACTGGTCTCCAACAGAGCCACTTAATTTTTACAAAGAGCTGTTGGATCATGTTGGCCAAATCCACCAGCTCACTGACTCCAGGTTTATTGGAGCTGCCAGACCCTGTGTTATAGCTTCCCAGCAGAGAATCAAGGCCTGGGGAACAGGAGCCTGCAGGACTGCCTACAGGAATGAGAGGTATCCCATGGCAGAGACCTTGGCAATGTCATTCCTTTGGAGACCAAGAGTGCCGTTAGAGCAGCCCTGCAAGAGACGCACCTGCCCACAGCGGGTGTAAAACCCCGCAGCCCCACAAACCTTCTGGTGATCACGTTTCAGGGCCAGTGGACCTGTGCTGCCAGTTCGAAACATGGCAGTGCTGATCCCAGAGATCTGCAGTGGCACTTCTGCCCCTAAACCACACACACTCTGATAATATTTGGGTCCCTAATTCCTACTGAAGTGCTTAGCTTCCTTGAAGCCCCTCAGAGATTTCAATGCCTTTGACGCAAGTAGGTTCCTCCGCAGCTTCGATGGATTCACCCTAAACTCCGAGCTTTTCATATCCTCAGGACCCCGCAGAGCCCCGGGCATCACCCACGGCCGACATCTGACGGCTTGCAAGCCATCCTGAGAGCAGGGGCTGCAAGAGGCGTCGCTCGCCATCCATCACTCCATGGCGAGAAGCGGCGGAGAGAGCGATGAGCTCCGACCCCAGTCCGGGTCCCGGCTGCGCACCCCGCGGAGCCGCCGTCGGGCGCAGCAGCGGCGGGGCCACCTGCCCGGAGCGCGGCTGACACCTTGTGGCTGCCGGCCCGCACGTCGGCCCCGGGCTGCGGGCAGCGGCAGGCAGCGGCCGCGGCTTCCTCAGGCCCGGGGGGCCGCGGCTGCGGCGGGATGGGCGCGGGGGATCCCGGTCCGCCGCCGCCGCCCGGGGCAGCTCCCGCCGGGAGCCCGCGGTGCCGCCGGGAGCGGCCGGCAGGTGGCGGCGGAGGGGCGGGCCGCGATGAGCCGCGTTCGCTCGGACACCGTTCATCCCCCAAAGAGCATCCCTGCCGCTGCCCGCCCCTCAGCCCCGCCACCCGGCGCGTGGAAAGGCTCCGTGTTGGCCCACATCGTTCGGCGCCAGAACTGGGACGTGGGAAAAGGCCCGTTGAGGCAGCAGGACACGGGCTCGGGGTCTCTCTCTGCCTGGCAGTGGGTTCTCAACGCCGCTGCTGTTCCCCCACCTTTTCTTTGAACCACACATTCCCGATGTTCCAGCGGCAATCTATACCACAAGGCGCCCTGGAGATTTCGGGAGTTAAATTAACCACAAAGATCATCTGTGTCTGTCTTGTCAGAAAGCACAAGAACGTACTTTGGATAAAAGAGGCTGGCTGAACATGGACTATGCCATCCTCTATCTCTTTGGGGTCCTGCTGACGGTCTTTCTTTTCCTCAGTAATTACCAGCAGCATCTGTAACTAAGAAAGAAAAAGAAAAAAAACCGACATACATTTTTTCTCAGACGTGTCATGAGGTTATATGTCCTCACTTTGCATTCGGAGCACAGGAGCAGTGCAGACTGTGGTAATGAGGCTGGCTGGCCATCCCCAGCCCAGCTGGGGTGAGTGGCAGAGCCTGGCAGAGCTGACTGGCACATTCTGGGGACATCATGAACTCAGGTGATTGCCAGACTCCAAGGTGAAGTTACAGAGGGGCCTCATCTGACTTCACTCATGTGGCGTTTCATTAAAGGACTTTGTGCCAATCAGAATGATGGAGCATAGGCCAGTGTGTTGGCTCTGCAGGCTAATTAGTCTCTCAGACCTTCTGCTCCTCTGGAAGTCCCAGCCCGGCTGGGCAGGACGGGGCTTTGTGTTGCTCGTGTCAAGTGGCCAGGTTCCACATCTGTGGTGCTGGTATTTCACTGGTCTGCTGGGCCCTCATTTGGCCTATAAACCACAAACATCTGCTGGGGTTATGGTCGGCTTGTTGGCTGATTTCAGCAGGGGTGGTGACCTGCTGTAGTAGTCAATCAGTTCTGGAAGAGCAAACTGGATGCAATGCAGAGGAGTTTGAGAGAGCAGGAAAAGCACTCAGCCAGTCAAAAACAAAAACTAGGTTCAAAAAAGAGCTGTGCAAATGGTAAAATGCTGCCGCTTAATAGCCTGGGCAAAACACATACTTGTGTCCTGGTATCCTTGGTGTTTTCCACACATTCTCTCCCTCAACAGCTAAGTATTGTTTTTTAATGCATGTTGACAATAGAGTATGCTAGTTTATCAACCCAATAAGGTAAGCAAAAGTCTAGAGTCACTTAAGACAAAGGAAATTACAAGAAGAAAGTGTGCCTCACGCCCACACTGATAAAGTACTCTTAATCTGATCGAGTCAGGGAATAGTTTATTTTAAAGTGATATAACAGCAATAAATTCACCATAATAGCTCAGATCACAATGACATCTTCAGCTGTTAATGCGGATGTCATGTGTGTCTCAGAGAGCTGTCACCAGAGTTTGGCAGTCTGAGGAATGACATAAAAGAGACTAACTCTGCTCTCCATCACAGCAGTGCTGGCTGGAAGAATTTCACTGACCCTTCTCTCTGCTTTCTTTGGACTCACACAGATAGACACTAAGACAGGAATGGACTGTCAAGGCTCTCAGCATTCAGCCTCATTTCTTTAAAAAAGAAGTCCCTGCCACTGGTCTGATTCACCTCTCTTCTGTGCCAGACTGATTCTGGAGGATTTGCACTGGCAGACATCAGAGATGTCCTTTCTTAAATGAAATACAAAAAGTTCTTCCCATGTAAATTCAGTTTAGATGCAGGAGTTTGGGTGAAGAACTGTTGAAGCGACTTATCCCACCAGTTATTCTATAGTCTCACTGAGAATTTATTTCCAGGTCAAGCAGTGCAGTACATGCCGAGAAGGCAAGGATGGAGCACAACTCTGTGTAAATAATACCTTAGGCCTGAACTGGACCAATTTCTGCTGGCAAAACAGACTTTTTTCAGGAACTTGGTCCAGTTGGGACTTCCAGAAAATGAAAGTATTTTATAGTGCAACCTTGTAAACTACTTAGGGATTTTGAAAATAAACAAATAAAAGCAAAGATACTGTTCCTGTGCCTCAGTGTCTGATAATTTCCCAGGAGCATGGATGGCTGAAAAAAGATCTCTTTTCTCATGGTTACATACCCTGCTATTTCAGGGATGTCACTCACTGGACTGTGTTATCAAAAACATTTAATGAATCTCCCCTTGGGTTTGCATTCCCAAGAAAGCCACAGCAGCCCAGATTGCAAATTATGGCAGCCTAACTGCTTCTTGAGGCCATGCTTACCCTGCTGGGTGACCTCCTTAAGTCTCCCCAAAATGCATAGGAGAGCTTGATCCCCTTAGGAGCCCTTAAAAAGCCCAGCCAGAGTATCCTCCAGCATGTATCCCTGTCAAAAGACAGGGGCTGGACAGGAGCAATGTGAGGAGACTTCTGTAAAAAGCAGTCTACAAACCTGTGAGCTTAATGGACAGTGAAATACATAGTACATTTTTTTAAATCAACTGTTGTAAGTATTAGAGTAGGGAATAAAAGTTTCCATTAGATTCTATACGGTGGGAAGATTATCTCTTTCTTTTGAATTCTCCTGGATTTTCCGGTGGGAGCAAATGTGTCTGACTGATAGTGTGTGGCTATCAGACACGAGGAAAATTATCTAATTTATAGCCTGCACTGAGAAAGCTACAGCAGCAGAATAAAATGGTTCTCCATATGGTACTATAAAGCTTCCAAAAGCTATAGTTAAAGAAAACAACAATGCTCATAGAGAAATTCTCCTTTCGTAGATCAAGGAAGGGGTTACAGCAACAAGGCTGGTAAAGACTCACAAGAAGGAACGATGTCTTTGATTGTCTTAGATGAATTTATAGCTTTTATGTACAGGATTACAAGTATTAGATGCATCTTTGTGTTAACAGGGCTCATGTTTTGAAGTACAAGAAAACTCTACAGTTACATTCTGTGGAGGCTTCCACAGTTTGCCAAATGGAAAAACATTTGGAGGTTTGGAAAAATCTTGCACATAAATTACTAAAGGCACGAAGCGCCTGAAAGATGGATGAAATCAGAAGCCAAGGAAAAGCAGCGTGTGTGCCAAGGAACAAAAAAAAACATGTAATGATTTCTTTTAATGACTCTCCTGCAAAATGGAGAGCAAGCTTCTAGGGCATGTCATATTCTCATAAAAGCAGCTTGCCTGGGTGATGAGAAAAGCCCCGTAAGTGGTCAGACCGAGACCAAATTTTTCATCCTTTCTGCACGTAGCTCTCCATTGATTACGTTAAGTGCTACCCACTGGTTAAAAACACAGCAAGCTCATTGTCTCTGCCTGCGGCAAAGGGCAGCTACACACTTGCTAATTTCCTGATTTATGACACCCTATAGAAGGAATTGAAAATGGGCACAAGGCGGGGGGACACACACACACTGTTAGAACAGAGGGAGATCAGGAAGTTTGTGATAAAGAAAAGGCAGGCTCTCGTCTGACATGTAATCTCTCTTTTGGCTTGAAGTAAACCTGCTCCTTCAAGGCTGTGCCATCAACAGGGCCTGGCTCAAATTTCACCACTAAATCTGAGTCAACAATCTCTAATCTGGACACTGGGCTCAGGATTCAGGCTCAGGTTGCAGTTGGAAGCAGACAACAGGGACACAGGGAGGTGGGGGTCAGGGGGAGTGGGGAGAGGAGGAAAAAGACAATCTTTGTTTCTCACTTGACTGTCAGCATAAGGCTGAATTGAGGCAATTTTTTCTTTTTTGTCATCTCCAAGATAAAACTTTGCACCTCTCTGGCCTTGAAGTTGCCTTCCTGACACTTATATTAAGTACAGAAGATATATGTCCGAGAATGGGGGACATAAGTTTGTGGAGCAGCTCAGATTTGGAGTTCTTTTCATCTTTCTGACATGTGATACCGTGACATAAGCTGCCTCCAGTGGGGTTGCTATGCAGATATACAGTTTCTGAAAAGTTACACCAGGAAAACTAAAACCTACCGATGGATTTAGCATTTCACAAAGAAGCAGGATAAAATGTGTGGCAGTTAGACTCAAAAGCTAAAAAAGGTGAATTAAACTTTCATGAAAACAATCTCCCTAAAAAACCAAAAAGGATCAATAAGTATGAAAGAAACTTGTTGCATTCCTAGCCTTTGGGCTGCTGACTTAATCCTGCTACTGTATATAATAAAGGAGACCCTGTGCGTTTAATGGCAGGGACAGAAAGAAGTGGGAAATACTTGGGTACTGTTCCTCCTAATTTCACCCTCTTCCCCCCTCTTTGTTGCTGCTTTGCCATAATTTTATTTTGAAAAATAAAGACTAGAATAAAAAATATGTTGTCTGAGGCTTCCAGCCAAAAATGTGCCAGCACTTTCCCTTCCCACCACCCCCCCAGTTTTCCTCAAACTCCTTAGGCCAAAAGACTTAACAAAAGCTGTTTTCTGTTTGGAAGATCTCCGGGTCCTGCGCTCTCTTTCCTAACCCCTAACACAGGAAATGATTTTATAATTCACGTTATTAAGGAATTTGACTCATGCTCCCCCCTCTTCCCACCTCGTTCCCTGGATGTCGACTGACAATAAGCCTGTGGGCTGGCACCCATCCTCGCTGACCCGTCTGTGTCAGCTCCTCTACCTGACCCTGCCTGTAAATCATCCTGCTGGACCTCTCGTGGGGCTGTAAGGGTGGCAGCAAGCTTTCCCCAGCATCCAGCCGTGCTTCAGCGCCTGGGTGCCTGCTCTGCCTTGAGTTTTGGGAGATACCTGGGACTGCTCCCGAGTCCTCTGTGTGTGTGTCTGTGTGTCTGTGTGTGTGTGTCAGTGTGTCTCCGTGTGTGTGTGTGTGCGTCCCCCAAACATTGTATTTCATGTAATGCCTGTCATGCCAAAGACCATGCTACCAACTGGGATGCAAGAAATCAATCTCCTTCGGCAAGAGTTAGAAACCACATCCCTCTCCCGAGGTACTCAGGAGAGGGCAAGTAATGTGAAGGCCGAGCATCACCCAGCACATGTGGGGCAGATGCTGGGGCAGCTCTGCCAGCTTGGCACACACTCCCCCACTCCAAAGCTGGCTGAGTGATGCTGCCAGTGCTGCTGCCCCAGGGAGCTCTTTGGCTGCCTGCCCTCCCTGTCCTGCTGAGCTGAGGGCCCGGGAAGCATGGAGGACAGTGGGGCTGCAGCAGGCTGAACTCCTGGAGCTGGCTTAGGGAAGGCTCCCTTTGCTTCAGAGGTGGGCTCTGTAATGGATCAGTAAATGCAGCAATTCTAAAGCCCTTTCGGGAGAAGGAGCAGATGCCCTTGTTCCAAGAGAGCGCCTCAAGCACTAATAGGAGGACTGTGCCCCCTCTTCCTGGCACTGTGGATGTCACATCCGC
The DNA here is from genome assembly GCF_020740725.1 of Corvus hawaiiensis. Lineage (NCBI taxonomy): Eukaryota > Metazoa > Chordata > Aves > Passeriformes > Corvidae > Corvus > Corvus hawaiiensis. Next base: position 46,469,286 of record NC_063215.1, on the reverse strand, counting down.
GTCTCTTCCCTGAGAAGTGAAGAGAATCTCTCCTGCCTTTCTTGGCATAGCTTGTGTCCCAGTAGACCAGCCAGGACAGATTGTATCACATCGATTCTGGCCTGGGACATGGGAAGGGATAACAGCCTCTCTCGTTTTGCATGTGCCTGTGTGGGCTCAATTCCCTCAGCTGAAGAAGAGTGAAGCTGAGTCTCCTGGTCCCTCAGCAAACCCCCAGAGTACAACACTTTTCGGGAAAAGAAGGCAGCATTCCTTCTTCCTCAAGCCTTTTCCTTTTACTAATTAGGTCCAGCAAGGTCCTTCAGAAGCAGGCCTGCTGAGAGCTGGGAATCACAACGTATCTCTGCCCTCAGCTATCTTATCAGCGAATAATAACCAAGCTTTCCTTCCCATCTGGGGCAGGATCCCACCTGCAGCGTGGGCTGCCCAGATGCCAGGGAGCCCCAGGAAGGAGCAGGTGAGGCTGCCCCTTCTCCTGTGATAGTCATGTGCCTGGATAACTGATGGAGGGACATGCAACTTTTAGATGTTTGCATCATTTGTAAACAAGGGCCCTGGGCATTTGGCATTTGGCTGCCTCTCTGTGTCTTGAATATCATTGGAAAACTTATTTCAGTAGGGCAGTGGCTGAAGTGGCTGGGACACCTACCTGTTTCAGTAGATAGGTGATGCTTTAGAGACCAGGGAACAGCTTGGAGAAAGACTGTCAGCAGCCTAAGTTACTCTTTTCTTCTTCCTTGTGGCCGAGTCTGTTCCTCACAGTGTCACAGAACTTCAAGTCCCAACAGGTCTTGACTGGTCAACATGACAGTCTGAGGAGCACCCCTGTATCAGACACCCTGTCCCCCCTGGAGGTGCTGCAGCGCCCTGTGGTCAGCATCCATTGCACCTCTGAGGACCCATGCTCCCACCATTGCTGGAAGCAAACAGCCAGAAGCTGCTGCTCTGCTGTTATTCACAGCTCTCTGTGTTTTACTGATGCTTACCATGTTCTGTGCAAAATGTCCCAGTGTTGCTCAAGGTAGCAATGCATTTCTTTGCCCAATACCGCATAAATGACAACTAAAATGTGTGCAAATCTATGTAAAGTAGTTCTCCCCGTTTCAAAACATTTGAGCCTTTATGTTCACTATGAAGCAGGTTCGACTCAATTCCTGATTCTCTCTCCCTCAGCTGCACAATGGATACTGAGTGATACTGAGTACCACCTCTCCTTACTCATGGATCCCAAATATCAAGTCAACTTCCAGTGAGAGTGGAAGGCATAACAACTTAAGAGACTGCTTCTGTTCTGAGTTACAGCTCTGTAAATCCAGAGCAATTCCAGGGGAATCAAACTGAACCAGCATCAGCAAATTTGCTCTTAGTTTGCACACAAAATGTTTGTCATAGTTACTATTAAATGATGTCTTTATATTCCAGGTCTATTTTTAAAACAAAGGCAATGAAGTTTGGGCATCCATTCTATATATGGACACTCCAAATGGCATTGAAATGCCTCATGCATGTGTTTGGCTGAGTGTTGATTTGAGTGTCCAAATATGGACCTCAGAATGGGATATCTCACTTGGATAAGCATCCTTGCAAATTTGGCTCACAGCACTTATTTGAACAAAGCAAATTTATTTCTATCATTTAGCACGGAAAAAGCATGAATTGTTTTCATTTTGAGGGACATCCTTTTTCACGGAATTGGGCCACTCAAAAAACTGTCATGTGTAGTAGTTCTAAACAAAATAAAGCCTTCAAAAATCATCTAAGACAACACAGGAGGAAATTAATGCAGAGCGCTTGCAGCACGCAGACCCCCTTTTATCACAAGGGCAAAATTCTCGCTGACAGCAAGAATTCAGTGCTAGCAGAAGGGCCCATGCAGCTTGATCACAGCACACTCCCCCTCTGCCCCAGCAGTGTGAAGGGATGCATGCACGGCCGGCTGCTCTGAGACCCGAGGCAAAACTGCCTCTCTCCGCTCATGGAGACAGTCTCTGCATCCCAAATCCGTACATGTGCAAGAGCTGGAGTGATGGCTGTTGCACGCAGGAACCTTCCCCTGTATCTCCCAGTGCACGGGATTTTCTTTGTCTTCTTGATGATGAGTTCTCCAGGAAAAAGCTTGGCTTGGCTTTTAGGTCTTAGTGCTTAATAAATAATGTCAGCAGCAAGTGAGCACCGTTCTGCAAGTGTTTGCTGGGTTCCCGTTAATTGCAAAGGACCTTTACATCCTTTGTGTAATTCCATTCATTTTGTTGGCATCATACAAGGGATGGATTTGGCCTCAGAAATAAAGCAGGTTTCTCTTGAATAATGTATTGTACCATTTGGTCTGCATTTTCCTCAAGGTTTATGTATACTTGGGTATTTCTCCCCATATATGCAGCTGGAGATATTTTTTCAATAGCAAACAATGAACTGATTCAGCTGTCCAAAGCAGTTGTTCACATTCTGAATTTTGGGGTAAGATGTTAAGAAAGCACAAGGTGAGCAAATTCTCAGGAAAGCTAAGGTAAGTTTGTGATCAGTGGAAACATGTGATGCCAGCTCTAGCCTAGATCACCTTCTCTACCTCTGCTGTCCTGATGATTTTTGACAAGCTGATTCCATTTCTGGAAAAGAAAACCGGTTCATCAGAGAGAAAGATTTCTCTAAAGAGTCTGTTGTTTTTCAGAAGAGTGAAAATGTGTGCTAACAATTCTGGACCACTGACAAAATCAAGATCAATACACACGGCCTTCGTTTTACAGCCAAGTTCAGATGAATAAATAGAGATGCAGCAAGCTGTTTACTGGGGAGACAAGCTTTACTCTATGTGCCCTTCCAAGCAGGCACGCTTAGGCTGCTGTTGTTTGCCTTACATGGCTGGGTAATGAAATCAGTCAAACAGTTCCAGCACTCACCGGACATTTCCAAGCCCTCCATCAGCAGTGCTGGCTGTGCTGGCCAAGAGCTGGGAAGCAAATGCTACTGTGTGAGATAGCAGTTGCAGAGGCCTGGGGGCACTTGGAAGGAGTTTGGTCCATTGAAGAACCTCTGGTTTCAGGGGGAATCCATGCACAGAAAAGCCCCATCCTCACAAAAGGCAGGCAGAATACCCTCTGTACACTGCCCCAGATGCAGCATGAGGCTACTGTGCTTGCACAGATCCTCTCAAAATCAATGAAGCTGCAGCCACTGCATCTACCCAGGGATCTTCTCCAAGATCAGGACCTAACTCTGCACTGTGCTAAGTGCAGGGATTTTTCTCCCCATGCCTTAAACACTGCAGAAACTGAGAAGTGTCAAGGGAGGCACAAAGATGGAAGGGACATAGATACAGCTTTCGAGAACAACTTACACATATTTTTCTGTGGCTTCAGACTCAGGGGTCTTTTTGTCTGTGACCAGGCAGGTAGAGAAATGAATAACTGCATGCACAAAGAGGGAAAAAAAAAAAAAAGAAAAATAAAACAACAGCACATTTAAGTGCATTTTTTTTTCTTGGAGATTTATTTTGTTTTAATAAATCTGACACCAGTCAGGGAGAGAGAAAAGCGCTGCAAGACCAAAAGGAAAGCAGAGGGTGCTTCAAATTCTTGCTCTCTTGAAGATGTTTCATCAAAATGTCTTTGAGCTCTCTCCCTAGACTCAGGAGTTGCTGGATTCCCCCCCCCATCCCCTTTTTTTTTGTTGGTTTTTTTGTTTGTTTGTTTGTTTTTTTTAAAAAGCGAGCTTACTCGCCCGGTGTGATTTCCAAGCTTTCACAGCTCTAATAAATAAGGAGCACCTGTAAAACAGTAGCTTGACTTAAGTGAATCTGTACAAAGGAAAATATAGAAATACAGTATATACATAGTGCTCATAGTGCACCATCACTACAAGGCTCTGGTTCAACTGACCCTGCTGCCCTGCTCCCAACACCACTGACACAGAGCCTCTGCTCCTGCAAACTGCTCCTGTCTTCCCTGCAGCAGCCTTATAGAAAAGGTGTACTCTGAACACTCGAGAGTGAACAATTGCTTTATTCGAGTTAGTAAACAGTTACACTGAATCACAAGGTGATCTGAAATTTTTTTTAAGTTTTTTTCTTTCTTTTTGATTTTTTGTGGGGTTTTTATGGGTTTTTGTATTTTTTTTTCTTTTCTTTTTTTTTCTTTTTTATTTGTCAGAATGGGATACTCCACAACTCTCTTACCAATTCAGTGCCAGTATAACATGCTCTAGTGTATTTTGGACTCTTGGCTACAACTGTACAAGTGCACACAAGTAAATTCTACCCTGTTATCCTCCACCCACTGATTGAGGATCAAATTGCACATTTCTCTTAACCATGACAGGAGAAAGCAAACAGTGAAACAGAATCATGGGGGATCTTTCTCACTTTACCCTTGTTTTCATTGGTTTGTCCATACCATTCTAATTATCATGAAAGGGCTATGCATATGGAGAGATTGTCTCACTGCCTTCCTGGATCACTGAAAACCATCAGGGTTGAAATTTCATCCAAGTCTTTCGTGACGCCCAGCAAATATTCCCCTCAGATTATTTTACACCTTGAGGGAATTTTGGTCTTTAGTTCAACACTCTTGCTCTGTTCCCAAATGGGGCGCTATTTAGGGGAATTTAAAGAGAAAGCTGAGAAGAATAAACATTTACTGAGTACTCTTGGCATTCAGTCTCTGAAAAACCACAGTATAAACTATTCATGCTGCTTCTTACATCTGTCAAATCAAAAATTAAAAGCCATAAAAGTGTAACACTGAAAATATGGCATTAGAAAGGATAAAGGTGGCCTTTGTAAAAATAACAAGAAAAGTATATTAGCCAATAAAATATTCTAACTCTTCATTTAAAAGTGCATCATGGGTAGGACAGAGATGACTCTGAAGCGTTGCTACTCCAGTATTACCCCTTTCCCCCATCAAAACTTGAATAGGTCCAAAACCATACAATGCAAATCACGATTCTTAGTGTAGCAGCAAAACCACAGCAGTTTTTCAAAGGAAAAAAAAATTTAAAAAAATCCGTATCATTGTCCAATCTCAAATATCTGAACTCCGAAGTCAGTGAGGGGAAAGTACCTATGTTGGTCCGTGTGGTTTTTGAAACCAGGGTGAAAAATCCCCCCCAGCAAGAAACCAAGAGGAAAAAGCGTTCCAAGAGGAGAAGAGGGGTGGTCGCAGGAATGCTGAGCACACTGTGTGGATCCATGATGTGCTGTCTTCTGGGTCAAAGGCACCCGTGGGACCGAGACTTCCTTGGAGGGGCTTCATGACAGGAAGCTGCTTTCTTAGCTGGACTTTCAGCCAGAGGGGGTGGTGAGCGGACCAGCTGGTGTCATTCGGTGGAGTGACGTGGTTTGCTCTGCTCCCTTTCTCCATGCAAGGTACCCTGTCAGCGAGTGCTCCTGCAAAGCAGACAAGCAGAGGGGGTCAGGGTGAGCGGCAGGAGGCTCACTGCAGGCAGGCTGGGCACTGCCTGAGCTCAATTCCCACACAGCCTCACAGTGGGCAAGCAGTCAGGCTGAGGCACAAGTCCACCACTTCAGCCTCGCCTGCCCCTTGTGCCTCAAGGGCCATCGGGACATGCAGCGTTCAAGGTTGCTGGAGCGGAAGACGAAGGAATTCCTGTGGTAAAAAGGTGGAAACTGATATAATTATAGTTCATTCTCAACAACACCCGGGCAGTTATAAGCTCTTGCGTCTTAGCTTTTCTAGGGGCTACTGGGAGATACACCATTGCTTCATGTGCTTCTGCTTCCCTTGTCAGCTGACCATGTAAGCTACCTAGCAGAGATTGTCCCCTCTCTCTCCCTGCACAGTGAGCTTTGGACTCTATCTCCTTGGATGGGATCTGCTGTCCCCTACAGATTTGGCCTGAAACTCTGCAGTACTGATCAGCCTTGTTTTGGTGCTGGGGCACATTTTCGTTCTCCGTCTGCTCCACAATCTCCCCTTCACACTGGCTCCTCTGCAATCCCTCTCAAAAATGTGCCTGTATCCCCTTGCCAAACCTCCACCCTCCTCAAAGCAGAGACTGGAAGGCACATTGAATATGTCGACCAGCATAAACTTCCATGGCATGGAGGCCACCACATCTAGGTTAAGGAGTAACGTTTGTGCTTTCAGGCAACGTGCCCAGTGAGATGAGCTTCTTTGTGTCTACAGAGAGCTGCGAACAAGAACTAGACTGAGAATTGGGATGTATCCACCTACTAAGGTGAAGTACACAGCTGTTTTCTGTCACATTTTTTGGCTTGAAGTCTTGGTGTAAAAAGGGAAGCAGAGCAAATTAAACCTGTAATGTCTGTATGAAACCTCACTCTACTTCTCTCTTCCATACATCAATGGAAATTAATTTCCATCCCTCACTAACCAGTCTCATGGTACATGGCACAGACCAATAAGAGATTTGCAAGGGGAGGCATAAAGAAGTTCAGTGGCTCCGGATGCTTTCTGCCTGGAGTGGTCAGCTTGCTGTGTAAGTTCTGTCTATTTTCCCCTGCTGCCAATGGACTCAGTGTCCATTGTGCTGAATGGCAAGAAGGACCTTCCCTGGTCACTGGCTCATATGGCAGTAATTGTGTTTGATGAATGCATCTTTGTAGCAATCAAGTTACAAAATAAAAATCTGTATCAGGCATAGCAGGCAAAGTTCTATAAAGAAATGAGAACATGCTAGTCATCACTGCTTCAGAGCTCAATGCTATGCACCTCGTGCCAGCACTAGCGTGCATGACCAGTACAATAAAGTCAGCTATTTATATCTCCCCCCAAAAAACCCCAAATTACTTTTTAGGAGATCGACATATGCTCTTCACCCTAGCTGAACCTGCCTTCAACACACATCAAATATTGCTGATCAGATAGAAAAATTGCATCAACCACAAAAGAATTTTCATCAGGATAAAGCCATAGAGTTGAGCTTATGTGAGTTGTGCTGAGGTAAGCACACTGGGTTTTGCTTGCTTTCCAAAGTCAAGTAGGGCTGGGCTGATCCTGGATTGGAAGACCACCTAGAAGTTAGAGGCAGGCTGTAGTTCAAACCCAGGAGACAGCATGGAAAAGATGAGGGAAAGAGAACAAGTAAGAAGGATCATTTCTGCCCTATTGTTAAAGGGGGGGGGGGGAAGGAGAATAACTCAATTGGATGATGACCCAGCTATAGCAGGTGCTTGGAGGTTCATCTGTGGGCTCAGATAGTGATGCAGTGATTCCATGCAGTAGGTGAGAGCTGCACTCTCTCCTGGTGCTGTGTGGCTGTTAGTCAAAACCTGAGCCATTGGCAGCTGTGACACAGGCTGCACTCACCCACACAGAGCTTCCTCTTTGGTTGATGCCTGACACGTGAGGATTGAAGTCCTTGCTCAGAGCAGCACAGAATTAGAGCACGGCAGGTCAATTTGGCAGCTAAGGCAAAGCCTCCCCACTCTCTGTTCCCTCTCTGCAGTTACCCAGCTCTTTCCAGGTGCTGTTGCAGAGCTACAGCCCTTTGTCCTGTGGTGGTAAGCTTGGCCCTGCTTGGCAGAGCCAAATGCTAGAAGCATCACCTCCCTGCCCCTCCATGCTGAGGAGCTGGGTGGCTCAGCTGTGGGGATATGTCCTTCTGCTCCCCCACCCCCAAGCACTGATCCCTGTGTGTCTGCTCCCAGCACTGCCCCAGGAGACAAGCATGGCAGCATGCTCCTGCTGGCAGTGATGGCCTCCCCAGTCATGTCCTGTCCCCTCAGAGAGGCCATGTCATTGACATGCCTTTGGACTCATGCACACATCCAGACACACACACAGTTTTTTCCATGGTTGCTTCCCTGTCATTCTATGCCCCATTGAACATTTCTGTCTCCAGATTCACATCTTATTGTTCAGGAAAAATTAGAGACTGGGTGGGGAAGGCTGAAAAAATCATTGATGTGGACTGGCATGGCAGAGTTCCCATAATATAGCACAGCACTTAATTCACCCAGACAATGAATGCTGATGTGCTAAAAGAGGCCTAGCTCATCTGGGACATGCATGGCTCTAGAGTAAAGGCACTGCAAGTATTTTCTCAGGGAAACTGCTCTGAAGATAAACCACAAGAGTGCAGCTAAAGTCAGCATGGGAGCAAGCTCAGCCCTGGAAACACTCGGGAATCATCTGTTACTTGTAATAGTTCTGTAATTTTCTCTTTTTCTTTTTCTTTTTTCACAATTCTTAAAGCAGTTCAAGCTTCTTCATTAAAACCTTCCCCTTTGAATACTCTGTGATTTGTCTTTCCATGAGCTAACTGAAGGGATGCCATATTGCAAAAGACAGGGAGGACCTTTAGCACAAATGGGAAAACAAGCAGCGTCCTTAAGCACCACCTCTGGATTTCAAAGATAGTGATTTCCTTCTGCTCTGACCTTGTAAGCCAAAGATCCTCCTCAGCTTTGGGTCACCTGTGGAACTCAGGCTCTCCCTTCTACTGAAACATGAGCTGCAGTCTGAGCAGACATTGTGACTTCAGGGAGTACACTGGGGAAGAGCCCTGTGATTTGACTTTTATGCCTAGGCAGAAGAAGTGGTAAGGACACCCCCAACTTGTTGCACCATTTTCTCCAGGCTATTACTGACAGTGGGTCTCTGGTTTATATTTTGGGGGACTCTGAGGTATGTACATGGATCATGCAAAGAGGAAAATGCCATCACAGTTCTGGACTTCTAACCTCTACATTGGAAGTGTCCACAGAGCCTGCCAGGGCCAGTCCTGACTTACACTGGGGTAACTGGGTATATCTCCACAACAACAAGGCAGCCCAGTGTCCCCCAGCTAGTGCAGCACCAGTGTGTTTTCCAGCCTTGTAAATAGTGTGCTTTGCCCCACTGGTGTGCAGATGTGACAGAACATACGATTTTCCTCTGAAAAAAACCAGCCAGATCTTCAACAAGTTCTCCCATTCTAAGCTGGGATAAAGTTGGACTTTTGCAAGGTATTTTTAAAAAAATAACAAACAAACAAAACACCCTCCCCCCCTCAAAAACCAACCACAACAACAACACCCCCCCCAAAAAAAAAGCCAAAACAAAACAAAAAAAACACACCAAAAAAATGAACCAAACAAAAAAAATATTCCAAAACTGAAAAAGAAGGTAAACCAAATCCAGACAGTTTCTACTCTCCTTTCCTGAAAACAGGCAACCACTGTGATGTGATTATCCTTCTTTAAACCTCCAATTTTGTCTGAATCAGAATAGGAACTTTAACTTGCATTTCAGCTGTCTCTTGTGGGCCTAAACCACTATGCTTTTGGCTATTCCAAGGTTCTTCTCAATTTTCTTATTCAACCTGATCTCTCCAGTAAAACCAGTTACATAGCCAGAGAAAGGCAGTTTAACTATTGGCAGTGGTATGCAGGATGGTGAGGATGGGTATCTTGCTGAGCCACAGCCTGTACCTCCCTCTGAGAGTTCTCCTCCTCACCCGGGCCACACCTGGGCCTGGCTTTTTAACCTGAAATGTTACTGTGGGCCACAAAATTATAACAATCATAACAAAACTTTCTGAAGCAGCAATGAACCTTCTTAGTGAAAAGTTTCAGCATCCAGTATCAGGAAGCAATCAACACATTCCTATTTTCCCATGAACAACTCCACTGCCCATAACCGTCCAGGACTGCATGCCTGATACGGTCCCCACAGGGTTTCTCCCTGGTTTTCACAGCCCTCATTCTTTTCAAGTCTAAGCAAGAGCAGATGCTCATCCAAAAGCACGGGGGCATGCTCAGGTGGCAAAAATGTCACGTGGATTATATTGTGGGAGAATGAAGAGGAAAAACCCACCCAGAACACATAAGAAGCAAGTGGGTGAGACTGAGCATTGACCTCAGTGCAGTGCCAGGCCCCTTAGGGCATCTCCCTTACGCCCAGCACTGCTGGGCACTGAAAAACCTGCACTGGGCCCAAATACTGCTTTAGATTTTCTCTATTTCCCACCTCAAGAAGACAGGAACAATATTTTTACCACCAAGATAACAATTTCAGCAATATTTGGTAAACTGCTTCAAATGAAACTGAATTCGCATTTTAACTGAACTTTGAAATTTAGGGTCAGAATTCAAATTTTCAATGACTTCATCATGTATCTTTTCTAGTCATGTTCAAGATTCTCTCAGTTGGAGAATTCCTGTGGGAAAGAGCACTTTTTTCTCCTCTTTTTGGATAAGGAACTTAGAAGTGGCAGCACAAGTGGTTCAAGGAAGGCTTATAAATATTTGGAGCATAAGCAGGCAACACGAAGTTTTACATTTAACCACGTGGGCTCCAAATAAATGGCTGAAAATTGCTCTAACCATAGGTTTCAATATCAATCGCCTGATGATGGGATGCAGATCTTTCCAGAGAGGTCAGAACTCCATAGTTATTTCACTCAACACTACCCAATCCCTAAACCACCTTTTTTTTTTTTTTTTTTTTTTTTTTTAAATATCTGCCTTCATAGAAGATGATTACATTACACAGCATGAAAGTCCAAAACTGGGACTGGAAGATGGAGCACAGCAGGGAGTATGGGTGTCCTCTCAGCAAACGCAGTTCAGCCTCTTTGCCTTTAGATAATTTGCTATTGAAGGTTGGCTCGAATTTGAGGCAGCAATGTTTCAGAAACTCTTGGAAAAGCAAGCCAGCTGCAGGGTGGATATCATTACAAATTGAGACACATGTTGTACAGGAATACCATTCTTTTCAAATACCAAAGCTGTGTCTGGGGAAGTAAAGCCATGCAAAGGAGTCAGAGGCAGGACCTCGATCTCTAACGTGCCGAGGGCCTTCAACTTGCATTAGAGGCACCGAACGCTGAGTGCACGCAGTACTGAGCAGGATCAAGCCCAGATATTTAATCAGCTGTAATTTTCATGGTAGAAGCAAACATTAAATAGTTGAGGGTTCTGCAGAATGTTAGAGGTTACTTCGATTCATGGCTCTCACGAGATGATCACACACGTTTCCAAACACAACTTTCAGTCCTGCGAGTGCAGTGCAGCTCGTTATCAAAATAATGTAAATAAGGTCATGATTACTAGGTCTCAGCTGTGAGGCCTTGACTGGCAGAGGCACCCAGAAACATGCTTACCTTTATAGGACCTAAAAATACACAGGAGAGACTCAGCAGGTAATCTGGAAACAAAAATTGCTTCAGAAAGTCTTGCTTGCCACTGTCTGATTTCCTCCTGACTTCTTGCTCAAAGAGCTTTGTTTCTACTTTGTTTCAATCTTCCACTGTGCTTTTTTAACAAGAATTTAATTTTATCTTAAAATCTATGGCTCGCTGCTTGAGTATGTCCAACTTTTTCACAACCACAGTCCTCAAATTGTTTTGCACCTTTCTCTCCCACTTTCAGGTATTGCTCGTAATATCGAAAGGTAGTTTATAAGCTCCTCACGGTTGTTCAGAGCTCACTGCTCCGCACTGAAGTTGGGCACAGTGTTTCAGGGTCAAGCTTCACAAAGGCTGTGAGGTGCTTAGCTCCTCATCAGGTTTCAGTGGCAATCAGACACATACCATCCAGCATCTTGGCCCCTGCATGTCAAGGCAGTCGTTGTCTAGATGATGTTTATACAAGTGTTTTTACAAGAGTCTGTTTTACTGTGGTCTTTGTTGTTAGGGACTCTGTATTTAATTATGAGTTGCGCTTTCCTCCCTGCCCGCATAAAATCTCCCTGCACCACTGACTTCGGTAGCTCGACAGCACAAGTACAGTCTGATGAAGAGCTCAAGTCTCCACATACGGCTGTTTCACACTTAACACTTTTGAGTGCAGCCAAACCTGCTTTGAACCAACTTAAATATGAGGAACATTAGACCTTGTATGTATGAAAGCACCTGATCAGTCTTTAAAGCCTTGCAAAGAATTATGAGTAACTCATTGTTTCAATATGAATGTGGGTTGTACCAACTTAGGGAACGGCATGGATTGGATGCGTATTTCCGTTCAAATAATTTTAATTTCATAAGACAATTGAAATTAATAATGGAAAATAAGCACCAAAACGATCTCTGAAATCAGTGGTCTGAGGTTCTGGGAGCTGTCAGGTAGACTACAGTATGTAGGTGTCACAGGTTCTGCATATTTCTGTGGGTCTGTCAGTTGAGCTATGCCTTTTTTTGCTGTCTGAAGTTCTGGCTGTGTGTTTTGTTTGCCAACAGCCCTAGATGCTTACTACCTTTACAAATCAGACGAGGTGTAGTTATTTTCTAAACTGAGTTCAAGAATCAGATTTCATATTTGAAACATATGCCCTAGAAGGTTTTATAGAAAAGCAGGAGGAGCCCATCAGAAATCAGCACTTGCTCCTTTGATTCAGAGTGTGCAGTGATCGATGACAGTGTACCACGAGCCTGCTATTTACTGCTACTGAGACGGAAGTTAGCACTCCCACACCCCGGCAGCAAGATGTGGGAGCTGAAAGCTACCCTGGAAGTATGTCATTTTATACTTCACTATTTTGAGAACCCTTTTTTTCTTTCCTTTTTTTTTTTTTTTTCTCTGGGAAATCCTTTTTCTGATTTGATATACCTGAGAAGGTATACAGGCAATTTTGAAACATAAGATCACACTGCTAGAGTCAGACAGCTCTCAAGAGCAAAGCTTCAGTTCCAAGCAAATGTGTTTAAGGCTTTGTGGTGGTAAAAGTCTCTCCTCTCCCCCTTTGGATAAATGGAAAATTTCTGTAGGCTCATAAGAAGCCAGGTGAAGGAAAACTTCTGAAGCAGAAGAGTAGGTGTTAAGTGTATGAGTCCAATTACTCTGCAGATTTAAATTAGTTTGGCATCAGTGGAACTATATCCAGTTAAAATTAGCTAAGGCTCTGGCCCGTAATACCGTGTCAACAAAGATGACTAGCATAGAAATGTGTTCAAATATAGAAAATCTGTTTTCAAGTATATCTTTAAGGTCAAATTTTGTCCTGATCATAGCAAGCTGGGCAGAGGTAAGATGTTGATAGATAGACACCACAGAGACAGAGGAGAAATAAAATTTCTTAGGCAAGAAAAAGGAGGTTAATAGCTATGTCCCTTGCCTCAGGAATTCAGACAAGAGCAGGAAATCTTGTGCTGGACCATTATGGGCAGAGGAGCTCGAAGTGGGATATATATTACTTCTGCTCTGAACTGAGTGTTCTGCATGCTGTATATTTTTACGAGTAGAATGCATGAACTAGACAGCTGAAGGTTTGGGCCTTTCACTCAGCAGATGCTGACCCCAGGACATACACGTTGGCTCTGTAGGTGGCCATACACCTACTATTTCCTTTACTTCTGGAAGAAATTCTGCTGACACAAGCAAAAAAACTCCTTCCTTTCCTTACCCCTCTGTCCCCAACACAGGATTACTCAACACACACACATACACACATACAGAAGCTAGTTGTGAGTTTAGCATGTGCCACTTCATTTTCTCATTCAGTTTAACATAACCATCATGTTAAATCCAAGCAGACCTCAGGGCTTTCATTTCTTTGCTTTAGGAAACCTTGACATCAAAGCTGGCGGGTTAAAACTGATCCCGCCAGGGCATAAAGCATGTAGGCAGGCAACACTAACACTGCTAATTTTAGAAAGGCACATTGCTCAAACTTGAAAATGTAACACTCAACAGAATATTCTTCCTAGCTTCATTCCTTTATCATAGCAGGACTTTGGCACCGAGACATCTTTTGATAGTTCTTCAAATTGCATCAAGCTAGAACAGCTTGACAGTCCATGTCCTGATGGAGAAACTAAACTTTAACATCAAGGATTATGTTGCTGATTAGCACTTTCAATAATCAAGTAATTGGTACATTAAATAATCCAGAGATTGGCAACTTGCCCAAAAAGGTCACGCTTGCATTGATTCCTTTTTAGAGAGTCCATGTTGCTATTACATGAATTCAATCTGTCTGTCCAGAACTCTAGTGTAAAAATATTTGGCTAATTTCCTTCTTGTCACACAATTTGATGGGAAATAAAATCCAGGAAAAGTTGCACATTAGGGCAATATGCTCAGATTTTCCAATTAGGGTAGATGAGAAGCAAGAGAGAAAAAGACAATTGGTTGGACTTTTTTTCTCCCAGGTTAGTGTGACCAGCGCAATCAATACAAGCCTTCAAGGGCCCAAATCAACACATTTGTTAGTGAAGCTTCTACCCTCTTTGCACTTTATTAGAATTTTTATGAGGTTAGGAGTCTCTCTCAAGGGGTCCTCCCCACAACTGGATTGCCAAAGGAGTAGGGTTTTATCCCCCTGTTTCCCCAGGCCCAGGCAGGAGGAACTAACCCATGGGCACGGCAGAGGTCAGGGCTGCAGTGCAAGAGGCTGCACGGATGTTTCCTCCCCCTGTTGCCCTCTCTGCACAGACACAGACAGGCTCTGAGCCCTGCTCAGTCGTCACAGGCAGGGAGGGCAGAAATCTAAGGCAGAGCCCTGTTTCTCCCCCGGACTGGCTATGACCAGCAATAGCGAAATAGCAAAAGGGCTCTGCATGAAACCACAGAGTCCTCACCTCAAATCAGTCATCAGAGTTGTGCAAATCACTTGTGCGTGCCTTGAGACGCTCAAAACCCACCCGCGTTTCACTGAGGTACCCACTGGAATGAGATGGTTACCACGCTGTTTATTTCTGCAGAGTATTCGGAATATCCTCTTTCCCTTGGAGCACGTAAGGACCCTGGTCTCCCATCTCTTCTGCACAGAGGCTACTTCTTTTCTTTTTCTGGAGGAACGAGGGGATGAGCACAGACTAATAACCATCACCATGATGTGCTATGCTACTGCACAAGCCCCAGAGGTACGGCAGACACCTAGGCTGGGCTTCTTAACTTCCAGCGTCTGTGTGGACATCTATGTCTGTGCTGGTCACCCTAGGTTTCCCTCATTGCAGGCAGAAATAGGCACTCCTAGGGCACAATTCATCTGAGCTGTCTTAGTTGTTGACTCTGGGATGAGCTCAGCTGTCTCTTTGAAGTGCCTGCTTCTCTAGGTTGATTTTAAAGAGAGTTTAGACAATTAGCTCAGCTGCATCTTTGTTCCAAATGTCTGTATTGGGTCAGATTAATCTTGCCTGGCAACCTGAAAACTTTCCTGTAAGACAACCCTTACATTGAGGCAGAGAAATATGTAAAACTCAGGATGAAAGGGAAAGTGGTTATTCCTGAGGATAATCACAGTGGCAGTTATTGACATTTAGAGAATACAAAGGGCTGAGGACAGTAACCGAATGATAAAGAGTCCTTGTCTTTCTAATGCAGCTTGTTCAGTTTGCCCACTTCCTCTCTCAAATACTATCTGTGAAGTGATGTCATGAATAATCACGTCAACAGGCAAAAATACCCAACTTGGTGAAGCCAGAACTCCCTCAGGTTTAAGCTCTGGCTTTGAATGATACTAATCTCCTCTTGGGGTTGGGACCTTGAAGAGGCAGCATTGCTGCAGCCTGGATGGTCCAGGCAAGCAGAAGTAGATGCTAAGAACCAGCCTTTCTTTGACTACAGAGTAAGCACATAAATGTGCAAGTCTTCTAGCACTGTGTTGAAATAAGCAGCTACGAGGAGCTTCAGAGAGGTAGGAAAGGAAGGGTTAACCACAGCTCCCCTAAAGTTTAATAAAAAGGATACAGCCAAATAGTGCCCCTCTCACTAGATCAAATCACTACCCCTAGGTAGAAGCATGCATACATTTATTAAGGGAATCTTTCAAGCTCCAAAGGTAACACTGGGGTCTGCAATAAAGATATCGCTGCTGAGGGACATACATTCCATACCTCAGGGGTGGGTAGGGGGATCCCCACTAGGAGGACCTAGGAGCATGTAAAGATTTTAAATATTCATTTGACTTCTGAGTTATTGTATATGCTGGTTATTAGTCCATGAATGTGATAGTTGTCCTCTATTCTTATTAGTGTATCTTTTAAATGTGTCAGCACATGCTGAGAGCAAAGAATAATGGTTGTGTTCCACTGAAGAAAGTAAATAAATACTGCTGGTGATCAAGGGAAGTAACATTTCCAACCCTGCAACCAGCACAGGGAATGTGGTGTTAACAAATGAGAAGGGAGTCCTGACTGTACTATATATCTTTGCTGGTGCAATTAGCCCTCACTGATGGAGCAGGGAGACACTGCAATGGCCCAGATTACACACCCTGCTGCTGCTCTCTGTGGCTGTAGGGTGCCAAACACCATTGCAGTCACTATTTGTGCTACCAGGGACAGGGATTTACTGGAGGCTGCAGAATATTCCACGGATTGTAATGAAATCTGGCATGTCACCAAGCCACATCCGGCGAACCATCAGTATTTTACTGCTGAACAGATTTCTTGCAACACCCACCATTTCCCCTTTTCCTGAAAGAAGCTCTCCGTGCCTGTGAACCTAAATAAATTCCATTACATTAGTTTTGTTAAGGAATACATTCAGTGCAGGTAGCTCAGTGTGCAGCTGCAGTGCCAGCTGCAGGTTGAGCTCTGTGGGGGCAGGCACCCAAGTCTGAGAACCAGGCAAGAGGACGGGAATGGGCGCTGATCCTTTACTTGACACAGGGACCTGTGGCCCAGCCAGGTGACCAGACACTCCCCACCAACAACCCCCAGAATTTCCTGTGCTTAGACTGTGAGGGTATAAATCGTATAAAAGCCCAGGGGTTCCCTTGTTCCGGATCTCTGCTCAAAGGCATCAGCTCAAGCTGTTGTTCTGTTATTTAGTTATTGCATCATGATGAAATTATTTTAAGGATTGGGATATCTGAGAACTCTGCTATGGAAAACCTGGGGTCGAGCTGGTGAGAAAACCTGGTGTGACTGTCTGAGTGTGGGGTGTGTAGCTGTGGAGGGGCTTCTGTCCCAGCTCAGACGGTACGAGAGTGACTGCCCGAGCAGCTCCTGGATGGTCAGACAGGGAAGATTCCTTAACAGTTTCTTGCTCACAGGTTTGAAGCATCAGACATACATTAAACTAAGAGTTTTACAAAGATGCTATATTATCAGAGGGATTCAGTAGGCTGGAAATTGGGAATGAAGGATAAGAATTTCTGCATCTGGAGTATTGTCCTTGGACAAGCCATGGGGGTTGGTGGAGTTACCCATACCTGTGCCTTGCTTTGCAGCCCTACCAGGAACCACAGACATACACCAAGGGCAGGGCTGGGGGAAATCTCAGCTGCTTTTCTAAGGTGGGAGACTTGCACCAAAGGCAGATACCTCAGGCAAGGCAGTAAAGCCCATGGCAGAGGTTTTGCTGCAATAAGCTATAGTGGGCCGGTCCCAAACAGCAGGCAATCCCTAAGCACCAATACATGAGATGAGAAAGCTCATGGTGAGGGAGTTCAGCCTCTGGAGAACAGCTCAGTGGAAAGCCAGGGTGAGGTCTGGAGGCAGAGCAAAGTAAGATGGTTGGAGGTGACCATTTGCTATGTCCATTGGATCTGAACTAGCAGGAAGCTGCTGGGTCATCTGGCTCTATGCTATGCTGCAGGGCAATTTCAGTCATTGTGAAGGCTTGAGTTGCTGTGTAACTCAGCTGGAATAAGTAAACAGATTAATGGCCCAGACCTAAACCATATTCTAGGCAGAAAATCACTGACTTTGACATACACAGCACAATAACTTCACAGCCAGAACCATCACGAAATGTTCTGTGAGCAAAAGTGTAATGAGGCTGCTGATGAATGGAGTACTGACAAGTACAGATGCAATACAACACAAAAAACAATACTAAAACACAAATACCAATAGTTTCCTGAAAGTGCTCATAAATTGGAATTTGTATCTTTTTGTTTCATAAAAGCCACATCCACATGAGTTTGACCTCATACCTGGAAATACTCAATTCTACTCACACAGAAGGCAGTAGTGATTACACAAACCTTTACTTATTCTGATTTCGAATTCGGAGACACCTCCTTTTCAATGGTGGCTCCAGATCCTCTGGCCCTGTGCTGAGTATTGGCGTTGAGATAATGCACGGCGCAATAGCAGTCTTTTCTGCTGGTTTTGGCACAGGCTGGATCACGCAACCTGTCTTGGGCAGCATCCGCAAAGCATATGCATGGTCCTCGTCTGCTGGATTATTAAGGTTCGGGTCCTGTTTGTCTCCCCCGGCCAGGGGCTCTTCCCCAGTCTTCTTGCCAGCATCTCCCTCGAGGTGGCAGTTTGACGCACAGTTGTTCTCCTTAACGGACTCCAGCTCGCTCACCGCCAGCTCCTCCGGGGGCTGGGGCTTTTTCGGCTCCTGGGGCAGCTCCGGGTTCTTGGAACCCTCTGTGCTCTTTGTGCCATTCACAATGACGTTGCACACCGCTGCGCCAGCTTCCAGTCCTGGCGTGCCAGAGGGCAAGGAGACGGGACAGCAGTGAGCTCCGTCACTGCACGGTAGTGTTTTTGAGTCAACTGGGCTGCAGTTGTCCCTGCAGTCACTGCAGTTCCTTTTGTCTGAGCTACCAAAAGCCAAATTTACAACACTGTTAGGTTCACGTTCAACTTTCACTTGGGCGTGTAGAGCCCTGTGGATGACATTGTGCAGCCTAGACCGGTGGCCTACTGTTAGGTCTATCACACCATCCTGCGGACCCTGTAGCACACTGGGGAAACCAAATTTACTGTTCACTGGACTACTAGGTCTGACAGTCAAATCAACAACTTCATTTTTACTGTGCTCCTGAAGCACTTGAGCTTGATTAAGGGACTGGCCTGAGCAGCTCGGTGATGAGTCAGAGGATTTGGATGATCCTTGCTTTGACTCTCGAGGGGATGAAGAGCTATTGGTTGGCTTTGCCCCAGGTGTCTCACTGGAGGTACTCGGAATGAAGCTTTCGCCATTGCTGGAGAAGCCATTGGGGGGTTTGGAGTCGTTGATGTGAGGGATGGGAATGGGGATGGGGATGGGAACAGGCAAAGGGACAATGACAGGATATGGCACTAGTAGAGTTGGGGGTGGCACCAGTGGGGCGAGGGATGGCAATCCAAAGTTCATCATCTGTGGCATAGGCATAGGACCATTTGGCATCATGCTGACAGGGGGGAAGGGAAGACTGGGCAAAGGAGCTCCGGGAGGGGGAGGCGGCAACAAGCCGGGAGGATTCCCAGGCATGGTAGGTGTTGTGGGGGGATGGATATGGGGGGAAAGCATTGGCCTGTGCATGGGGCTAGAAGTGGGACCCATATTTCTGGGACCACCTGGTGGGGGACCGATTCCAGGAATCATTGGATTTGACAGAGGGCTGTTAGGATTTGAGGCATGGTGAGGTGGCCCACGAATAAATGGTGGACGGATTTGCTGCATAATTTGCTGTTCCATGAATATGGGCAGAGGAACTGGCCCACGGTTTGTCATCACCATGGGAGGACTGCGAGGTGGGACACCAATTGGAGGCACAATGCTAGCAGGTGGCTGGACAGAAACTGGTGGAATATTTGGATTCTCACTGATGGGAATAGGTTTGGGAACTGGCGTGGGGATTTTACTGACAGAGCAGTTGGCAGTGTCAGACGGAGAGGCAGTGGTAGACGCTGATGGTCCAGGGCCTTGAATTTGGCCAGCTGCAGACGCTGGGGATGGGGCTTTTCTCCGAGCATCTGCTAGCGGTATATTCCAAGAATCTGGAGTCAGCAGCTGCACCCCAGTGCCTTCTGCTTTATTTTCGACTGGAGGATGTAATGTACTGCACAGTCCAGCTGGAAGATTGGCCTGTGTCTCTTTGTAGAAAATGTCCATTTTGTACTGATTGAGACATTTTGCACTGCAGAACTGAAGCCTTCTTTCCCCGTCCCCAAAATCCAGATACTCTTTTGTGTGTCTTATGTGCTTACACCAGTCACATACCTACAACACAGTAATAAAATCAAATCAGGTAAGAAAAGCAATCTTCTCTTCACAGCGTTATTTTAAAAGTATTTTTTCAGTTGCTACATTATTTTTTTAACAGGAAAAAAAGAAGTTACATTTGTGAAAACTGCACCTTTTTTCTTCTCCAACATATTAACGAATTGAATGCCACTCCCTTTTCTGGCTTCCATGATCTCAGCTCTGCCTTATATAATGCATTATATATCTTGAACCCATAGCACAGAGAAGAATCCTCAGTCAGCATAAACTGCTACAACACGCATATGTAAGCGTGCAAAGTCCATATGAGTATGGCTGTGATGACTCCTCGGCGGTAATCTAAGCACGCCTGTGCCATCTGAGATGCCATGCTACACAAGGAGTGTGAGAACTGGAAAAGGACTCAGAAACTTGCTGGAAATGAATGCAAACCATTTCTGCTACACTGCAGCGCACAGTAACATTTAGTATTCTACTAAGGGTATCAAATAATAAGTTGGAAAGAGTGTGGTATTTCAAAATGGCATCACAAAGCAAAAAGCATCATTGATTCTTTGCCCTTCGTTCCAAGGAGAAACTTGGAAAAAGTTAGGATATTTGTGTAAGGTTCGAATAGTCCCAATTTGTGATGTTTCAGCAAGCTGGAATTATTTTCTGAGCTGTTTGCCCACTCTTGTGTACAAGTCACTTTGAGTAAAACTTCTTGGCAAGCAAGAACCTGTTTAACAAGTTTCAAATACTACAGCAAAAAGTTTGCATCACAGGCTCAATTTTGTTTTGTTTCTCTGCTTTCCATTTAATCCTTTTCTGTGTTGCTATTGGTGTGGTGAAGGCATAGCCAATTTTTTTTTAAAATAAGGCTGCAGAACTAATTAAGCTGTGAAAGGTTTTCCCAGTTGTAAACCACTAGACACCAAAGTTCAAAAAATAGTCATTCTAGGCTTCAGAATCCATTACTTCAGAGAAATTATTGTGATTTCATTAACACATTAATTTTGCAACACCAACAGCTCTCACAGATGGTGAAGACATGATCTACAATTCAAATATGACTCTTGTTTGCACAAATGCCTTTCCTTCATATGGCATTTTAAACAAGAATTAATATGAGTAATCTTGCCATAGCTATAAACAGATAAACAGATGTCAGATTTTTCAGTGCCTCACTTTTTTGACAGAATTTTACACACACAAACCCCCCCCTCTCCCCCCCCCCATTTTTGTCATTTACATTAGTTCTCAAAATACTTCACTGACAGAGATTTTTGGTGCTTTCTATCAGCATGTTGAGCCTATGACCATGTCAGAATATATCCTGGTATTGTTTGTTCTGCCTTTTCCAAATAGCCCATATTAGCTTGTTTTGAAATGACTATATCTTTTGTACAAAGGAAAAAAATACACTAAAAACCCCAAAGAAGACTATGATTGTGAAAAGACTGCATTAAAAGGATAATTAATTTTAATAACTATTGGCCATATAAACAATTCAAAACAACATATGCTGGGCATCTGATTACCCATCTCATTTAACTCTCAGCTTTCCTTTAATATAAACAGTGGTGCCATTCTTGATTTTTCAGTAATATATCTTTAATGTATATATACACATACACACACTATATGCTATGGCTATTAGCCCATTTAACTCCTCAAGCTTTTGGCTATCCTGTCAGGTTGCTGTTTACTTCCCTCCTGCTCCCCTCCCTATTCACACACTCACACATGCACACACTCCCTCTCTTTTATCCCAACATTTAAATCAAGCTAAATAACCAACTGAGAAGTAGCAACTACTAGGTCACCCCTGAAGTTTGGGAATGCAGGACCCAGATTTTTAGCTTGGCCATACAGACAATGTGCCCCGTGAGATAAAGCAGAGGGGGCGCTGGTGCTGCTTGGTGCATGTGGCATCGGCACGGGTGTATTTCCAGCATGATGCCCCATTGCAAGAAAGGAAATTTCCCAGTGCAAACAAGTCCAGCCCTGCAGTGAACACACAGTGACAGTGTCACACCCTAAAAGATGTGGACAAAAAGGCTGTCAAATGCACAGAACTGTTGAGATAAATGTCTGCACTGCCATGGTGCATGCTTCCCCCCCAAGTGTGGGGCAGATGGGAAAGCGGGAGTGCAGAAAGTAGGGCAAAGAGGGGGCAATCCCACTTCCAACAGCTCCTGGATTTTACCAGGTATCAGCTCTCCGTCTGCTCCCCACAGGAAGGCTCAGTGGCCATCACAGACAGCCCTGGAGCTTGTGCTGCAAACAGTGCAAACACACAGCAGTGGGCACCGAACCATCCTGCGTATTTGGCATGGGTATGGGTTTTGCCACCCACCTGGCAAGTCAGCACACATGATGGAAATATCCTATAATCAACCTCCTGAAATTTTCTGGTTTGCCATTGTTTTCGAAGCAGACAAAAGGGAAATTTGTGAGTCTACACCACGAGGTAATGAGATACTATTTAACTCAGTGGAGCTGCTGAATTTACCTTTAAGTCATTTCTGAGCAAGAGCTCACTGCTGTAGCCACAAAATGCTATCTATTTTGCATGTATGGAATTGGGATGTACGCCAGCACACTCCTCCTGCTGCTTGCAGAGTATGCTCTTGCCCCAAGGGCTGGCAAAGATGCAGAGGGTCTCCACATGTACCCCAGGAGCTGCACAAAGAGGTACTAGGAGCTCCCAGACAGCTCCTGAGGCAGGCTGGGGCAGGATGAAGCCCACCCTGGCCCATCACCATCTATTTGCAGTGGAAAGACAAGGAGGAGACTGGCCTCAGAGGCGCCTGCAGTAAAGGATGGAGCAGGACTTCAGATGCAGCTGCAGTGAAGACTTGCTTTTCCTTTGGGACAAGGAAGTAAACCACCTTGTAAGCCTGCTGCCAAAGTGCCTGAGAAATATGAGAGACTAAACGCAGTCCCCTTATGTTTCTAGGAAGAGCCCCATCCATGACCTTAATTAAAGGGACTGAAAGAGAAATACAGCCCCACAAAAAATTGTGGCATCTTTTCTAATAATTTAATTTTATTAGTTAGCATTTGAAAAATTCAGTGAAGCACTTCACTGTATCATTGCTGTATTGATTTGTTTATCTCCAGTGGGCCCCTATGTCTCTCCTGGCTAAACAAATATTTTCTCTTCCTTGGTAAAATATTTAGAAATCCTGCTTACAAATTCTCTACTGATTTCTCCTGTTTTCAATAATTCACTGAGGAACGAGAAACTCTGAAGTACGCCTGCCTCACTCACATATTGATCACAGACCCTTCTGTATATTTTATCACTGGATGAAATTAATTAAAACCACAGAAATTAAAGGCAGCAAATCTGTTCCTCTGAATATATTGCATAGACCAAATATTCAATAATTATCTCATTGATTTCATACAACATCTCAAAGTGTTGAAGATACGACATCAAAAATGAAAAATGTCCATCTTCCACAATCATGTATTTCATAATTTTCTTCTGTTTTTTTCTTCCTTCCTTTCTTTTTTTACATAAGCAATCTGTCTGTGCTGCTTAGTTAAGATAAAATGAATAAAAATGTGGGACTCATATGCAGGTAATGTGATGCCTCACAATACCGTACTAAAAGGCAGAAAAACGGTCTCTACAACAACGAGGAAATTACTGGAGGAGAAAAAAAATGTCACTTAAGAATTAATGAATCAAGTCTGTCTTACAGAATTGATCATTTAAGATGAGGTCAATGAATTTCTGATACAAATGGCTATATCACTAGAGGTAATAAAATGGAGCAATATCATTCATTTTATATCTAACTAATGACATGCTCGGAGTAATTACAGATTTCTTCTAAAAGCCTACACTGATTAGTTCAGATGTGATAGGTGAAACATATCTATCTTTCCATTCAATAAAATAACATTTTCTTCTCTGTAAAACACACAGCTGATGTCTTATTTTTTTAAGTACTTGCATTCTGTACAGAACATGACTGTTCTTCACAACCAGCTCAGGATTCTCTGCTCATGTGTTCCTTGTCGTTCCCTTTTCCTGCCTCATCCCTTCCCTTCGTTGTACAACCGAGAGAAGAGCTAAACTGTTGCACAGTGCTTGTTAATGCTGCACATTGGATTTTGCAGTGCTTACACATGGGAGCAGCTCCCTGGGTTTCAGTGGGATTAGTCACAAGCATTAATGTTGTAGGATCACATTTGGAGGGCCTGACCCGGCACCAGTGGAAAACAATGAAGAGACTCCTCTTTAATGCAATCCATCAGCTTTGGGTCTGTTGCTTAACACTGGCCCCTGCTCACCCTGGAGTCATCAAGAGCTTTGTTCCCAACCTCAACAGCAGCAGAGGCATGGACAGGGATTTTGGAAGGAACTGCGGAAAAAATACCCGGGAAGAAAATAAATGCTGTGAGTCTGAGTTACAGACATTCCCAACAAACACAGGCAAAGCCACCATTTTGTACATTTCTTCCAACAGGACGTTGGACCAGCAGTGGTATCACTGACAATAAGCGTGAACATTTCTGAGATAGAGGGTCAAAACTTGCAAGATGCTAACTGATCCCCTATGCACGCACCTTCATCTACCTTGGAAAACACTTCCAGGGACTGCTCTGGGGCAAGCACACTTCACACCATGAATGCCAGAACATGAATCCTGAATGACATAAAGATCAGTAATAAGATAATGGCCTATCTCATTCAGCTGTAACGCAACAACCCTCAAGAAGATTAAATTTACCTAACTGGGGCATAGCCAAGGCTAAACAACAGAATGAACATTCCTTCAGTACATTTAATGTATTTATATTTTAGTGGCGGGTTGCCAGTGTGCTACTTATAAGCTCAGTGACTTGGTATCATTTATCCGCTTTCCTGTGAAACACACAGCAATCTACACCAGGAGACAACTCAGAAGACACTGCATCAGCAGAAACACAGCTCATGCCCGATACGGGAACACCAAGGAAGCTGGGACTGAGGGATCCTGTAACACTCAGATGTCTCTAATACAAAGAGGGGAAATAAAGCCATTCCTGTTGGCATCCATATCTTTATTTTGATAGAATCATCCAAAGTGGAATCCAGACATGGCTACGAGGCTGCCTTGCAGGCACAACACAGGATCCTGCTGTGCCTAAAAGGGCTGCACTCGGGCTTTGGGCACCAGGTAATTAATACTTAAATCAATTTGCTGTCAAATGCAGGCACAAAGTTCACACATTGGTGCAGTCCACCACTAACCTTTGAAGAATAATCTAGTATCAGACACTACTTCATTAAGAAATACACTTGGCAAAACCTGTTTGCAGAGGTATTTACATCAGCCTGAGAGAAACCAGGAACAAGGAGCAATGGAAAAAACCCTGCTGCGATGAAAGAGAGCCTGTGCCTCTTACACAGTACTTTGGACTAGTATTAGCTCCATGGTAAAGCTTAGCAAGAGGACAGAAGGGGGTCACTAGGGCAAAAATGTGCCATTTTCAGCTTCTCCAGAACCAGAGGGTGGCTGACAAAGCCCCTCTCCTTGCTCAGGAAAGCACCACTGGGGGACACCTTGCACGAGGGAGGGCTGAATCACATCTGAGGACCAGGCTTTTATCAAAGATGTTGAACAGATGCTGAAGATTATAAAAGCCTCGCTTCTTGGCATAAAATCCATGTATTCGACTTTGCTGAGTGGTTCCTACTTCCTTTTCTCACTGTGGTATCCAACTGCTGTCTCTTTATATACATTCAGGCATATGTTCTGGCTTCACGAACACCACTGCACATTTCCTATATCCTTTTCTGGCTCTGGTTGCCTTTCCTTTTAGCCCAGACTGGTCCTGGAAAGGTCTGGGAAGTTCCCTGAAGTTTCCAGTACTGCCACCCAGCCAGAATGTGCGAGCCATGGGGGCAGAGGCTGCCACCCCAAAAGCCACAAGGTGAGGAACAACGCCTCTCCCCTGCTCACCCTCCTGCCCTGCAGCCAAGTGAGAACCCAACACACCAGCCACATGTTTTACAGCAAGGGCTCAAGTTTTTTGAAGTCTGCCAAACATTGGACACAGCAAAAATCTAGAAATTAGGAAGTGGCTTGAAACACACATACAGAGGTTTCTAGTATAGAGCCAAATGAGTCACAACTAGCGTTGTAACACACAGCTCAGTCAGACCCTTTGCAGAACACCCAGCAGCCACTGCAGCACGGACACCAAGGCACCTTGACACCCAGGCCACCTCACAAGGCTGTGAGCACTCCTGGCAGGACACTAGGGGAAAATTCAGTCTATCAGAAGGAAAGAAACCTAGATCTGTGTGTCCTGCAGGACTGTGTGCCTAACTATCTCTAAAGGAGTGTGAAACCTCTCTCCACTGTCCTTGACAGCTCTCCAAGAAAGATTATTGGGCAATGTGGCTGTCTGCACCCTCCCTTCTTTTCTCCATTTATCCATCGACAAGGCTTCTCTTCAGAGCAGGTCACCTACAAGGTAATCCCCTCATAGATCCCAACTGCAATGCTAATCCCACAAATGGCCCTGCTTCTGCAGTCTGTTGCCTGATCAAGAAGAGAGAAACTTTGGGGCAAGAGCTGTACCTCAAGTGTTAATGTATCCAACACTTGCAAGCACAGAGAAGCTGTGGCGCCAGTAAGGCTCTGGGTCAGACTGAGACCTCCTGCAAACATCAATTTGGGTCTGTACCACTTTTCACCTCTTCTTCTGCTCACCTTCTGAGGGTAACCCCCCCCGCAGAACAGCGCCTCAGGAATCAAAGCCCCCACGGGGCACAGTTCTTAGCACACACACTGATTTGTTTGACATAAAGATTGTTCCAAGGCATTAAAGTTCCCTTTTAGCATTTCCTGACTCAGAAAAAGACAAATATGAAGAAGAGCAAGGTAGACACACTGCCATGCCAATTGAGAAGGTGGGCAGGTGAAGATCCGCAGAAGGACACAGCCATTCTCAGAACAATGGGGTCAGAGTGAGGAACAGGGGGGGAATATTTTCCACCCAGAGATGATGGAAAATGACAAACTCATTTGAGAGGTAAGCAATAATCAGCATAATATCCAAATGCTCTTGTGCTTTTTTCATAGCTAATTGAGTTATCACAAAAGGTATTCAGCTGCCAGCACCCAGCGCCAAGAGATAGAGTGGGTGCAGCCTTGCCAGAAGCCGCACAAGTCGCTGCCGCTCACCAACGTGTCCCACATTTCCCTACTTGATCCTCCTCCAAAATGCCCATGCTCAGGCTTCCTCCTGAGACTGACTGGGTAGCCTGGGGCACAGCCACTGCCTGAGCAGGGTGTGCAGGGGTCTGCATGTCCAGCACTGCAGCCGCTGCGTGCTGGCCCATGGGGCTGGGGGCTTTGTCTGGGGGTCCCCGGCAGGCAAGCAGACTGTCCCTGAAGGGGGAGGGCAGTTCACAGCATCTTCTTTGAAGACAACTATGACTAAGTCCCTGCCTCAGCTGTCATGACTGGGAACTGATGCTCTTTCACTACCAAATGTCAAACAATACTGTAACAGGCATAATCCGAAGTGTGGCTCTAAGCAGTTATCCAGCCTCGATCACCATTTTTGATGTCTTATTGTAAAACATTCAGCATGTTTATTGTGGCAAGATTTTTCTATCCAAGATGGCTTGTGATAATTTTTTTATACTGATTGTTCCATTTGAATGGAGTGATTATTATAAAAAACAAAAAGAATCATTCCAGCTGAAACCTGCTGCGAAGGAACCCCGAGGCAGGCTCTAACACACTGTGAATGTGGTTACAATATAGCTCATAGCGATGCTAGGTGTGAAGGAAAACAGATTTTTACAATGTTTGGAGCTTTGTGTAAAAACAGTTGACAAAACAGAACACTGCAGTTGCCTACAACTTAAAACTGTCCTGTGACAAGTTTCTCTCTGTTCAAAAGATACCAAAGCTTGCCTCCCTGATTGTTTTTTCTTTCCCTGATGTTACCCTCCTAAATGCATTGTCCTTTCAAAAGTCTTCACAAGTTTTCTGAGTGAATACTGACTTTATGTCATTTAAATGCAAGACTCACTCTGTCTCCATTTTTCATCCTAATTATGCAAAAGTCTAAGCCACATGAAGCATAAGGAGAAAATAGAGTTATTTGGTAATTAATGGCTAATGATAAATTGATTTCATTTTTTGAATCATTGCAGTTGTCAACTGTGGTATTTAAAGCATAGTCTTTTCAAAGGCCTTGGGTTCCTTTGTGTTGGGGGGCTTTTTAATGTTCCCAGTCAAAAAGAAAAAATGTGAGTTATGCTAATGCCCGGTGGAAATCCGGGTTGGGTCTTGTTTCATCCGAGTGGCTACATATTTGATTTTGTATGTAAACAGCTGAGTTCCATGTTTTCAGCTTCAGTCTGAGGCTTTGAAATCATGGGAGGAACTTTGGATCTAAAACCACTGGTGAAGCCCAAAATATGGTGGGCGAAACTTCAGGGAAAATGAATGTAGTGTGAGGTGGGGCTTGCCAAAAAGGAAGTTCTTCTCCCCAGAAATGTTCCTGGCTAAAATAACACAGAATGACAATAACAGCATTTAAATCTAAAATCTTTAATGTAAGGGTTTTACAGGAGTGCTGTACAAGAGCTGATTAAAAGACATGTCTGCATGGCTGTTTCAGTACTGGCTAAGTCCACCACTGCAGAAGTCCTAAATAAAATTAATGTGATGCAGAAGATAAAAGGAGGGTAAGAGCAGGAGGGAGAGCTGGGGGTTAAATGCCCTCAGTAGGTCAGACAGTCTGTCTCACAAAGACTCACATTTCAGAAGCATATAAAGAACACCTCAGTCTGAATGCCCTTTCCAAAAGGGCATGCCATGGGTTTCCCATGCCTGGGAAACCTCATCCCACACCAAGTGCATTGACCTTTGAGCATAAGTGTGTCATGAAAGAGTCTGTGGGGCAGAGTAAACCAGAGCTCAAGCCATCAAGTCCCACACTCAACTCCTGAGATCTCATCAAGCCTCATCACACAGAAAGGCCAAGAAGCAGTTCCCCTTCCAGGCTTAACCTAGTCTGACACGAGACCATTCAACTGCATCTGTAGCCATCTTCCTGGCAAGCATAATTTGGGGGATCTGTGGAGTCAACTGAGTGTCTCCACCATGCTACTTATGGCCCTTAGCTCATGGGTGGCAGTATGAGAAGCCAGCTTGGCAGAGCAGTAGCTCAAATGTATTGCTGGTCAGTCAAGCAGTTTGATTTGGATTATGTAGGCACTGGTCACCTTGATGTTCAACACTTGATTTGCAGGCCAACACTTCTCATGATGTGCACTCCCCAAATCCGCTGGTCCTGAAATGATCTGGGAAACAACTCAGCAGCCAGAGACAAGAACTACATCGAGCAGGTGAAGCTGGGAGTCTTGGTGAACTACAGCCTGTGCCTTTCCACAACAGGAGGCTTTGCTTTATGATCCTTAAGCTGTTAGTGCCCCAGCAAGAGCTTCACTTTTTCCTAAAGACAACACAAATGAACTTCATCAAACTGCTGTCACTAAAGCTGTGCAAAGTATCAGCAGTGGGAAGCACTTCAAACAGCTTGAGAACAGGACAAGAAATGTTGGCTTTGAACATTCAGGAAGTCATAAGAAAGAAATCAAAGCTAGCATCTGGAAAAACATTTCTGGCGCTTAGAAATACTTCCTCAGAGTGTCCAGGCCCTGTTGTCTCTTTGGGGCAAGCAGGGGAAGGTTGCAGTAGGAAATACCCTCCTTCCTCTTCCTCAGAGAGTGGAAATGCATTTCTTTCCTCAGGAGGACATTTACTTGCATGTCCTTGGAGAACTTTCTGCATAATCTACATTTCCACATGTTCAGCTACAGGAGGCAGCAGAGCAGCTTCTTCATCCTTGGGATGGCCAAGCTGCAGAGTCCCACCAGTGCCCAGGCAGAGATCTGTTCACAGGACAGACAACAGGGCCAGCACTTCGGTCATGCCAGGGACTCCTCACTCCCACACAGGGACTGCAGAGATCCTGCTCCCTTCAAGAACTGGACTAAACATCAGTCACAGAAGGTTTCTTCTGCAGAGCAGCTGCCAACAAGTGCAGTGAGGAAGAGCCTGTATGCACTAGGCATTGCAGCATTCCCTGCATCCAGCTCCAGCAACGGGGAAAAGAAAGGGAGCAACTGACATTGCAAATTCTTCTATCAAATTCTTTTGAGAAATATAGATGCTGCTAAGCAATGAAAAGCTTAAGGGTAAAAATGAAAGGGGCACTTTACTAGGCTCAATCAGTATCTCACTGATTGACCAAAATCTTTCCAAATGAGAAATCTCCGCCTTTAGGAATCTCATGCGACCAAGTCTGCAGATGACTTCAGATGAAGATTTACATTCTCTAATTAATTCACTTCTTTATTCAGTATCTGAATAAACATGTTCACTCTTCTTGTTTCCTGATCAAAACTTTATTCTGATAGTATGGCAGACGTGAGGTGGAAAATTACTCATCTGTCTAGAATTTATATCTAGTAATATCTTATATGTATTTTTTCCCAGTATATTTTCTTTTTAATATTCAAGAGAATATAAAAATAACAATAAAACCCCCTCTGTTATGACTCCAGTTGCTCACAGATTGGTTGACACAACTATAAGTGTAATAATGAGGAGGTTTGAGGGGCAGGTTAATGTTTTTTGCTAACATATAATGCTTTTAGCCTAAGGCATTGCTGGAGGCCAATACCACTTCACCTGAAACCAAAATCACCACTGAATGGTCATTAAATCACTCAGAGTTAAATGTAGTATTACTGGGTCTAGAGAATAGTAGTGTCATCCAGATTTGAAATTTCATTAGTCCATAGAATAGGAAGCAGAAATGCAATCTGAAACCTTGGGAAATCTTTATTTACCTGTAATGAAGGGTTCCAAGTCAAATTTCTCCCTCACACCTATTGCCGTTTTACAGTGGCATAACTCTCTCAGACTGGTGTGCTGCATCTTCTGATTTATGCTTGTACAAGCAAGAAGTGTACAGAATTCAAGTCTTTGGATGCTTTGAAAAAAAATATATATGTGTGTGTGTGCGTGTGTGTGTATGTGTTTGTTTTCCCCTATCCATATAGCTCAGGAATCTTCAATTTTTATTATTACATGTTAATCTTTATCACGCAATAATTTTTACAGGCCAGGACCCACTACACTGGGTGCTCTAACATATACATGGCCACAGCATGGGCTGCAGCAGAACTGGCTGGGTCTCACAGTCTACCTGATGCAGATTCCCTGCATGTTTCACCACCTTTCCCAAACACATAAAAATCCTAGAGGGACTGCATCATCTGCTGACTTGAAAAAATAATGTTAAGGAAAGATTGACTTGATTAGGGAAAGATTTACTTGACCATTAGTAAAAATGGATGAAAAAATACCACAAAACTTCCAAAGAGAGGTGTTGCTGGGTTTTAGTCTACAGAACTCTGAAGGGAGTCAAAGCTGTTTGAGATTTGAATGTGTGTGACTTTGAGAACTGCTGGTTTCGCTGCTGGTAATGGTACACACCACCCTGCGTCCCAGAGTATGTTCAATTTAAAAAGCCCTCTCTCTGGAAACCACATTTGATTAGAACAGCCCTGGGCCAGATCCAAAATCTGCCTGGATCAGGGAAACATGTGTCACATCAGTTTCAGCCCAGGACTGAGACATGTCACATCTCTTGCAGATTGGGCACGGAGAGTGGAATTCATTTTCCCATTTCCTCTGGAGTTGGGGGCTGGAGAAGACGAAGCCAAGTAAGGGAAATTGCTCTGCCGCACACAGAGGAAACATTCTGAATCCTCTACTTTCTCTTGCTGCAAGGCACTGATCCTGGCTGAAACCCAGAGCCCATTGGTACAGACCCAGCTCCCCTTCCCCCTCCTATTAGCACAAAATCACCAGTGGAGAGAGGCTTATTCTGAGCAACTCTTAGGCTCACTCTTGGTCACTCCCATATGCAGCAGGGAAGACTGAAATAATGGCCAGGGAATAGGAAAGATGGGGACTGCAACAGTCTTCACATCCTTCAGGGATGTGAAGGAGAGGAGAGGAGAGGAGAGGAGAGGAGAGGAGAGGAGAGGAGAGGAGAGGAGA
Organism: Corvus hawaiiensis; assembly: GCF_020740725.1. NCBI lineage: Eukaryota > Metazoa > Chordata > Aves > Passeriformes > Corvidae > Corvus > Corvus hawaiiensis. The sequence goes on along the minus strand of NC_063215.1, from coordinate 46,437,408 downwards.
GGAGAGGAGAGGGGAGGGGAGGGGAGGGGAGGGGAGGGGAGGGGAGAGGAGAGGAGAGGAGAGGAGAGGAGAGAGGAGAGGAGAGGAGAGGAGAGGAGAGAGGAGAGGAGAGGAGAGGAGAGGAGAGGAGCAAACCCAGAAGAGGGGGAACAAAACGAGGAGAGAAGAAAAAAAAAGAAAAAAGATTACTCTGTCTCTGGTAGGTAGGAATTACCATGAATATTATGGTCCCTAGCTATCTGAAACCATGGTTTTTCAGGATCTTAACCTTGAAAATAATAAATGAGGAGTTATAAAGGTCTGAAACTGCAGCCTAGAGCCAAACATATGGTGAACTAATGTGTGTGAAAACTTCCTTGTCTTCTTCTGCTAATGCCTCTCTTGTTTTACTAAGAACATTCCTGCAGAGAAGCCAGGCTTCCTTTGACAAGAGCCAAGGGCTGTGAGGGTGATGGGCAGCAACCAGCTTTACTTATGTGCAACACCTGAGGGAGCAAGGGCAAGCCCTTCACACACCCTGCTTGCCCACTATGATGCTTTTCTCAGGCCCAAAACCTTTGCTGGTTCTCCAGAAATGCAAAATATGTTTTCTTCCTTGCTGATTTACACCTCTTCCTTTCTAAGTAAGGGTGGAAGTGAAAAAATGGTCTTTCCTATTCAGATGAAAAGGTCTTACTTATCCCTCTGTTTAGGAAATGTTTAGCACTAGAACGTACCTGACACCAAGCTATTCATAAATCAAATCTATTCTTAGTAATCCTGGGATCAATCTGGGATAACTCCACTGAAGCCAGTGTTGTTTTTTCAATCTGAATCATGTAACTGAGAGTTGAATTTGGCACAAACGATCAATTTCTCACCAAGGAGGGTACATTACAGCAGAAGGCATCAGGTGCACTATTCAGTAAAGAACACAATCGCAGAGGACCCTTTAGCAATGCATTGTGTTACTGTAGATGGCACTCCTTCCTTGCCTGGTTGCAGGATGCACACTGCGACTGCACAGATTCTATTATGTAAATGCATCATGCTAGAGCCTTTCATACTTACAAGACCATGCAGATGATTCTCTCCTTGCTTGACATGCACGGCAAAGCATCTGTGTGGAAGCAGCACACCAGGACAAAAGAAATCAATGTATTTAAACCATCAACCTGCAAAGCTCTCAGGAATGCTTTGCTCTTTAGATTCCTCCTCAAAGAGGACTCACTCTGTCTTGCTTTCTCCAGCCTTTTTTCTTCCCTAGGTCTTCCCACGAAACTACTTCTAACAACAATTTCACAGGGTAGAGCAGCACTCGAAATATTCCTCATCAGACCAGCTGAGATCTGGCTGGCAAACGAAGACCCACAGCCATCACACACAAAGACTCCTAACTGTGCATTTGTTCAATGTAACTGAAGTGTTTGCTTTTCTTTAAAGAGCTTTCCTTTACATTTATTTTAACACCCATCCTGGGTCAAGTGCTCCTCATCCAGAGCAGTAGGAGAAGGAAGGTTACATAGCTACAGCACTGAGATAGGACTTACAGATAGGCATTAGTAGTTCTCTGCAAAGACAAAACTGCTGAGCAACTTTGGCCAAGGGGAAGGGTAGGCAGTGAAATAATCCAAAGAGCACAATTTTAGAGATTAACTTTGATTGCCCAGATCAGGTCTGTGAACAGAGGTAGGCATCTCGGGAGGGTGTATCATGGCAGGAACCTAAGGCTCTGAACTGTTCCCAGCAGAACTCTCTGTCCATCCATTGTCAAAGGAATGAAGGGAGACCAAGCAAGTCTCTAAAGCTGGGAGGCTTGTATGTTCTTTATTTTTAGTATGTATCTTTGATCCTCCATTTAAAGCTGGGAGAAGACTTCCCCATATCTGACTAACCTACTTGGAGCATGAGGGTTTTGAAATGGGAATCAGGTCCTCTCACACACGTGTACAACATCCAGTACAGTCACTCACACAGAGCCGGTGCCTTGATCCACCACCATCAAACAAACAAAGTGCAGCATCCCTGTGGGACTCTTTCCACCCTTTGGGATCAGGAATCAAGCGGGGCTTTGCTCACACTCTGACTTTAGGTTTAGTTTTCCATGGCTCAGTACAACTGCGCACTCGTACATAGCTTGTTATATGGAATGTTATATGGAATGGCTGATTGCAGGATGCAACACAGTAGCGGGGGAAAGGAAGATGGAGTTAAGTATAGTGTATTTACTATTAGACATGACTGAGAATATTGGCTGTTCTCCACATGTACCAGGCACATTTATCACCCTGTGCTATAGGAGGCGATGTGACTAAGAGGTGGGGACATGCCAGTTAACCTCAGGCACTTGTCCAAGCACAGTGAGAGATCTGAGGTATGCACGAGGGCTGAAATTCCATTACAGGTTTTAAATAATTAAACACTACATGTTTGGAAGCTCATTCATTCCTATTACTTTTTAAATAATTAATCTGTATTTACATCTAGTGAACTTCACGGAGCTATACACATAACAAATTTGAGTGAAGTTGCAGAAGAGAGATTGTTCCTGTCTGACAGCATTACAAATGTTTTTGTTGTATACAGTAACTTCAGCTATTAGGGATCAGTCAAAAACCAAATCCAACCTAGATGCTGTACGTCACTGGGGATTTTTATCAAACTATTCACAAGCAATCAAAACACTAAGAGAAACTGCAAATCCTCAGAGAAAAAAAATGTGCTTCTTACATCTCAGAACAGTAAAAACTGATTCAAGTTGGAAGACAGTGAAATGAAAAACTGCATAGATTTTTCCTATTGAACATAATAATTATGTTCAAGATAATGCTGCCAGTTCCATGTAACCTGTAGTACAGCCTGATTAAGAAATACTAATCTCAAAGCCCAGAATAACACATGTAACAGAGTAACAGACTCTAGAGCAGGAAAAAAAAATTCTTTATCTAGAATTCTTGTCTTCCTCAACACATTATTTCCTTCTATTTGCTTCTAGTTCAAGCTGAACAAGACATAAAATACCCAGCAGGTTTCACCTAACTGGAACTACACGTGATGCACCGAAATGAATAACCAACACTGTTCAAACCTCCAAAACAACACAGCACTGAAATAGGTGCTTGAAACCATAGCTCTGCTGTGGGAAATGAATTTGTAGCAATGGCATCAGGATTACATGTTTATTATAGGTATGATTTCCAGCTCCAGTTAGCCTCTATTTGCAAGTAAACAGATATATATGCATCCACTTATGCAATTCTAGCTGGTATTCCTACAAATTCAGTCCAAAACTAAGTTATTTCCTTTTCAAATAGCATTACTACTAATAGAAATGCTGCTGGCCAAACAGTTCCTTCAATTATAATAAGTGGAGCAAAGCTGCCTTCAAACTGAGATCTCTGTTACACCTGCACAGTTATTCTGGAAGTTAATTAGATTGCACAGGGGTAAATATGGACTTAATGTGCTCTTCAGAGGCCTCATAATGGCAGAAGACATATTAGGGAGAGAAGAAAGAAACCAACTTGACTTTCAAACCTCAGGCTGGCTTTGCGAGGAAGGGAGCAAAAACATCTGCACTGTAGGTGAAGCAGACATGCATTAGAGATCACGGAAAGCCAGTGTCACCTCGGAGAGGAAAGGTTTGCTTAAAAAATACCTTGCAATCTTCTTATTTTGAAATTGTTATTAAAAAAAACCACCAATGTAAGGACACCTAAATCAAGGGCAGGCATTGGATCCAATAATGACGAGTCTCCTGTTTGCTCCTTTGACCCATGCAGCTCTAATTCAGAGTCCTGAGGACAGAAGCTGCACCTTTCTGAATGGCAGAAGACAAACAGGGCTGCAGAAGAAGGGACCACGAGGTCAGGTTTCAGTGAAAGCTAGGCTTGCATGCCAGGCACAGAGATCAAGGAGTGACTAACTCAAAGCACAGGAAGAATCAGTGCTTCAGATGTCAGCTGTTTCAAGGATTACAGGTCCTCCTGTTCTAGTGTCAAGGTAATAATCAGAGCAGCGGATGCGCGAGGCTCCTCACAGCGATACCTGAATGTGCAGCCCTCAATCTGGATTCAGTTTGGGGGATTTTGTTTCATTTTTAGACAAAGCCAACAGCACCAAGTATTCATATTTCAAGGCTGTTTTAAGGATCAAACCCCATCTTACTTAATAAAAAGATGAGCAAGATTCAAAGCAGAAAATTATATGGGAGCTTCACATACGGTAGGTGGAGAGTCAGGGTTCTGTGACTTTTTGTCAGGGGTATTCATTTAGAGATTGGTGCTAACAACAGCTTCTTTAAAATGTTGTTGTGTGTGTCCCTTCCTGTCCCTCCCCCATATTCATGTTTTCACATAAATCCTGATTTTGGCATATTACTTTATTGTGGAGACATGTTCTGTGTACTGGATGGCTTATGCAAATTAGCCAAATGTCCTATAAATTAGTCTTGAAATGCCTGGGATAATGAGCTGCTTGCATGGTGAACAGTGCACAGTATTCAAAGAAGGACTCTTTACAGGTTGGGAGAGTAGGAGAACGTGATAAATGTGTCCAGACCGCACAGCAAGGCAGGATGCCTCCCTGGCACTGTGCTGCTCACCTCAAAATGCAAGGCTGACTGACTGGAACTGAAAAATGCAATGCTAGGAGATAACCAAAAATTGAACACCAACCCCCCCCTCCACCAGTAATTACCTGGTAGGCAGACAATTTGCCCCCAGCTACTGAAGCCCAAGCTTGCAGATCTTCTTAGTTGACTTGGCCAACATATTTAAACTGGTTGCAGGCTGGGTTTTCTTCTTAGTTTGGATTGTCACTGAAGGCCTTTTGACATATGTTATGTATGTGAACTGTATTGTACGCAGTGCCTTCTTTTGGAGATACGTATCTGTCTACCAAAAGTCACACCTCCCTTGTGTTCCTTGCCTGAGATGGAGAGAATGCTTCAAAACTACACTCCCAGTTGTATTTTAAAAACAGATGTTTTATGTCACTTGCTGCTATCTTGTGAAGTGTAGATTTAAGAGCAAGCTATGTGTACAAAGGGCTGGTTCTCTGCTCCTGACTCAGGTGGTGCTCTCTGAGGAATGTGAGGTAAATGGCAATAAATCAGATGACAAACCAAAACCACACCACTTGCCTTTGGTGTGTGTTTAACTTGCATTCCATATTGAATTTGTGTGTGGGCACCTTCATTTGCAACCTCACAATAATTAAATGATATTAGCATTCAGAGACAGGGCTATGAGAGAAAGTGCTGTTAGGATTACTAGGATTACTTACTAACAATGAGAGCCCTAAGGATGCCTTTAGCTTGCATTCCTTTATTTTATTACTGTCACAGAACTAAATGGGGGAGGGTAAGGGAAAGAGGCTGGACAACAGGGATGAAAATCCAAGATGGGTTTTACAAATGGAGCATTCACCCTGCCTCCCTCCCTCTCCTTCTGGTTCTTCCAAGGCCCCATGGCTTCTGCTAAGGATCCTGTGGAGCAAGCCCTCAAAGGAAGCCATTTTATCCCTTTGTCCTGCAACAACCACTGTGCACTCCTGAGCACCCTGCCTTGGAAACGTCTCTTTTCACTATTCAGAGAGAGCACAGGAAGCTCCTCAAAGCGCACAAGGCTGCAGTGCAAATGGTAACAAATCTGGCTCTCTGCTGTCAGTGCTATTGGGATACTGCGAGTGGCCGGGCCAGCTGTTTGGGGCTTTGTGCTAACTATGGCTAACCCTGATTTGGTGGTGTTTTATCCCCTCTGACAATTGTGCAGACAAAAGGGATGAGGTAAAGGCAAAGCAAGCAGGAGGAATTCATCGCTGCAATTCCACATGAGTTTCAGAAGTGCAATTATGTCCATTTTATGAATGGAAGCAGAGACAAAGAGAGATAAAGTGACTTGGCCAGGGTCACAGGGAATATCTGGAACAGAGCTGAGGAAAGAACAGGCACCTCATTAAGGACTGATCTAATACCATGCATTGAGGCAATCTTCCTTGCAAGACACTCAGGGCTTGCATTCCGAGACCCGCCTAGTTTGGTCATACTGAGAAATCAAGCTGTGAGCTGTGGCAGGTAACTGTGACAGGCTTTTAGATGGTAAAGCTCACGTTTAGTAACATCTGGGCCTTACAACATTTAGGGAAGGGGACTTTCCACAGCTAACAGCACTTACAAGCCAAAGACTACAGGAATGAGTGGGGATTTATCATGAAACTGAGGAAGAAGATAGTTAAACTGAAAGAAACAAAGTAATGGAGAAAGAGAGATATTCAGAAGGGGAAGAGAGGCTTAAAAAAAAATTGCAAGTAGCAGGAAATCAAAAAAAAAGGTCAAAAATAATTTTAAATGGAAGAATAGCAGGTATACTTAGGTGAAAACAGCTGTTTGAAAACAGCTGACAGGGACAATCCCTGCCTTGCTGCACTTTCAGTAAAAATGTACCAGCTTGCATGAACCTTGGACAGCAGAGCTGTTTGTGCTGGAGACAGTCACAAGAGCAGCAGCCCAGGAGAAGGACTCCCAGTGCAAGGGTACCAAGGCACGTGAGGGGCAGCAGCCATGCCCACCGATGAGCTCCACCTGTTCCCTGCTCAGCATCTGCAGCGAGTGTAACATCAGCAATAGCTGTTTCAATAATGTTTTAAACCTTCCTGCCCTCCTTTTCAGAGCCCCAACATGTAGATTCAAATCCCTGGACATTCACAAGCAATTATTTTCTAATGATGCTAGAAGAAAAGCTTCCAGTTCTACAGCTTCAAAAACCCCTGCCCAGACAAGCCCTGTGGTTGACCTTTTTCAAGACCTAAATATATATGAGATACCTAAATAAGATAATTGGCCAAGTGTAATGCTGGTGTGAGCTGGAGGCCTTATACCAGAGGTGACAGAGGCCCCCTCTAAGCAGGAGAGAAGCTGCAGAACCTCCATCCTTGCTGGTTTGCCCCCTGCGTTCAAAAGCTTCTCTGATGCTTGCTCCTCTCTTGATTTTGTGCGATATTATTCATGTGCATCCCGGTGTTAGGTTTCACAGTGGATGTACTTAGCTGTACAAACTGTGCCAAGTGATCTTACCAGAATGGCAGTGTTGTGCAGGAGATGGTACTTTTGCAAGGGCAGTCCCAAATTTCTGTTTTCCACTGCTGCATGAGAACAGCCTATCATGCCATAAAAGATATAAATGTTTTGTGGCCTTGCAGATAAGCTAGACAGATGATCCATCAGCATGGCTCTGCATCACCACCACGGTGAGGGGATAAGGAGTGAAAGCTGATGACTTCTGCACAACAAACAAACAAGCATGGAGACAGTGTTTGCTCATTTCAATGTGCAAAGCTGACTTGTTTAAATATGAATATGTTGCTTATAGACGAATTTTAGTGACAGCAGCCCCGTGGCATCTATCACTGTTTGCACTTCTCCTAAAAATAGTTGTGTTGTCTTTGGATTTATTTAGATGCTACATCTGCAGGTAGTTCTCACTCCTTCCACCACATCTCTACCTGTTACAATTTCCTCCACCCCCCAGGGTATATCACGCTTAGGAAGATGCTAAGCACACAAGGTTCATGTGGTGTCACAAACACCTGAAATCACTTCCCCGTCCTCACCAAAAGGCTGTGCCCTTTTCTCTCTCTTCTCCTCTCACTTGTTCTCTTTCTCTGTCAACCTCACAGGAAAGGGCATGCTCACAGCTTCAAAATGCCCCCAATGCCTTCACTGAAGAGTGAGGTTGTCTAAAAGGCAGCACATACTACGGAGACTGCAGAGTGGTTTCTCTCAGATCAGATCATGATAATCATTGTTTCTTCATTTACAGAAAAGTGAGTGATTTTCTCTTCCCCTTGTGTCAGCCTACGGGGTGTTACAGATGTGCTTTAGAATTAAAGCACCATCCGGAGGGACTAATTGACCCTTTCCATTTCTAGGTTTTCACTATATATATATTCAGATGAAGCACCTGTCTCAAATTCAGGGTGATCTGCCTTAAGTCAAGCTCCTCCCAGAACTGATTTGGGCACTGTGTTTACACCTCTGAAAAGGAGCAAATCCCACCCAGGAAACACACAGCAGTGAGAAAACATAAAATGTGAAGTCTAAATACTACTGGTTTCCTCCAAGAGCAACAACCCAGGCACTTTCCAAACCCCTCTTTTAAGACAGAGCTACATGGAGTTCCTGAAGGATCAACAAAGTCCAGGCTATTTTTGATTTGCCATCTTCGCAGTTTTCGAACCCTGAGAACACTGGGATGTCCCCATGCCCACAGCACCTCATCCCTCTGCCTTGAGTATCTGCAGTCACCCGGATGGATTTTGGTGCAGGGCCAGGGCTTTGCACACCAGGGATGTGGTACCTCCTGCTGTGTCAGTGCATCATGATATCCATGTGCTGTCACTCTGCCACTCAAAAAGGCACTCTGAAAATAAAAAGTGTGCTCCCCATGCCATGCACGATTTTACAGCTGAACTATTTTCTCTGCTGTGTTAATCACATTTGTTTTCAGCAGGTTTTTCTAACAGCACAGGGGGGAAATTGGGTCAAACTCCTCTATGTAGGGGCTTTTCCCAGAACTCACACTGAGACAGCTGAACTGGAGGCAAACAGTGGTGGGATTGTAGTAAATTCCATGGAGACAAGCACAACATGCTTTCCAAATGCATGAGCAAGGTACTGCGGCTCTCCCAGGCAGGCTGCTGTGGTCTTCTCAGCCCCCACCAGCAGTTCAGAGATACCAAAGGAACACATCTCACCAGGGTGGCATTAGAGAGAAAAGCCATCACACAGAGGTCACTGCAGCTGTGTGGTAACTTAGGGCAGCTGAGATTTCAGCAAGATCCCAACAGAAGGATTTTGATAGCCAAGACGGACAAACATCTCCATTTATGCAAGGAGTACAACAGCAGCCTTTCCTTTTACTGACCGCAGTGATCTTGAGCTAATCTCATGTGAACTTTGGACAGCGTGCACTCGTCTGGTCCTTGGCCATGCCTTTCTTCTGGGGAGAGTTTCAGCCCTTGTTTGTGCTGGAGGAAAAAGGAGCCTAAAGATGGACTGCTGAACTGTGCAAGCACATGAGCTATAACCCCTCATTAAATGTGCATGATGTGGTGACAAAGAAGGAACACAGCGCAGTGGCAATTGCCAGAGCCCTGTGGCAATACAGCGAGCATACCCACAGGGGAGAGCAGCGCTTGCTCAACACAGTCCCCTGCAATCTCTCAGAAAGGAAGAAATAGGATACGCATAAGATAAAACTGAGCACATTTTCCAGGCCCTGTGCAACCCCTGTGTCTGTAAGGGTGTGCCCATCCCTGCCGAGGACCCCATTCCTCCCTGGGCACATGCTCCTGTATGCTGCAGGTGCAAGCACACCTGAGAATCTCACCTGCTTGCTTTGCTCATGGCACTAGATGCTTCCAGTTTAAGGAAGAGACTGGATCCTGAAGGATCCTGAAGGATCCAGTGATTTTACATTAAATACCATCCCAGAGATTTATTAATACAAAGTGAAAAATAACTGATAAGAGAAGCATTTACCATTTCTATCTGTGGAGTCAATCTCTTAGCTCTTTAATATTTCAGTTTCCAGCATCCTTTGGCCCCTATGGCCTGGTAACACGATACTGGCACAGTGTCCTAGAACTATCTTCCAGCATTACATAAACCTACATTTGGGACAGATTCTCATCCACTTTGAGACTCCTTTATACCACTCTAGCAGCTGAAAGGGGCCACCTAAGTACATTTCATGCGCGCCAACTTCTGAGGCTTCTTTCTATTGCCAGAGTGATGAAAAGGCATCCCTAGCTCAGGCCAGAACCTGGTCCTTTGCTTAATGTTTTTAACAAATGAAGCTGCTCTTTGAATCCCAAAGACAGAGAGAGAGGGGCAGCAGCCAGGTGAACACCGAGTGTTTTTTCCCTTGGCAGTCAGGAATCTGTGCTGTTATGAAGCAGAAATGTGTTAGGATGTGTTACCTTCCCTCTCAGAAGGGAAGCTCTCAGAAAATAACTGTTTCACATCTTGACTAAAGAGACATTAATTTCAGTGTCACATGCAGTAATGTTCATTTGGGACAGGCCACAGGTGGTCAATTATTCCTCTGCCTGTCTAGAAGAAGTATGTTTATTCCTCATAATAAAACGTATTAGTACAATATAGAGTTTATAGCTCAATTAGGAAAGTGACATGCAAAGAGTTACAGCTTCTTTTGGAGAAGCTAAAGAAGCTAAAAACAAATTTTTGAAACTGACTGAATTATTACCCTCCTCCCCATCAGACACACAGAAAATACACAGCTGGAGAGGCAACTGACAGGTATTTTAACCAATAATTTAATCCAATATTTAACCAGCCTGTAAAATTGAATATTGCATTGTATATTAAAGCTCTAGACTATAACTGTGTTCCTTTCTCTGTTTAAAACATTTTTAGCTGATTATTCAGGCACTGGTTAAAAAAAAAGGCACAAAATTTAATTTTGGTCCCAAGCATAAACAAAGCTGTGCATTGAGCAGAATTTGAGAACATTGTGCACATGCACACTTTGATCACTTTGTGGGATCCACACACAGCTCTGCTTACTTCAGTTACTATGTCTGGGCAGTCAAATTGTTTTTAAATACCTGTAAGTAAATCTTGGAACCTGTTTCCTCCTGTGTCAGGTAACAATTCGTAATAAATGAACTTTGCACATACCAAGGATGCAGTTGTTCACTATTTGGAGTACAACACAACATTAAATAATAGATAATATTTTGCACTTCTAACATCTTAAGATCAAACTCAAATTGCATGCAAAGGCAATTAAATACCAGCATCCCCATTTCAAAGCTGGAGACCAGACATCTAAACAGGAAGTTAGCAGATACCTAACTTCAAGCACACAAGCAGTCCCTCTACTTGAATTGAATGGCTCTACCTGCAAGCTTGACTTTGGACTACCGCAGGAATATGCGGTTCAGGCAATGACTGTAGTACCTCCAATGTAGGTGTCATATGGAAAGTATTTATCTAGCTAATGAGTGGATACAGGCATGCCTAAACATTGGTTTAACCGATCCTAAATCAACACCTAATTATTTTGAGTAAATCCCACTCTACAAGTGCTTGCCCTCCTCTGTTAACCATGGGACCTAGAGAGAGAGTCCAGCCCAGGTGCCAAATACTGAGATGCGACAGCCAGGCATGTGAATGGAACCATGTCCTAAACCAAAGGGTGCTGTGGAACTGGGAAGAAACGTGGCACTGGTGAAAACCAGAGTGAAATGTAGACCTTGCTGAAGCTCAGACTGCAACACCCATCACCTTACTGTGAATGCAACTGAGAACAACATCTGATCACCTGAATCCCACAGGATTATCCTGTTATCCTGAAAGACATCAAGCACAAGGAGATGTGCATGGATTTTAAACAGGGAAGCAACCTTGGGCGTGATGAAGATTTCACTGAAATTGTTAGGGCTAGAAAGGTGTACAGCATAGGAATATTTCAGATTACTACAAGCAAAAGGCTGTGCTCAAAATCCTGATGTGCATTTATCTGCATGTACACCCTCCTGAAAGACCCCCGTCTGCAAATGAAAGCAAGAACAAGAAAACTTCTTGTAGGGAAACAGACACTTCTTCCCAGGGTGAGAGATAACAGCACATCAAAATCACACTCTGCAAGACAACATTTATAAAAATGTTGAGAGATATCATCCCCCATTTGACTTATGGAACCATCAAAAAGCTCACTTCCATGGAGCATTTTTGGACCCTTTAGTTGATTGAATCACCAATTTAGACTCTGTCAGACTCCATTATGCAGATTAAGAGTCTCTCCTTGGTTTCATTTGTTATGCATTAATAAGAGAGCATTGGTGCCTGTATCCTCTCGCACAACCAAAGCCTTTCTGCCATTACATAGTAAATTTTGTTCTTTCTCGCATTCGAAAAAAAACCAACACAACAGCAACACGGCTTAGTTGCTATGCAAAGACTTAAGAGCCACTGCATAGGGATCAGTTCCAGAGTTTGGTTTGATTTGAACCGAGACGGGCAAGTTATTCCTGGATGTGATCTGACAAGACCTTCCTGCTTGCCTGTTTCTCTTGTCTACAGGTGTAGCATGCGCTCAGAATGACCCTGGGATCCCCACAACCCTTTACGATCCCGATGCACATTTACTGCCTTCCAGCCTGATGCCTGGTACAGTTAAAATTCTGAGTAGCAACAGACAGATTTATTATGAATGCTGGTAGGGATCTTTTTTCTCTCTCATTGACTAGATGTGACTCAAAAAGTTAATGGTAATTGCTCTCATCTTCATTTAGCAACGAGAGAGAGAGAGAAAGAAATGGGAGCAATTTGCAGATATGAGAACAGGTCATTACAGGTGTGTTATATTAGTGTATTCATGAGCCCCCTGGGACAGCCATGCTGTGATATCCAATAACTTTTTTAATGTGTAATTACACACCATTGGACTATAATTGATTAATTGAAAAGAGAATGTAGGCAGATGCTAGGCCAAGGCTGCTGCTGCTTTTTAAATGAATATGTCCTTGCTTCTTTTTAATAAGTTAAGTGAACTACTCAGAAGCAATTAAGTGAGAACTGAAATTCATTAGATTTTATGTAATTGTTGGTATTAACTTCTATAATAAAATGCAGGATTTATATTTTGGGTTTTTCTTCCCATCCCAAAAGCAATATAATACATGTCACTGCTGAGATGTAAAAAAAGTGTCTGCCATAGACAGTGAGCTGTGAGATATGTGCCCCTAGCATTCAGATCTTCTTCAGACAACTGTGTCGCACTAATCTTCCTTCTTGGGATTCATTCCTGGAAGCCCTGCACAGTCCCAGGAATTCCCAGTGAGATGGAGTCACACAATATCCCAGAGCACCCCCAAACCTCCCTGAAGTCCAGCTGAATGGTGGCCAAGCTCTTCCCAGCCCTCCTTCCCACCGGCTGGATCTTAACTCTGAGAAATAAAAAGAGTATAGTCTCCTGATTTTCAAAACCCTGCTCTCTTACTGCTGTATGTTGGCTCTACAAGGGATCAAAGCCTTCAAACACTTTTCAATGTGGAAAAAAACACATGCAGTAAGATGAGACATAGGCCAACTGCACCATTACAAAAAGTCACACTCATTCATGTAGGCTCCGGTTGAGACCTGATAAAACCCATTCTAATTAACACCTTGCATGACTTAGAGTCAGGGTCAGAGGTGAAAAAGGACTTGAGCCCCTGGGGACCAAAGCCAGTTTTATGGCCTGATCCTGTCCTGCAGGTATGGTGGTGGTGAGATGCGTTGCAAGGGATGGCTCCCCCAGGTAGCTGCCAGGGTATCCCATAGGCCCTGTTGAGTCATCTGCATCTCCTGCACAGACCCCAAGAAGAAAATACTTATAGCTTTGAGTGATGACTTCGGAAATTTTATTTCCAATTTATATGGAAGGAATTCCAGTGAATTTTAACTTATCACACTTCACTTCCTTTGGAACATGATATGTCTTTATTCTTTAACATTCTATAAAAACTGTCTGAATTTTATTTCACAGAATCACAGAATAAGATGAGTTGGAAGAGCCCCACAAGGAACATCAAGTCCAACTCAGGTCCTGCACAGGACCACTCCAGAAAACACACCATGTCCCAGAGAGCCTTGTTCAAACACTCCTTGAACTCTGTCTAGTGGCTGGTGCTGGGACCATTTCCCTGGGGAGCCAGTGCCCAACCACCCTCTGGGTGAGGAACCTAATATCTAAACTAATCCTCCCCTGACACAGCTTCAGGCATTCCCTTGGGTCCTGTCACTGGTCTCCACAGGGAAGAGATCAGTGTCTGCCCCTCCTCTTTCCCTCACAAGGAAATTGTAACTACAATGAGGTTTCCTCTCAGTTTCTTCCAGGCTGAACAGACCAAGTGCCCTCAGCCACTCCTCATACAGCTTCCCCTCAAGACCCTTCACCATTTTTGTTGCTCTCCTTTTGACACTCTCTAATAGTTTAATGTCTTTCTTATATTGTGGTGCCCAAAACTGCACACAGGACTCGAGGTGTGGCCGCACCAAAGCAGAGCAGAGTGGGGCAATCCCCTCCTTTGCCTGGCTGGAGATGCTGTGCCTAACACAGGTTATGAATGCCAGTTTCATAAAAGCTAAGCCACAATTCTCAACTGATTTTTTTTTTTTTCTTCCTTCAGATTTATAGAGGTTTGGGTGGGGGAGTGGCTGACAATTTTTTCCAGGCTTTTTTACTTTAAAATTTATTGAAATCATTATTAAGAAGTAGTCAGCTAATAAACAAATGCATTTTCATCTAGTAGTTTCTTAACTTTTTACATGTTTCAATTTGTGGTCAATAAAAAGATTGTGGGGCTTTTTTTTAATATTAAAAAAATCAATTTTTCAGTGACAACATGTTTAATATGAAAATTATAACTTCAGTAAACATGTCAAATAAGGAAAGTAAAGAGTAAAACTGGAGTAATACAACACAGTATTGCAGTAAGGAGAAATTAAGGTTGGAGAAATTATTCAGAGGTCATCAGTAAGTGCAGATTTATTAATCAAAATTTTAATGCTTGTACTGGGAAGGAAGATGACAGATTCTCTTCCTTCCCTTCCTTCTGCCCATTCCTCATGCTCCTGTGAATTTTATTCTTTGTATTTTATGTGTTGCTGGGAACTGGCAGAGCCTTGCCTTCCTTGACACTCTCAAGTGTGGCTGGCACTCCCCTGCCCACCTCTGCGGGAGGCATGGGGAATGCCTCAGCCTCCTCAGCACTGCAGGTCATGGTCACTCGCTAATCCTGGGTGTAGAAGGAGTGAGGTTTGGGTCTTATTTCCAGTAGAAAGTCTACTACCTCAGACTTGCTATAACGGTGCTTTGTTTTCCATTAGTTCCTACAACAGGTCTCTGATGACAGCCTTCAGCTTAGATATTATTAATAAGATCATGTTTTCTACACTTCAAATTAGCTGTTAGCTGGCCTACTGCAGTTTTTGGTCAGGCAGGAGAAAGATGTCTCAAAGCAGGCATTCACCTTTCTTTGTTTACAGAACATAAGGTAGCCCGTTCAGAGCCCACCTCAAGTTAACAGGAGGGATACTATTGATTTCACTGGGCTTTGGATCAGAGGCTGTGGAGTCCTAAACATGGTATGAATTAAGAAATAAAGGTTTATTACTTTAGCAGCATAGCGGTGCAGGACAGGGGAAGGGGAGCAGAAGGCCTGAAAGACCAAGGAAATCTCTCGAGACTTCCTAGAAGGTCTTTTGCAGCCCAGAAAACCTCCCAGCTCCAGTCCATGCTGTCGCAATGTGAGGAATGGCCTTCACTTCCATTGTGGGATAGAAAAACATATCATTAAAAAGCAGGGCAAGAAGGACACAGCTTGTGTGCCAGGCAAGACAGTGGCTGCATTTGTTCTAAACCAGTAAAAAGATCTGTGCAGACAGGCACAGAGACTATCATTTCCTGGGGACAGCCTATCGCGGGGTGGCTGGCAGGCTGCAGCTCTGTGTTTGCTCCTGTGTTACCCCAGCGAGATGCCGATCAGGGCACAGATGCCAAGGCACCCAGTGCCCCGTGGTACCTACCTGTGCCGGCAGGCAGCAGGCAGGGAGGGTCAGCTGGAGCTGGGTGTCAGGGCTCTCTCTCCCCAGGGCTGCAAATATGCCCGTGGTCTGAGTGCTGCCTTTTTTCAGTGCTTTTACACAGCACTCATGGACTTCAACAGGAATGTGCATATAAGGCGAGCACCACTTAGCCCTTCATTCAGCCTGGCAGCAATTAAGGACAAAAAGCCCTTTAGAATAATTTTTACTGGTTTGTTACCCTTACTTGAAAAGAAACAGAGTGCAAGGTTTTCAGTGGGGTTTTGGGGAGTTTCTTTTTAAAATACTCTGCCATTGCTCATGGACAATTTAGTTTTTGAAAATGAAACACTACAGGCGATTAATCTACCATATGACCTAAGCGTCACTGTTATTTCAGTCACAAGAAAGCTTGAATTTCATGTGGCCAAGATTACTGAGGTTTTAAGAACATCAGTATCAATTCACCGCTACAATTGCTTTTCTCCGTATTTTTGTTCCAGGGCCATAACCACCATTCTGACAGCTCTCTGTGCCTGATCCAAAGTCCCTGAAACCAACAGTGGGTTCTCCGGCAGCTGTTACGGGTTTTGCACAGTCATCTGGTTGAACCACTGCGTGTGCCACAGTGCAACTGATGCAGTAGTACCAGCTGCCCTCAGACTGTGATGGCAAACTGAGCAAGGAATTGATGAAATCCATCAGAAAACCACCAAAAAACTGCACCAGCAGTGAGACAAACATCGAATGATGCTGAAACAGCATTTAAGCATGGTTGTGGAGGTTTTAAACTCTCACCAGGCTCGGTAGCTCTATGATCTGGAACTCCACAAGGTGTCACAGGTCTCTTCCCTGTCTCCCCTCCTGCCTCTCCAGTGTGGCAGAATCGCCTCCTGATCACAGGATTGGTACCTGACAGGCTAGATGTGGCCCTGCATCCCTCAGAGCTGCTGGGCAGCACTCCTGCTCTAGCTATCTGGCCAAAAGCCCTGCGCATCCCCAATCTGTGGCCAGAGAGAAGTGCTCTCCCTCTCCCTCCTCTACTTTGCACCTAACAGGGTGAAGGAGGAGCCAGGGAAAGCACAAGGGGAAGTGAACTTCTTTCTTTCTCTCCACTCTGCTAGGAATAAGGAGACAGCAGGGAAGACAAAAAGGCTGGAAGGGCAAGAGACGGAACGAGCAAAGTTATTTCTCCTAATTCAGTCCTTCTTTGAAGGCACTGTGATTTTAAATGGACTGAGAGGTATTTTCTTCTATTGCTGAAGCACTAACAGGGAGCAGTTTTGCTTGACACTGGGGCACAGTAAGCAGGTCAGGCACCTTAAAAAAATGAATTTAAGCCTCACTTTCTGAAACCAAAACTCTCATGGCCTTCAAAGGATACCAATATGCATATTTACATTTAACTTGACTACAACTGCAAAACCTATTGGCGTCATCTGATTACAAATATTCTCAGTGCTTTTTAATGTCCGTCTAGGTATGAAATCTTTCCCATGTTCCAGTGCCATAATTCTGAAGTTAACCTGCCTGCATGCGCGCTGCCCTGTCTGGGTGCCCCACATGTGCTGTTTGTCCTGACTCTGCCTCTAGTGCTGGAACAGCAGAGCAGAGTGACACAACTTCAAGCAAAGCATTAGCTCTAGCTCTGGCTCACCTCAGCTTTGCCACAGCCTCCCCAAAGGCCTTTTGCTCATAAGAGAACATTCTGCATTTCATGTTTCCCTTGTAGATGTGTTTTCAGAGTTTTCTCTGCCTCTTTTTGTCAGTGATTAAAGACAACTGGCCGTAGGTGAGTTTGCATTAAATCCAATAGCATTAAATCCAATATTGTGTCTTTTACATAATAGCTTCTACGCACCAGGACTTATAATTTTTCTCATACTGCATTCACAAATTTATCCTCTCGGAGCAGAACTACTAGGAACAGACTTTTTGATTTCAAAGATGAAAAGATCATGATTTTACTGAAGGAAAAGCATGGATTCAGCTGGGTGTAGGACTGGAAATGAATTTTTTTTCAGGATATTTATGTTTTGTTTGGTTATTTGTTTGCTTTACATATAATCCCATAGCAGTGGGTGGTACTCACATCATCTCCATAAACAAATGATCTGGAAAGCAACCTGATGTTTAATTTCCTTAACCCATCAAAACCTCCTTACCTCATACAGCAGCATGCCAATCTGAAACCTTGACTCAATATTCTGAGTAAATGGGGGGAGGAAGGACGAACTGCTGCTTTTTCTTTCCCACTTTTGTTAAAAGGCAACCAAGCATGACTCTTCCTACCCTGACTAACCTGGGTAGGTGCCAGATGGATTTTTCCTTTCTCTAGGCAATGGCTCAGGAATTTCATCTGGCTAGAGCTGGGGCTGTGGGCTTCTTGCTGGCCTTTTCACTCCAGCCTCCCCTTTCTCGGCAGTTAATCCCATCTTTCTCCCCACATCCACTATTAGCTGGACTGTACTGTTCCTTGACAATCAGCTTACAGCGGGGACTAAATTCTGCCTTTTCCTTCTGGAAACAAAGAGATGTGCCTGAAAGAAAAGCTTCCAGCCACTCACGGAATAAGAAATTAAAATCCTGAGGCAGTGCCTATGGGAGAAGAATGGATGGCTGGCCAAGACAGCATGCTGACCTGGCTCTTTAAAAATAGATTTCTTTTATGTAGTTCCCGATATTTATCATGGATAGCTAAACTTTAGACAACATGATTCTCAAAAATACTGTAAAGTCGACAAGGAAAATCTGATGTGCTCATTGATTAGAGCATTTTAACCCCTCTGGATTTAGTGCCCTACAACAAATGCCAGGACACAACATATATGGAACTAGCTTGGGAAATGAGTACCCTATTCTAATCCCATAACTGCAAAATGGCTTTCTATACTAACCAAAATATTTAATTGTCACTGCTTTTCCTAATGAGCAGAACTACTGAATACACTTCAGGGTTTTCTTCTGCCTAAATGATACCTTTCTTCCTTCTATTTCCTATCAAACTCGCTCACATTCAAAAAAGCCTAAAACAAACAGAAAAGCTGTTGTACCTCATCAAATTATCTCCTCTTGTGGTGTGTAAGCAATGAAGAAAGCATAAAATTTGTAATACTCCACGTTACTTTTGCAATACTCTATGTTACCATGCTTTAAAATCTCTCCAAGTATTGAAGAGTTAAAGCTTGCTGTGTGTGCCTGTGACCTGGGATGTTAAGATTCAGCCAGTGTAGTCTGGCTCCTGCGGGAGAGCCCTGGCATGCAGACCCAGCAGCAGCAACCCAGCCCTGGATCCTGCCTGGCAGCTCTCTCCCAGCAGGAGCATTTCCCAGAGAAGCCTGCCCTTGCCGAAACAAACCTCACTGGAAAATGGCAGCTAAACCCTAAAGCAAAGAAAGCACTTTGGTGCTGAAGCCTCCAATTTCACCTGAAAGACTATTACTCTATTTATCTGAACTGCACTCAGAAAACTCCAAGGATTCCCTCATTCTCAAAAGTATAAACAAGTTTCAGTTTCTCTTTCACTTAAAAAACCTTGTCTTTTCACTCAGCTGGCATCTGACTTGGGCTGTTAGATTCTGGGCAAGTTTTCACCACTGGGAAAGTATTTTTTTAGAGGATCTGCTGTCCCCACTCCTTTCTTTCACTTTTTTTCCCCGCCTCTCCCAAGGAATACTGACTAGCCTTTAAGAGAAAGAAGGTTTCTTAATGGCCAGTTCTGGTGAAATTAGCTTTTGAAATTTGAGCACATTTTAATATAGCATTGTTTCCAACAAGTAAAATGTAAAAGGAATAACACCACCTCTCTGTGAAACACAGCATCTTCAACAAATAACACTAGCTCCCCCACCACCCACACCTAGGCTCAACATCATATTTTCACTGAAAGTTCCTAAAATACATCTTTAAAGATAGCAGAGGTACATATTCATTATTTTTCTACTATTTTTTTTTCACATACAAATTGAGTACAGATTACATCCCTGCCAATTTTGTTTCCAATAGAATAGGAAAAATAAAACTATAACAAATTGCTTTTATTACTTCCTTAAACAAGAATTGAAACTTGTCCAAAAAAGCACATGAAAGACTAACTTTGATGACTTGAGCTTTTGCCAGACACAGTGGTGATATAATAAAGCAAAAACTTAAATGCGTATTAATAGAGGAATAAGCAACTGGGCATTCAAAGAATGCCTGATTTTAATAGCACAAAGTGGGTTAATTGGTTCATTGATGGCTTGCACTAAATATAAAGCAGATTTTCAATGGAAATACTGTATGATTTATATCATGTTGTCTCTATTCCTAAATTCCTTCAACACCAAGAAGCCCTACTGACTTTGGGAGCATCTTGGTGTGCTGTGATGGTTCGTCAGGCCTGATTAGCAGCACAGTAATTAAGCATGGCCTTGAAGAAACAGCTTCATTTATTTGGCACAAGAACTATGAGTACACCAGGGAACCACTTTTTGTGTTTGTCTAGTTTCCTCCCCTTAGGGTGTAACACCGCTATGCCTGAAACCACCAGGAACTTCACAAAGGGTTTAAGGGGAACCAAGACCAGATCTCACGGGTCACCTTGCTTTTGGCTGGGGAGAATTATACTGGAAACAAACTGAACCTTCTAAGTGACACCTGTGGCTCTAAAAAACATTGTCTTTACCTAACCAAGGGTTGGCTCAGCACAGGGGACACATGTGGGGTAGGAGAGTGTGGGCCCAGTAGTGCAGGTGTGGCCAAGATGCTCTGCACTCTGGCCAGCGTGGGGAGCAGGGACTGGCCACCACCCCGGGGCTGCTGCCTCCTGGTGTGGGCTTCTTTGACCAGCTGACTGGACCTGGGCGCCAACTTCAGCACTGGGTTATCAGCTCATCAGCTCAACTTTCACTGCCTATTGCACCTGGGGCACCAAGAGTAGTGCTTGGCCTTGCATCCTGGGAGGGCAGGCATGGGCTTTAACGCAGATAAAACACAGCTTGCTTCTCCACTGCCACCCGCCTCTTCTCTGGTTACAAGAAAAAAAGAAATGTTTCAAAGCAAAACCCCATGTACTGACTCTCCACAAACACTTCCATTTAGCCAAATGATACAGTTTACTTAAGCACAGACCAGAAGGAAGGCGAATGCAAGGGAGAGATCTACCGATGTATCTAAACCTCCCTTTTCTAAAGCCATGCACGAATCTCTTTTAAATGTATTACAATTCATCCTCTGTTTACTTTAGGCAAACAGAAAAACTCATGGTGGAGCACTCGTTTTCGCAGGCTAATCAAGAACATTAGGTCCCAACAGATTCATTTAATAGAAATATAATAGCCATTCCTGCTTTCTTTTAATCTCGTCTAGCTGCAAATGCTAAAATGAACAGCGAATTAACCCTGCCTTGGAACAGAGATTCTTTCACAGCTGATATCATCTCTCTTATGGCTTGTAAACACTCCAGGCTCCCTGTATGTGCTTTCCTGGCTTTCGCTCTTTCCCCGCAGCAAAGGAGAGGAATGGAGAGGAGAGGAGTGGAGAGGAGAGGATGCTTTGGATTGCATGCAGCTATGAAGGGGAGGAATAGGCGAGCTCTAAAGGGAGGATTGCCTGTTAGCACAATGAAATGCAGTGCTGCCACCTGAAAACAAGGCAGAGATAAAAGGTGGATGGGAGAGTGAGTTTTGGGGCACTTTTGAGGAAGGGGGGGGGGCTTTCTGTGCATGACCAGCCACTCCCTGCATGGCTCTCCCTGATTTACCAGTGCAAGTCAAGGTAGTAAGACAAGGCCATTCATGTGCTGACATCAAATATAAGATATTTTTCAAGCAATTTGAGATCTTAAACTGTTCATGGATAGCAGAACTAGCATTAGAACGTGAAAACAGTAAAAAAACCTATCATATTTCGTAATGTATGTCATAATGAACAAAAGCCTTTAAAAAAAACGGTTTTCACTGTGCTAAAGTAACAATCTAGACTTGTTGTAAGTATGTTATTCTTACAAGTAGTTCGCAGTTATTCTTGAAGGCAAGTCTTGGAGTTTCCTTAGCATAGTGCTGCTGGGGAAAATTTTCAGCATGTCCATCTTCATCTCTAGCCTGAAGGGAAATATAATGGCCTATTTAGGGACTTACAAATAATGGAAGGAAAAAAATAGCTAAAAGCATAACAGCTCAGATCATTAAAACAGACGGGAATCCCAAAATACAACATTATTAAAAAGTTTCTTTAAATAGTCAGTACACCTTTTAGATACGAGAACTTGGGATGCTGTTTTCTTACATAGCTTAGATTGAACATGCAAATTCATCGTGGAGTAATAATTAAAACAACAAAAGACAAAACCAAAATGAAATATTTGAGCTGGAAACTGTGAGAAACTCAGGGTTTCAATTTACTCCATTGCATTTTTCAGGATTACATTACATATGTACTTGTTTAAACTTTTTGACATGCTTAAGTGATCCCTAGATAATGTACTTGTATTTTCAGTTTAACAGTAAGGCCAAAAAAAAAAAGTTTTCATACTCATAATTTACATGTAATACTATTACAAATAAATTAATTCCCCCTCCATGTTTTAAGTGAAGCTTTGAAAGGAGCAATCATCTAGTGAGAACAATGATCCTTCAGTCAAATGTGGTCAAAATATTTAATGACAAAGATGCATTAAAAGTTACTGGTTATTTGTAACTACGCTGTTAATTAAGAAAGCTGAAGTTTAAATGGAGACATTACCAGAGCCCATTAGCAATCCTGCTCGCATATAGTATTTTTCCCTTCTCATCTCGAGCGTTTTCTGCTTTTGAGTTAAAGCAAAAGGGAGAAGCAGGTGAAAGGAGGAGTGTCAGCAATACGCTCATTACACTGTTCATTTGAGTGACACTTGCACTCCGTTCCGCTCCATCTCATCTGATTCCTGACTGTTCGCTCTCTCCCTCTCACAGCCTCCCGAAATTCACAGCTGAGCTGTCTCCCTCACATATGGCTTGCATATAATTATGCACATTCCATTTTACACTGCATTAAAATGATGAGCTCCTGGCTCCCTGCCAACCTATTTAAATCAGCCCCTGCCCAAAGAAGCCAGGGAGAGGAGGAGGGCAGAGGCGGGGTGACCAGATTGGGGGCGAGGGGTGCGGGCAGAGGCAGCGGGGCGAGGAGCAGGTACCCTGCTCCCCATCCCTCCTGCTGCTCCGTGTGTGCTCCTGGGGCGGGGGTGTCCAGGGATGCCCAGGTGCCATCCGGGCACACCTCGGCGCCTGTGGCAGCACTGGCATATTGCTCGCCCCTTGCGCAGCGTGAACCGCCTGTCGTCGCATGTCACACGCCCAGCACTCAGGCTTTTCAGCGTTGGCATTCATGAAAGATATTTACACCTTGCAGGCTCTGTGACTTGTTTGTCTTCAAACAGGCTTCTGCCTCTCCCCGAGGAGACGGGGTGGGAAAGGGGAGACGTGGGCTAACAGTACTGTCGATTTTTAGGAAAACATGAAGGGTCTGCACCTCAACGAAAGCCCCTTGACTCCAGCAGGCTCTGACTCGGGCCTCTGCTTGCCAGCCATGGGGCGTGAACACAGTTTGCCCAACAGAAAATGCCATTTTTAACAGTGCAAAATTAGTCCAAAGGTGTATTTTGAGAAGTACCTAAAAGTGATGATTATTACAAGAACTGGGAAGTGGGAAACAAGTTTATTCTGTTTCTAGCAGTTTATAGGTATTTTCATTCTACACCCTCAATAGTTATGGGGTAAAAAATGTTTAAAATTTTTCTTTAAAACCACAAGAAAGAGGATTCCTGAGCATCTGAAATCACTCTTATATTGACAAAGGTTTAAATGCATTCTTATTATTAGTTTGAAACTGAAACCTCTCTGACACAATTTGTCTACCTCCATGCTACATGGAATACAAAGTTCAAATCTGTGTTTTCTGAACCTCCCCCCCCTTACTCTCCCCACCCAAATTCTCATTCTGAAAACAAACTTTGTCCTTTCCTCTCCTCCATGAAGGAATATGGGCAACTCACTGAAGCTCTTCCAGGTCATCTAGATGACAACTGGGGGATGAATGCCTTAAAAATGCCTTGCACAAATAGAAACAGACCTGTCAGCTCAGGAAAACAGATGCCAATGGGATGCTCAGTGATGGACAGCTAGGGAGATATTGGTGGGGCACAGGTGTTGTGTGGGGCTCTGAATCGCTGTTGGTGCCCCCAGATCCCTGAAACTTTATCTTGGCACCACGCAATACATTGTGCATGTGACGGCTGGCACACTGTAACCTGCCAGTGACCCTCTGGAGCGTTATCTTGCTGCACACACACACCTTGTAAAACAAATGGATATCAGGGTGTTTGCAGTGCATCTGTCAAAATATAGAGGCAAACCCCACTGACCTTGACCCGCTTACCAAAACTACCAGTTACACAAAGGTTATTCACCCCTGCTCGTGGCAACATGCCCCTGCTCCTACTGATCCAAACTTTGCTTTATTTAATTTTGGATGTCACTGAAATTTCTAGTATCAAAACCTGTTTAGCTACATACTGCCATAATTTGCTCAGGCAGCAGAAATATACCTAATTTAGCTAGCTGGTTTCCATTGTGAAAAACACCTACTCTGACCAGGACTAACTCTCCAGTATCTTAACATTAATTCATTACTACCATACTCCAGTTGTAAATAATTTGCAGAAGGAAACACTCTTAAAATGTTCATCCCTGTTCTAAGCACATTAAAAAAGTGGATCAGAATTTATCTTGCAATGGTAATATTGTGATATAGCTGTGCCTACACTGACCCACTCTCAACCACTGCTGCACACCAGTGACTGCCTTGGTTCCCCAGCATCTCAAGCTCACTCGCAGCAAGCTGGCATCTACAGCTTTGCCATCAGGCCTGGCTGCCATGGGAGGCTATTGTTGAAAAGAAAACAACGGCAAAAAAACCCAAGCCAAATCTGTGATCACTCTGATTTTTTTAAAAAAAGCTTTAATACTGCTAAAATCATTATTGGAATGCTCTCATCAAAGAATGTATGTCCGAACTGCTAGATGTGATTGATTGCATGTATGTAATATATGGGACAATATGACTACTCTCACAGCACTTTTTGTTCCAGGACAAAAAAGGCATCAGCTCGTGTTCTGAGGCCTGGAACCATGGTTAGCACTGCTAGTTTTATCAGTGCAAAACTGCTGCAACTTCACTGTGGCAGTGCCTCTCCTGGGATTTACTGAATCTCCTAATTCAATACCCTCTACTGGCAGACAGCCGCCTTCCCGTCAGCTGCATGGGATCCGAGAGGGAAACCTGCCCATCGCCAGCCCCTGGGGACACTGGGCTGGACACTTGACAAGACCAGTGGCACATACACACACACACACATCACCTTACTGCTACTGCCAGCATAGAGCACATTGCCCAAGGAGCGGTGTTGGCAAAGAGGATCTAGTGAGGAAATGGCAGTTGACTTGGTGGAGGTGGTCTGGCTGTAAGGTCAGCCTGATGATGGGTTGTGTGGGAAATCATGGCCTTTAATTGCAGGTTAGATATCAGGAAGCCCTTCTTAATTACAGGTACAGCAAAGCACTGGAGCAGATTGCCTAAGGAGACTGTCAAAGCCCCACCACTGGACATTTTTAAGAGCAGATGAGGCAAACATCTGCCAGGAATGACATACATGGAGTAGCTCCTGATATGGGGAAGCTGGACAGATGAGAGCATCTCCTGTCCTAGGTCCCTTTTTTCTCTGCTTTCTACTGCTGAGCTTTGAAAGAAAATGGCAGGAGGCTAAGGAAAAAAAAATTAGAAAAACAAACCAGAAAACAGGATCTGAAAGGACCTCTCTGAAAATAGCACAGCTTTTGATGTTCAGAGATATGTCTGCTCATTAATAAGTGCATGATGACAACTATCTTTGGCTACAGAAACTGTGCTATTTGCTCGTAAGCCAGCCAGCCTATATTTGTGAAAGATGCCAATAGTTTGGAAACAGACTATATATTCAGTCAAGATTCCTTTTTTTAACACAACAGAGGAAGAACAATCTACAGCAGAATTTCATCCTCTCCAAGGAGCGTGGATATTTGTTTCTCCTTATTCTCAGAAGAAAATTATCTTGATCCAGACAGAGGATTTCTTAGCTTCAGTGTAAGTCTTTTTATGCAGCTTTAGCCTTGGAAGAGGAAATCTGTGCTTACATTTTAATATTAAGGGCAGGATCTTATGATAGTATAAGTCACAAGGCAGGTCGAACCAAATAATTTATTAAGATGGAACTTGCTCATTCAAAGCTTCCACTAAAATGGGACAATGCATTTGCAATGAAATCCTACTGCTTAGTCCACAAAACTTTAATGCCACTTAACCAAAACCACCTAACATTAAGAGCAACAGTCACTTGAGTAAGGCAGAGTGACAGAATATTAGTCTGCTTACTAGGGATGAAATTGCCGCCTAATTTCCATAAATGTCCTTTGAAACAGATGAAACACGGGAATGTTACCCCCAGATATGTTAAAGGCGGCAGGCATTAGTTGGATGTCTCTAGTAGGACAGAAAAGAAGCTGCAAGGAGCTGAATAGCGTTGCTATAGAAGTGCAGATGACTGCATGGAGGCTCCTGTCCCGTGGTGATGAACAGAGGAAGTTCACATCACCCTTAATACTATTGTCTCCAGAGGCTGGCTGCAGATGGGAACTGAAAGCTGTGCTTCCGTTTCCACCACAAAGGTTATCTTTCCTTTCACTGAAACTCGAAGGAAATCCTCAGGGAGACCCTAATCCTTGAAATTCTAGTTCCTGTTCATTTCTGTTGTCCCAGATAATCAATTATCATGCTCTCTACATTCACTGCACCAGCAATAGTAAAAATAGTACTAAACTTCCACCTGCTGGGTATATTTTTCCCAGAAATATGAACATACTTGCTGTCGTGGTGGGGGAGCCCAACATCAGGGTCCTGGGTGGTGGTGCTGTGCTGGGAATGGAACAGGGCCAGGGAAGACGGTCCAGAGAGGATGTTCCCTGGTTCAGCAACCACTCAGTTACAGGAATGAGCCAGCCCTCAGCTCAGAGAAAGTCCTCCCTCAGGAAAAGCTCCCACTAATGTTTGATGAGAGGTTTGCTCTTCACAAGGATTTCAGGATTTTCCTGAATCACGGAGTGATGGAATAAGCGGTATTTATTTACTTGTTGCCTCTCCCAGCTGCACTCTATTCACTAATCTCCACAGTTGTAGTATTTTACCACTCCAAACCTCTAAAATCTTCTCAAGCTTTTTGAAAAAGTCCCAGGTATTTTGAAAACATGTCAAAACAAGGTTGCATAAAATCTCCCAAGACTCAGATCAGTGAAACGGAAGGACCAAAAACCACACTGGTTGTTTATCAAGCTGTTATCATTTACATCCCACAAAAATTGAGGTTATCCCTTTTGCCTGACCTCCTGTGACCAGTACAGGTTAGAGGTAACCACCCTACCCAACATTTTCCAGCCTGGGGTCTCTTTACCAGCAGTGGCTCTCTGCACACTTGGTGGTGGTCTACGGAGAGCTTGCAGGTCACGTGCTACTAACTCCCCTTGTTTCCAGCTGCTAAAATGCATTTAAAGACAGCTAAAAATACATTAAATACTTTCCTAACATTATTTTTCCATGTAAGCAACTGCTGTAGTCACCACAGGAATGTTATTTGATCGCCAAGGGGAGGGGAAGTGGTCCGCGAGACAATCTGTCTACTGGAGGTGATCTACAAAGTTAAAAAGAAATTCGGAATATGCCCTCTTGTAACTTCTTTATTAAGTATGCAAAGAAAAACCAGAAGGGCTTTTGCTGACTTGTTGCCTCCTCTTCTCTCCCCAAACACGCCACATGAACACATGTACCAACACACACGTGCACATCTCCACCCAGTACTTAAGTTAGGAACCGAGACCTTGTTTATGCTGGAAAAAGGCACCAGTGGACAGAAGCCAGCCGAAAGGCATCACCGTGACAAGCCAAACCTTGGGACTGCACGTGCAGCTCTTCCCAGGTCCTGAGAAGAGGGCCTACTGCAGGAGACAGGTTTTGTTGCCGTTTTGTTGCCTGGGATCTCTCCACAGACTTCCTTGAAGTCTCCCCCTAGCACTCAGCTGCTCCTGGCTCCTACACATTAGAGTACATACTACACAACTGTGGAGTCCCTTTCCCAGAGTGAAGTTACATGGTCCCCAAGAAGGAGCAAAGATATCCCTGCAGAGATGCAGTCCCTAAGGAGTTGCAGAGCCTGAGGTTCAATCCCCTGCAGGCATCCTCAGCAAGACAAGGGTCCCTATCATTGTCACAGCTCGTGCTCACAGCTGCTCTTGCCTCACTGTGACATGTCCAGTACAGACAGTGATGAATCTAGACCCAAACTCTAACCTTTGTTCAAACTTCAGTTGCCATTTCAAAGGCAAATACAAAATCTGAATGCAAAACTACTAGTGGCAGACTGGATTAGAAACACATCTCTAGTCCACATGTTTAGGAGAAGGTTTGGTGTGGAAGTGACTTCAGGAGCCAGCAATCTGGCCAGTGTGATTAAGCCCTGAGAAAATACATAATTCTGAATATCCTGCAAACTTCTCCACTGTGCTGACAGATGAAATACTCCCTGACTTCAAAAATAAATAGTCACCAGGTCAAACCTGCTATTCTAACCAAACCCAGCCCACACCACCTCACCATCCCTTTCTGAACACATGTAAAATCTCCTGACAAACAGGCAGTTTTGCTGAGAAAAGCCGACCCAGAAAAAACGCATTACAACAAAGAAGGAGAAGGTGCCAAGCTGTGGAATGATAGGGCAGTGTTTCTGAAATTATCCTTGTCAAAGCAACTGAGGACTGTCACGTTCATTTTCTTGCATAACTGAAGCACATTAAAAAATCCAAACAAATCTGCCTGCAAATCTGAAAAACAGTTATTTAAGGATCTTTTCTTTTTTTTAATTTTTTTTTTAATGTTTGTCTTCCACAGGCTATGGTTCTGAATGGTTCAGCTTTATGTATTAAATTTTTCACTCAGGATTTCATGGTATAAAATTCTCCACAGTGTATGTTTAAAATGCAAGCTGCAAACTCCATTATAATGTAAGGAATATTATAAGTGGATCAAAAGGAAATACTAATAACAGTACTACTCTAGTGCCTGCTAAAGTAATAACTTCCATCCTACTTCATTTAAAACTTACACCAAAAAATGGATTCACCTTTCTGGATTCTATAAACATTTTCCTCCCCTTCCCCCAGTTTTGCTTCATATACTTTGTAGAACCCTGACTTCCTGCTGGACTTCTCATCCTTCTAGGAAAAATCAGGATTTTCTTTTAATACAGTTTGCAATGCTGTATATTTTTGGCCCTTTCTACCACAGTCATAAAATACCTAGAAAAAACTGGTGATCATTTTCAGCCTCCCAGTACATCCAGAAAGAGCAACTGAAGCAAAAATAGCAGTGTCTACTGCCCTGGATCGCTTTTCTGATTTTTGTAGGAAGAGGAGTAGAAGGTTTGAAATGTTAAATGACTCAGGCCCACAAGCAAGCCGAGGTGGTACAGCCTTGATCCAGTTGCTCAAGCAGGGAACTGCCTAATGGTCTCAAGTGAAAACTCTGCATTAAACCTCATATTCCCACTGCATTCCAGGCTTACAGACTTTTCCTTCCTCTATCGGCCAATACCCGGGCAGTTTCTGCAGCTTTCCCACCTTCCGCAGGACTGCGCTACCCTTTCCCTGACAGCTCATGGCATGGTGATGTATGAGAAGTGTTCAGGTGGCTGCCTCAAAAGCTAATTTTTCAAACTGCACAAACCTTTAACCATATAATAAATTTTTTATAACCACTTCCAAATTGTCAAAGAATAAATATAATAACAAACACATAACATTGAAATAATTTGAAATAAACTTTGTTTATTGCCCCTTTGAACATTTTTTCAGCAAGTCACAGCTGCATGGGATCTTCATAAACGTGAGCCTATCCTGCTAATCTCCCTCCTGATTCACGACAGGCCGGATCCAGAGACACTAATGGACCATGCCTGACAGTTATTGCAACATATTCAATACACAGCCTAAAATATGGCCAGGAAAGAAATGAAAATATACTACAGACTTGCCGGTAGCTTCCATTTTTGTAACGGGTAGCTCGCACCAGCATAGTCAATAAGCATTCCCTCTCTCTTCACATTCCCTGATTATTATCGTTTATGAGATAAAATCAATTTCCAAAGTATTCTGCGTGTTTCACTGTCAGGTAGCTCAAGTATCCCTTGTCACCGCTGCCATTTCTACAAGGGTTCCCCTGTCCAGGTGACAGATTTGGGCACAGGGCAAGCACACATTTCCAATGAGCCTGCCAGAGAAGCAGGGAGACAAATCACAACACCAAGGAGGAAAAAAAAAAAAGGAAAAAAATCCCAAAACAAACACCAGAAAAAAACCCCATCAGATGTTGGTAAGGTTTAGCTAAGGCTCACAGACCAAACAAATCACTGTCCCTAGTGAATTTGTTTCAATGCATTTGCGTATTTCAAGCTTTTGCATTGTTAATACCAGAGCAACAATGCGGATTTTCTCTGATTGCAGTGTCACATATATGATTAATCATCTTGACTCAGAGCATATTTTTTTAAAGCAATTGCAGGCTGGTTTAATGAACTCCTCTCCTACTGGCTTTTATAGACTAGTCATGATCAACATACCATTAAGATAAACCTTGTGCCCCATCCCTCCCCCCTCTGACAGCTTGCCTTATTTGCCTCACAACAGTCAATATCCAATTAAGAGGCAACGGATTTGATCGATACAGAAGGTAACAATAAGACTTAAACAGCTGGCAAATTCTACATGCACTCTTTTTCTTCAATTCCCATCTTCGTGATACAGAAACGCTTCTGTGCTTTGAATAAATGTAGAGAAGGAAAAACAATGGCCAGATCTGGCTGGTAAAGCTTTCCCTCAAATGGGCTGTGTCTGCAAGCTACTGTACAGCCATAAATGCTTGTCTGGGGTCACTGCAATACAGGCATGATCCTATTCTCTCTATTTTCTGTGGCCTTTTAAAGGGTGAAAATAGAAATCTCTTCCTGATCTGTTTACAAGCCACATGTCACTTGGGTCATTCACACATGAAAATGGAGGGGCTGTAATATTATTAAAGCAATCATTTATGAGCTGGGCCAAGGGACCACTGGTCTGAAGAGGGGGGCAAAACCCAACAGGAACTGAATGTAGGCAGGAGAATGGGCAAGGAGAGGGTGAAAAGGAAGAAAGGGAAGCTTTGATACAAATGACATATTCCACAACCTTAATATCATCTTCCAGTCTTTCTGCCAATGATGAATGGCTGCAATAAAAGGTGGGATAGTGGCACATACAAGCAGAGAAAAAGCAAAACCTGCCTGGTGGTGAGGACAATTCATTTTAACTCCCAGCAGCCCAGCTAGAGGTCAGGGACTGAGGTCGCAACATTGCCACTGCCTTTGGGTCTAACACCAGGTACAATACTTCCTCCTCATCTCCCAACACCTCTTTTTGAGGCTTTAATTCAAAGTTTTGCTTTCAAAGACGTTTCACAGAGCACTAGGCTGATACAGTCCAAATGAGGAACCCCTCCTTTTTCAGGATTTCCACTCCATTTTAAATAAGAACTCATGACCGTGTGGAGTGCCACACTCTCACTGACAAATGGGACCTAACCCAAACACTTCTGAGCTTGCTCCCAACACTGGCAGAAAGTTATTCCTAAATTACAGTGGCATGCCTGTGTTCTCTACTGCCCACTGCAACCCTCTGTCACTGGGAGGGATTCCAAGAACATACATCATGTCTATAACCAGGAAACTGTCTGTTCAAACTCATAAGAAAGCTCAGAGCGCACAGATCTTTTCAGGCAATGGAAGGGAACTGACCATAATTTATCTTCCCAACTTGCCTTGGGATTTGAGAAGTCCCATTCTGAGTTCTCCTTTCTGTCACAATAAGATGGAATGTGCTGAAAAACACCTCCGTCTTCCCAGCTCCCTTCACTGCAATCTTCCACGGGGAGTGGTTGTGAGTAGATCTTTGGCCAGGTTTCTGAATCTAAAGTAATCCACTTCTAACTGTTCCCAGCAGTTTACTCCAGGCCTCAAGGTTTATCAGAATACATCTTTTTTTCAACTCTGTGCGTTGCTATTACAGAAAAAAAAGATTATACTACTTTAACTCTTAAATATAGACGTAAAAAATGAGGACGCTTCCACTTGAAAAAGGAACAGAAAGAAACACATTTTTCTGTCTTCTGCATTCAGGCAGGTGGCTCTGTCCCTGACTCACCTGGCCCCTCACCACACAGTAGAAGTCTGCATGTTTTGCCATGTAATCCTGTAATCCTGATTTTGATGGCTGGACTTGATGACCGATTTTGACTGTTGGACTGATGATATTAAAGGTCTTTTCCAACCTTAATGATTCTATGATTCTCTTTTCAACTTCTCACTCTCAGCTCCTGTCTTGAAAAGCATCCCTTAGAGCTTCACCAGACTCTGCAAACTCCCAGTTAGCACTAGATGTCTCCTCAGGCATATGTATGAGTATTTACATGCCACCTCTACCATTTCATGGTGGCACTGTCAGCTTTTTAAAACTTCCATGTGTTTATTCCAGACTCTTATGTGTTTGCCCCTTAGATAGCTCCTACTTGCCAATATATACTGCAAATACTTAGCCAATAACCTTGCTTACAGCCCTGACCTTCTTCACTGTTCTGTGGACTATTCAGCGTCACCTCAAATGTGTCACCCATTGTGTTGCTGGGCCTGCTGAAATCCAGCTGTTGGCCTGTACAATAGGTCTGCTGCCACAGGTTTGTCTCATTTTCCTCAAAAACAGAGCTATTGCTTCAACAGGGAAGAAAAAAGATGTGGATAGGACTCCTCTACAAAACTGGTACCACAGCTGCAGAGCTGGAAGCTGCCAAAATCACACCCCGGCACCGTGAGTGCCCCTGGGTCCTGCATTCGAGGGCTGGACTTAAGGCAGCCTGGTGAGCTTTGCAATATTCAGAGACCAAAGTACTCCTGATGTTTCTCTGCCCCTGGGCTGTACATCGAATGCTTGCCTCTCCTGTCTCCAGCACAGGGACTAATCTATCTCAGTTTAAGGCTCAATTGAAAGGATGTTCCTGTCTAAGAAGAGTTTGGAGAAACCTGCAGAAAGGTGGCCTTTGGTCTATTATCCACTGTGCACAGCTCCACAAATTCCCCATTGTTTGACTGAGATACAGAGGTCTCTGTCTTGGTCACAGAGTATATTGCAGTAGGAGGCAGCAAGGCTTGGAGGAAACTGGTGCTCTAATTACTACCACTACATGAAAGTACACACGCATCAAGCAAAGAACCAGCTCTAAATAAACACTTTAAGCACATTCTTACTCTACTAAATATTGCTGCTACCTGAAAAACTTCACGTAACTTTCTATTCCCTGACTTATTCCACTAAAATTCAAGGCCCCATTCTCTTGCCTGCATCCAGACCACTTTGCATCAGCTTTCTAAAGCACAGGAATGGTCTCAACTTCTGTTGTTCTTTGTGCACTTTTTCCATCTGTGCCTAAAGGTACTCTAAAGTGAAGAAAGCACCTACTTGCCCCTCACACAATCATGAGTGAAGTTAAGCTTAGGCAAAGGCCAGAGCTAACAAGATAACCACTGGGGTAGTGACAGATGTTCAGCCTAACATAAGATTGAGGCCAGTAGACAGGAAAATCCATCTGTGTTTCCCAGTACTACTAGCAGGAGGAGGACTGTGGTGGTAGCCATCATCTTTTCATTAGCAACAGGCTGGTCAGAGAGAAAAGAAGCCGAGGAATCATCTTTTCATATGCAGAGTGTGAGTTCCAGGAACAGAATTACCATTTCAATTAATTGCATCTAACTATGTAATTAATGTTCGTGTCAGTTTATTACAGGCATCTTCACCATCGATGCTGTGAAATGCAACTTAGTGACTTTTTTTGTGGGGAACGAGATGGAACAACCATTTGTCTCACTTCCATTGTTTATATATTAATCGTTAAATTGTTACTAGTATTATTAATCTCATTATCTTAATTACATGTGTTCTGTCTTTTTAGAGTAGCATTCCCTCCAGAATTAGACTGTTTCACACATCTCCATTGTTCCTCTCCCTCAGTTTAGAAACTTGATGGGGAATCACTGGCATTGAAGAAAGGTGAAATGAGTATTGAGCACAAGAAGCAGCAACATCAGCTGCTTAGCAGGAAGGGGAAATCTATGAGTGCTCTTTAACAACCGGCACACTTCACAGCATACGCTGGCAGAACATTCCACATGGCAGGAGGTGAGCCTTAAAAAAATTGGTCCACTATAATCCTTTAAAAGCAGCCTGGGTCTCTTTCTGGAAGTCTAGGTCATGTGCCTGGCACTGCCTCATATGGTGTCTCTCTTCCGCCATTTGTTTATTTGCTTCTGGCAGTTTTGGCAGTGAGGTATCGGAGTGAAATGCACACCACTCCATACATATGGTGGGAAGAATCTAGTGCATCAGTTGAATGCATACTGTACTGTATACACATTCTGTTTTATCTCTGAGCACAGCTGTGCTGTAAAAGCTTACAAAATGTGAAGCCTTCTGTGCAGCAAAAACATCGACAGGAGAAGCTGCCCTATAACTTATTAGGTTGTGACACAAGCCAAAAAAAGCCGGAGTTACAGCTGACAACTCCTGGCATCGTGATGAAAAGCACAGTGGCTCAAGTTAGAGAGGGAGTGTCAGCCCTAGCTTCATGTTTTGGACTTTCACTGCCACGGGTCACAAATAGCATTGCTGGTTTGTTGTAGGACAATGATTCCCAATCCCAGTGCATGGCTTCCAGCTAGTGACTGAAGCAAACAGGCAAATCATCCCCCCGGGTGCCCCACTGAGCTTGCAGGCAGCTTGCACTAGGAAGGGATTCAAGGAGGGGGTGGGCAAGAGCCAAAAAGCAATTGTGCCTCTCTTCCTCGCCTTGCACAGCAGCCTTCAAGCTGGTATTAGTCCTGCATTCCCTACTCCCCCTGCAAATTGGACTGAAGGTAGTGGAAACACATGGTAGGAAATTCTCCTGCGCTGGTTGAAGCAGATGTCTGGTAGACTTTTTTTTACCACAACCTTGAAACAGGGACTCTGTATCTAAATCTGAACCACGTGCATAACTATCTGCAGTATCCCAACTGTCTGAAGGCCAGGCACTGACAGCACTTGGGGGAGTCCTTAAGAATGGCCACTCTGGGTCAGATCTAAGGTACCTTAGCTCAGGTTTGTGTCCAACAGCAGCCAGTATCACCCTCTTGAGAAGAATCTGAGGAGCAATGGGCTACCAGTCCTTCCAGAGGTACAGACCTGCCCTGAGGGCAGTGGGAATGGGCGTGTAAGAGGTTTGATAAGTTAGTTTGGCCTGTGTGTCCACAGTTCCTGGATTTTTTCACATATATCTCTGTGAAGTGCTGAGTTAGGTGAGATCATAGTACATCTCCCTCCCTACCTACTGACAGACTCCATATGTGCATGTATGTGTAGGCAGAGGAAGTGTGGTGAGTAAAAAAAACAGAGAAGGGAAATGCAGGTGAGATGACATTTTTAGGATGCAGAGGAAGTGCCCTGATAAGAAAGCCATGACTGGAAACATCACATTTGCTTCCTGATCCATAGGAATGAATTTCTTATGCAGCTGAGTGCTGGACCTGTCAGGGCTGACCTGTGTTGCCTCCCATGGATGCTGTGAGGGCTCCCCAGCTGTAGAAAAAATCCCTCCTGTGCAGCCTCTCTACTGCCTGAGGTGACATTGACTCTCAAGGTGGGCTTCTGGCTTCAGCAGCTTCCTTGACAGATACAGGTTGTGGAGAGTATCCCACAAGCACTCATCCAGGGGAATCACACCCTTTTCTGCTCCTCCCAGAAACTTATTTTTCTCAAGCAGGACTCCACCTGATTCCAAGGGAAAAGGGGAGCTTAACCCTCCTGTCAACAGGAGCTGAGGGAGAAAGTCATCCCATAAGGAAGCTTTCATCTAGCTGCTACTTCACCTCTCAGCTGAGAGGAGACTTCCTTCCTCTAGTACAGTCATGATGGCACCTCCAAACTCTCTCCTGGGGCTGCCCAAAAGGCATTGCAGGAGTCCTGCAGCAGGGCACTGGCCCTGCAGGGGATGAAATACAACCCCCAGCCAGTTTTAGCCTGTCTGCCTCGTCTCGTGGGACCACAGTTGCATGGCTTTTACATTGCACTCTGTCCACTGCCTTCTTCCTGCCTGGCTACTCCATGGCAAAGGGGAAGGGGGACACGACTGTCACACTTTTAGAGGAAGACAGACAAGAAAGAGCAATTTAAGGCCCAGTTAGACATTTTGTCACCTCTCCTATCAATTATACTAAAATAAAGGAGAAGCAAGGGAAGAGAAAAATAACAAGCTCTTGCCCCAAACTCTAATTGCTGCTGATGTTAGTTCATTTTCAACAATTGACTTTAATTGCATCTCCACACTGGGTAAACTTTCTTTTTCAAAAGTTATTTTAAATACATGGCAGACTGCTCCTCAAAACCTGGCCATGGTCTGCACTAAAGGAAATAGTATAAATGAAAGGCAATCAGAGCTTTGGAACAGCTCTTACATAAGATATTCAAAAACAAAGACTTACCCACTTAAATTAAAAAAAAAAAGAGAGACAAGGGATGTGATAGTAGTCTGTGTAGTATGCTATATTTTTATGATACCAAAAAAACCTTCCCATATTTTTGTTACCAAAACAAAAGTAGCTAGTAGCTATCCATTAACTATCCACTGTTTCTCTCAATGTAAAAAGCTAGAGTTTCAATAAATGTGCAAAAAATTTACAAAATAAGTCTTTGCAGAACAAGCCACCAAGCTGGCTGGTGTGCAGGTCAAAACCATACACTAATCCAGGAGAAGTGTAATGCCTTTGGAAGAACATATTCAGCTATTAACAACAACAGCATAAGCACTCCCACATGAGAGTAGTTCCAAGGAGCCAGAAGAGATGGCCTCAAGGCAAGGAGCCCTGAGTCTGGCCTGCAGGCTGACCTCAGGTGGAGTTTTTGGAGATTCATGCCTTCCTGCAGTCAAATTCTAGGAACTGATTTTGGAAATGGGAACTCTAGATCTGTTTTCAAACCTTGAAAGTAACCCATGGAAATTAGTTGGGGCTATCATTTCTGCCTCCAGAAAAGGGTAATTAAATTGTTTCTGAGACTGGTGAGAAACTTCAGTGATGGGAGTTGATTTCAACATTTACAGCAAACACAGCTACACACTGGCTGAGAGGTGGAAGGGTAAAACACAGGTGTATATCTCCTGATGGTACGGGACACAGACTAGCTTTTCTTCTTATACATGCTCTAGGAAAGGTTTGTCACTGAAGGGCTTTTGAAAGCCAGGAGGTCACAGCTTTTCTGGCCTTCCAGCTGTCTGTTCATACCACAAAAAAAATTCTAGGAATCTACTCCTGTTGTGAGAAAGTTCAGCACTCTTGAAATTCAACAACTTTGAATATCCTGACGAGCCAAAATGAGACAACTAGATTTGAAACACATAAATATCCACAAGAAAACAGGCACATATAATGAGTACAACAGAAATAAATTTCACTCTGACTCCTATCTTTCTTTTCTTCTGTTTTACCTGCATTTGTGAGTTCAATTACATGGTCATCCAGGAAATCAACTTAGATCACACTCCTAGAGATACATGAAGCAACCAGAAATGTCATCACTCTTGTGATGGCTTTCAGCAGGGATTTAAATCTTTCTCTCTCAATCTAAGGAATGCAGTGTTGCTCAGAGGAATTCAGACAATTACAAATGAGCATCCTAGAAAACACCACTTCTGGAATGAGAGCTAGCTAAAATATTACCAGCTACTCAGAGATTTTACCTAAAACACATGATCAGGAAGGGAAAGGGCAGTTAGAGATAATAGGAAATTAATTTGTCTAGACCCTCAGCAGGACCTTTAACACATGCTTTACTAAAAATGGGATTAAAAAAAATACTAGTCTTGGACAGATTTTTAATAAACTTTGACACTACAGTTTTACTAGTTGTAAATGACTTTCAAAATCACCTTCAATAGCTCCATCAGTTTCTATGCCCAAATCCACAGTCTCCTGCCACTGTCAGTCACTTGCTAGATAACAGGTGGAATGTGGTAACATTTACGGAGTTCTGGGACATGGAAAGTAGAATGTAGTAAAGGAAAAGAAGTAAAACCCTTGGCTGTATCACGATATGCCATTTCTCTTTAGCTGGTTCTGAGGAAAAGAGACAATGGCCTCACTATGTGCATAAATGCATGTATGAACATGAATCTCTAGGTTTAGTTCCACTACTCACAGGAAGTAATTGGAAACTTTAAAGTTAGTTAACATCCTAAACATCCTAAAACTACAACTGTTGTGAAGCAGCTACAACAGTTGCCTCACGAAAGGGTGGAGCTGCCACACATAGCTGTGGCTGGTCAAATGCTGTGAGAGCTCACAGAAGCCTATGTGGTTTTTATTTTCTTTTTCTATCATTTTTTCATCCCTCTTGGCCACCAGGTGCTGGTTGCTGTAGACAGATCAATGCAGGAAGCAGAAGTTCTACAGAAAAAGAGTTTCTAAACCACCCATGTTGGATAAACTACATCAGATGAACTTGCTTTGTGTTTTTCACATTCTTGCTCATCCCCACACACACCAGGAAAACCTGTGTTATTCTAGATTGACTTAAACGGAACACAGAATAATAGGAGACCCATGTCTAGGCTGTGGCAGGGAACAGACCTGGAATACACACAATAAAATTGACAGGCTTGATGGCTGAATGGATTTAAGCAACAGCTGGAATCTGATGAGTCTAAAATCACAAGTAAGCTGATCAGGAGAATAAATCTTTCATGGATTACATTCAATTAAGTGCTCTCACATCACTGAGAGGCAGCTAGACATCCATGCACAATATATGCTAAAACTAACTGGGTTCCAGGTCCACCCACTGAGGCTGAAAGCACAGAAATCTGGGGTTTGTCTGCCAGGCTGGGTATTGGACAGGGGCAGTTAATGTGAAAAAGTGACCAATGCTTTTGTAAACTCCAAACATCCCTCCAAAGGTATCCTCTCTCCATACACGAAGAGGGATTGTCTTTAAACTGAAAGAGGGTAGGTTTATATTGGATATTAGGAAGAAATTCTTCACTATGAGGGTCGTGACACACTGGCACAGGTTTCCCAGAGGAGCTATGGATGCCCCATCCCTGGAAGTGTTCAAGGCCAGGTTGGATTTGGACCCTGAGCAACCTGGTCTAGTGGGAGGTGTCCCTGACTATGGCAGGGGAGTCAAAACTGTATGTTCTTGAAATTTCTTTCCAAAACAAACCATACTACAGTTCTCTGATAAGCACCCAGCTCCTTTGTATTTGTTACATGTAACATGCAGGAGATGGGCTGATTTCTAAAAGCTGCCACTCAATAAGAAAGACAGCAAATTTTTATGCCAGCTACTTATAGCCAAAGAGCAGAAAGTGGCAGAGCCAAGCCCATGATGCACACAAAGGCTTTCACTCCACAGGTTCCTGGGGCACAGAAGCTGTGGTGTTCTCAGAAAATGTGAAATAGCCTTCATGGTTGAAGATCAAGTCTCCGCAGTAAAACATCATGAAACAGTAAAGGCAGAGAGGCAAAGAACTGAAGCAAAATGAACCAACAACTGACTAGAAAGACAGCATGTCTCTTGGGAAAAGTGTTTAATTGTGACTGATTTTATGTTGCTAATATTTTTCATTCATTCCTTTCATTCATTTCTCATTTTTCATTAGAGGAAAGTTTTAAGAGGAACTGATTTCTTTCTGAAATTTCCCATTAAAAGTATGTCACAACAGTAATTAAGACAGGACAGAAGGAGATTGTGGTGTGGGTTCTAGATTTATACAATAGTGTTGGAGTGGGGAGCCCATGCAATTCCCTCTAACAAGGTCACTTGGGCTTGGATTTTCAGAAGACCTGGTATAAATTAAGCAAACAAGGTCCATTTTTGGGTTTTTTTTCAGGGAAATCAGTTGCTTAATTTTGTCTTGTGCTTTCAGAAATTTCAGGCTTGGCAAAAGGAGCAAAGGAAACACTTTCCTCATTCCAGAGCTGTGATGATGACAAGTCACAAATGCCCAGCTGCATCAGGGCTGCCGAGATGTGGTGTTCCTGTGGGGTGGCAGGATACCCTCCTGCTCCCTTCGTGGGTGCTCCGTGGAGGAAGGGGCTCATGTGGTGCAGGGTCACCCACCTGGCTTTCATGTGCTTTTGTGGGTGTTCTTCCTCTCCTGATGGGAGCATGCACCTCTCTGACTGCTACAACTCTCGATCGGAAAGGAAAATAAAATGGCAGAAGCCCACCTTTCCTTGACATGTAGCTGTTTGTTTGTGGGAGAGGCTCCTCCCTGTGAAACTCTGTCCAAGCTGCAAATTCATTGCAGATCTCCAGCTGTCAGCTGGCCAGTTCACAATTACCTTAAACACTTTGACCCATACGGTGTCCTGAGTATCCATCAGGCAGCGGCTGCTGTCTCAGACCAGTTGTGACAGACTCCCCCTTTGACAGTTACTACATCAGATACGCTCGGCTTTGTTTTTCATTACAGCAGTGGCTTTCTGAGGCCAGATAGGGTTGTGCTTTGCTGTCTGTCTTATAAAATCAACCTGTAACTCAAAAATTAAGCTGTGTTTTTTCAAAGTTTTTTTACTCCTGGTAATAAAAATATCAGTGTTTCAGGCTTTCTTGACCATTACCCTGATGATTCTTACTGAGGTGGGAAGTCCTCTAGTCATTCTCCAGGCACATTGACAGGGACAAGATACATCTGGGTCAACACAGGAAGCACACAGAGCACGCAGAATCTCTTTGTTAAACAAGAAGGTGCTGTTTTTAACTACAACCTCATTTTAAGCAGAGGCCACTAGCCTCTATTCTTCAAGGAATAAGAGTAGTGTGATAAAATCAGCACCAGGAAGGACACAGGATTAGAAACCGGGGTCAGGGAACAAGGATTTAGGAAGTTGAGAAGGTGTCCCTAAATCTCAGAATATGCTCAGTTTCCCCAAACAAAAATCTACTATTGGGGTCTTGAAATCTGAGACTCACAATAGGAACACGAGCTCCGTCAAACCAGCCGGGTTTTCTGCAACTCTGACAAGGAATTTGGTGCAACAGCTCGTGAAAACAGGTGGTGAGTGTCCAGTTCAGACTGGGAAGTAGTGTACTACTGTAAAATTCCCATCTTCCCACCCCTTGATTTAAGAATTTCCGTGTCAAAAAAAATTGGTCAGCTCAGCAAAGAGACTGAACTATCTTGTAAAAGCCTTGTCTTTTTAATTGCAATAGCTGTGAAACACACAATGCATCTTTAAGACATTACAGTGCTGGTAATATAAAAGAACTGAAATATTTGCCATTATCTTATCAAAAT
The DNA here is from genome assembly GCF_020740725.1 of Corvus hawaiiensis. Classification (NCBI taxonomy): domain Eukaryota; kingdom Metazoa; phylum Chordata; class Aves; order Passeriformes; family Corvidae; genus Corvus; species Corvus hawaiiensis. The sequence continues at coordinate 46,396,328 of NC_063215.1, read as the reverse complement.
ATCAGGTCTGCAACTTATAGGAATATTTTTTGAATGGTAAGCCAGAAAGACTTGCTTTTTCTTTCTTTCTTGGGTCACATTCACAGCAATGCAAGAGCAAAGAATAAGCCCCTCTGTCTTTTGCAGAATTGATTTGCTTCATGAAAAACCAAAACCCACTTTCTCTTGCCAGCTGAAATAGCTGCCATTGTATCCTTAAGTGATATCATTAAGAAACATGTCAAACAGAGAGAGATGTGTTTTTCCCAGGTATTCCTAAAGCCATTGAGTACTACAAGTCAGAGCTATGAAATTATACTGCACTACTCCAAGCATTTGTTTCTCTTCCCAAACAGAGCGTCATTGTTCTTATTTAAAGAAATAATCCTCACAAAGCTGAAATAATTATTCAGCCCAAACAGCCCATAGCAAGGGAAACAGTCTTTAGACAGCTGTCATGGCTCAGTCTTCCGGAAGCTTTGATTTTAATCAAACTCATTAAGGAAAGAAATTAACAGAAATTAACAGGAAAATATCATAATTTGTCTTGTTTCAGAAAGCTTGAATGGAGACAAAAGGCTCTTTAACATGACATGTAATGTGACCAGTCAAAACTCTCTATGTCGCTGAGTCTCGCAGGCTGAGTAAGTCCGAAGCTGCTTGTGCTGCAGCTCCACAGTTTGGTGCAGTGAAATGAAAATGGTAAATGAGAATACCCTGTCTTTGGGCACTAAGGAGCCTGTCTCCTAAACACCTGTACACTGTGTGCCCGTACAAGCATGCAGGAATGTTCGAGGTAATGAATATGCTACCTGCAAATATCTTAGAGTAACGAAAGATGAAGTGTAATAAACTCTCAAGAGAAGGAAACCATCTTATAGATAGTTCATGACAACTGTTTCTTTTTGCAATACTCTTCAAAGGAGTGGAAAAAAACTCCCACTTATCTTTTCAGATACATATTAGGTATCTAAGTAATCTCTGACTTCCCATTCAGAAGCACAAAAAGGAACATACCACCGTGGCTTTTAATCTGAGTGGAACTGACAGAGGAGCACATGGTGTTGTAAGCAGCTCAGAAAGGCAGCAATAAAAACATTGACACATCCTGGTTTAGTGTCCTCAGCCTCTCCTCTGGCTCTCATTGGCACACTCTTCCTTGACTGAGCCTGCTACGCTGCTGCCTCATCCCAGGAGAGAGCCACACACACCCATCCACAACGTGGGACTGGCATCTGCTCAGTAGCTGGACTAAAATCCTGCCCTTCTGGAACCAACAGACTTTTACCTTTGACTTTCAAAGGATTTAGACTGGAGATAGTTATGAAAAGGAAAGCCATGGTGCTTGGGACCAGAAGGAAGCAAAAGGGACAGCTAGAGAGCAAAAGGGGCATGACAATTCACAGATCACCTTCAGAAAATAAAATTTTCCCTGGAGTCACTATTTGTTCTTCATGGGGACCAGTTGTGTTTCTGCAGAAAACAACACCACCACTAAGAATCTGTTGAAAGCACATATATAAGCACTTGCCCCCTGCAACCTGCAGTGGCAGTCAGCTCCTGAGGCAGAGCCACGTTGTGCTGCCATTGTGCTATAAATCTACCGGCAAAACCAGGGCAATAACAGGGACACAGTTACTATAACTTCCTAGCACAAAGAATTTGTATAAATATATGTTAAAAGACAAGGTAGTGCTTCCGGGGGGGGAAAAAACCCAACTTGGTTCTACGGAATTGAGAAACAGTTTTCCTGTGATTTCCTGTGGAATTCACAGCAGGTGTCAGTGGCATGTAGGAAGTGCTGGGGTCCATGAGGGCAGATACAGAGAGCAGGTAGGACAGAAAGGGAAAGTCAAGGGAGTAATCAGAAGCTGTTGGCAGGAGGGAGACAAGGAAGGGCATAGGAAATCAAGAACTAATGGAAATGCTTTCGAGAGAAGTAAAAAGAGTTGAGCCCTCAGACAAAGCAATTCTTGAGAAACAGACAACAGCAGAATGACTCCTCCTCCAGTTCCCATAAAGCCTCAATGATAATACAAGCCATGGAGGATATGGAAACTGGGTCCTATCCAAATGGCCTCAGAACAAGCTGAATCTGTCTAAACTGGAATCACCTGGACCTTCCTTTACCCCAGCTGACTAGGAATCTGTTCCCAGCTTTTAGTTAGATAGTTCTCACCTGACAGTTATCCAAAATTGTATGCTGTTTCTAATCAAGAATACCAGCAACATCATTCATACTAACATGCTTAAAGCAATGGTCCACTTGTGAATACAGCTGTTCCAAAAAAAAATACTTACTGTACAGAAATCACTCAAACTGATTAGAATGACCAGAATTCAACCCCGCAATTCTATACACAATCTGGGAAAGTTTGTGGACTTTTACTTACTGTTTTAACTTTCTGAACTTCAACGAGTTGAGGAAAGCTACTGAAATATATCAAAAGAGAAAGTACCTTCTTACAGTCTCTCAGACTATTTTTTATATGCTTTTATCTAGTAACACTGTGATGATAGACTAGGATTAAATGAAACAAACCCTATTGCATTGTAGGGAAATGCCTTGATGACCTCCAGGAGGTTATTTCTGCCCTAACTAGTTCTATGTCAGAGCCATTTTAGGAATACAAATGAGTGGAGAGATTGGGAATAGATGAATCCTGGATATCAGACTACTGTGGGCTCGCCAGCTCTTTCTGAACTAGTAGCAGTGATTTCTTTCAAAAAGGAATTCCCCAAAATTAACGTCCTATCACCCAAATTACTTTCTCCCTAACTCTGAGAGAGCACTGCATTTCTCTTTAATGGGCACTCCTTCTCATGCAATGCATCAGACTATTTACTTAGGCCCTGAAGACTACCTTACGTGTCCTCTACCACACAAAAAAAATCATACATAAATGATTCAGGAGTACATGCTTTATCCATTCCTCCTGTTTAAAAACATGCAAGCCAAATGCTTATCACTTACTGCCACTCAGCTCAAGCTTCCTACTGGCTTCAGCCTGCCTTCAAACTAAAGGCTAAAGATGACCTGACTTTCCCAGATGTGGATGTCTAGCTGTAAACCCCATCACACTTCCTGAAAGATGAGGTGTTTACAACATCTAGGAAAATCAAATTGTTATGATACTGCCCTATATTCTTCATTTTGCTTATTGTGGAAAGCAGAAAATATTCCACCAAAATTCTTTTGCTATCTTGATTTGCTCTCATTTATTTTTGCATGCAATTCACTGTGTGTTTGGACCATTCATTCACAAAAGTTATTTCAAATTTGCTTGCACTTTATCACGTTTCCTTTTATATCCTCCCTTTTTCTCATTTCAAGAAGGCCAAATATAATCTTTTCACCTTTTTATAAAGAAAGCTTGGAATCCTGCTGATCCTGCCTGATACCTCCACAATCAAAACATTATGTCCTTTAGTCTCCAGTATTTCTGTTTTTCTGCAATCCCTACCTCTAAACTCTCTGCTCCTGGAGTGACCATTCCAGCAGCAGTACCTCAGAAGGGTCCCTATGAACTGCTCTCTCTCCTGGTTCGGGAAGACGATGGCACAACTCTCTCAAATGCAGCCATGACCCAGAGATACGTACTGACCCACTTCAGCTCCTGCTTTCTCATTTATGAGCTCCTCTCCAAGGACAGCTGGGAGAGGGACTCGTATTTCCATTGCTACTCACTCCTCCATAATACTCAGATAAGGAAGCCTGTCTTTTCCCTGAGAAAAGCCAGAAACCCTACCAAGAAAATTGTACCAAGAACATAGAGCTCCTGCACATCAAAGAAAACCCCTTCCCTTCCTGTTTATATTGGAGACTTCAAAACAGCTACCTCAGCCTTTGCTGTCACTTTAGCTGTTACAGAAGAGCCTGTTCTCTGCTTTCAGACATGTGTATTTCATGTAGCATGACAAGAAAACACAGTCAAAACTTTTCCTTGCTGTAGTCTGAAAAGAAATACTTTTCTTCTGTATTATAAAGGAAGAAAAGCTTTGAAAACTTTGCAGGCAGGTGTCTTGATGAAGTACTTTAAATACAGAGCAGAAAGCTTTCTTATCATGATTCTTTTCATGAGTTTATTCATGGGACATTTTTTTAATTCTGGAAACAAGAGCACATGGCTGCTGCACCTACAATCAATCTTTCAACCAAATTTTCCACTAGTTAACCTCAGTTCTCTGGAAACATAATAAAACCAATTTCTGTGGGAATACTACAGTGTAAAACAGGGTGATCCCATGGAGAATTTCTTTCCCAGTGTTCCTATTGCCACTTACTGCAGAAATAGCAAGATCAAACATAAGGAAGAGAGTCAATGTTTCCACAGGTATTGCACACACTGCAGCAGCCCATGATGTAAGGTAAATGATGACAAGTAAAACTCAAGAAAAATGGAAACATTCAGAGCACTGGTGTCATTTATGCCTGGTAATTTGTGTGTGTCCGTGCATGTGTCCTGGATGCAGGGGATGTTGGCCAGTTGGAGATAATGTCGATAAAATCACAGACTCACATTATACCTGGCAGGAGGCTTGCTTCACCTCGGGAAATGAGCTACGACTTAGTGAAGGCTCACTTTTGCCACTGACATTACTCTGGTAGACAGAGACCTCATTTCACAACCAGGCCCTATCTCGTATTGGAGCATCTGTGCCTCAGCACTGCCAAACATGTACATCCTTCCTGACGGGCTACTCAGAGCCAGTTAAGCCTGGCAAATGTGTTTGTGCACGGCACTTTAGCAATACAGCACACGCAAAACCTGCTAGTTTTCTTCCATAATATTTGCAAATTCCGTAACAGTTGATTATTTATACATTAACCCACAGATTTCATTTCTTCCATCTTATACCCACCCATTGTAGATGTAGTGTTGTTGCCACTTGCTCTGTTAGGCACAAATTAATGCATCAGAGCCGTGTAATTTATGCATGCTATTTTGTCAAGTCTGTTTGTATGGAATCTGCTTTGGAGAGGCAAGCTGCTCTCTACTCTGGGGCCAGAAATAGTATTAATTTTTCTTTTCTTTTGGTGTTGTGGATCAAGGTAACTTCAGAGCAGTCACCAGCAAATCACTGATGAGATGAAAATTGCAATGTTCTTTGTTTTATGCCATTTCAGGTAGAGATGATTTGTGTGCATGCAGAAGTATGACACTGACATAATAGAAGAAAACCCTAGCTGACATGGATATTCGGGGGATGCCATTATCAGGGCAGCCAAACGACCAAGGACAAAGCACTGATTTACTAAGTTAGAATATGACTGTGCACTTCTAGGTTTCAAAACCGAGGGAGGAAACCAAACTGCCTGCCTTTCCCAGGAAGCAGTATTACAAGGCAGACAGCTTGTTCCACTTAAATGCGCCCCACTGCAATAACCGTATTACTTGTGAAATGAAGACACAACATACAGTCTTTTCTTAGTGCTTTACAATTCTCAGGTCAAGTGCTAATACATATTACAGAGCTCTCTCTGGCAAGTATTGTTAGAGCTGTCATTAAAGACCTCCAAAAGTCTTAGCTGTGCAAATGAAAATGTTTCCAAATCCTCTTATCCCAAACATAACAAATCTTTCTGTTGTTAAATCTGATGTTTTGTAAATTCGATACTACTTGGCTTATTGAGGGGGCTGGAGAATTTTTTTTGTGCAATAACACAGATCTCCAGAAAACGAATAAAGCATCTCTGCAGCAAGGGAATAAGACGGATCTCTGGGAAGGGATTTATGCAGACCCGTGGAAAAGGAAAAATCAAAGACCACCTACAGTACAGTATGAAGATGATTCTAGGATTAAAAGGCACAATAATGCTACCCAATTACATCTCTGCCTGGGTCATGTGCTATGCATAGCAGGAAGAAGCAAGATGGCAGATACCCTGGGTTATTTTAATTAATTTAATCATGTGACTAATTGGTCTCTGCTGGGTTTCTGTGGTAACTGCTTCCTAAGTGCTGATGGGCAATTGTGTTAAATGTAGCTTGGAAACTGCACGTAGGGTGCAGTGCCTTCTAGAGAGCAAAGGGAATTGTACAGCTGTGTGGGGAAGGTGCTCCTGCTGGGGCACTGATTATCTCCGTGCCGAATGTCTACAGCTGTAGTGTCCTCTTTGCTTGTCTGCTTCCCGAAGGAACACGCTTATTTGCAGAAAACGTGCTAGACTTTCTCCCTCCTGGGCGTGAAAGTAGATTTCCTGTAGGAATATGTGAGGGCACATGTATGCGGCAGAGCACGCGCGACTTGGAAACAAAGGGAGAACAGCCAGAGCGCCGTGCGTGCAAAAGTGAAATGACTCCTGCGTGCACAGTGTGAGGCCCTGCAAACCAGAACGTCTTCTTAGTGCTGACTGCGTTCGAGGGTAAATCCATTACCAAGCCCTGACACAAACAACGTGTGAAACCGGGTGGGTTTTTTTTTTCCCAACTGCTCCTGCATCTCTTGTATTATTCATGAAATCCCTAAATCCACACGGGTCATAATTAGCATGGAGTACTGCAAAATGGCACAGAGCTGCCTTCAAAATTGGCAAACATGAAAATGACTTGTAAAAGTCATTCTTTGCTTCATGGATTGAATTTCGGATCACCACAAACAAGAAGCTGTCATCCTGTTGGATCCAAACTTACACCCATGTCTCCTCACATGATTAATGTAATGGCAAGAATGGAAAGATGATTAATAATAGCAACCTACATTCCAGCAATCACAATTGCACATAAGAAATGGCTGTTTAATGGGGTGGTAAGTTAAACCCCATTAAGGGCACAGAGAAAAAACAACTGAGAATCTCCTCTCCTCAGTACCTTTCACTGAAAAAAAAGCAACCTAAGAAAATATCCTTAAGACAATACAAGACATGCTGCAAATACAGAACACAACAGGGAACAGAAAATGCCATACCTTATCCTAACCTCACCAGTGAAAATGCAGAAAGAGAATAGGAAATGTAGGAAGACAGCCACAGAGAGGTTAAAAGTTTGGTAGCTGTATTGTGAAGGCTAGAAAGGTTTCATTTAATAAAGCAAGGGAAAGGATAAGGTAGAACGGTGAAGGAGGAAAAATGTCCATTACCTCCCTGCCCTGGGCTACTGGAGGATAAAGAGCTATCCAGCCTAACTGTGGCAGACCTGGGCTTTATTTCATTTAGTATAAATTAGATTAAAATTAACATACCTTATACAGCTCTATCAGCAAAAGGTTATAGTTGTAGAGCACAAATATCTAATTTCTCATTTTTCCTGCTATAGTCCCACCACGGGCTTGAAGTCTGTGATTCAGTTCTCATCCCCCTGACATAAATGGAAATACTGCCCCGACACTCAAGACCAAACTACTTCCTTTGTTTTGAAACTGGTGGTCAGTATGTTATTGCATATTCCTTTCTGCAATTTATATTAAGTTATTCACGCCTAAGTTCAAGGCTGAAGAAATAAAAAGCTCAAAATAACCACATTTGTTGTAAGCCGTCTTTAGGAAATCAATTTTAGGAAACAACTGACAAACTAGGTGGTATGATGTAATATCTCTAGTTGTGTTCTTTGGAAAAGTTAGGCATAATGAAGCTGCTACAAATTACATTTCATGCTGAAATGTCCAGATACAATGAATTAGAGCTCTACATGACCCTTCTTTAAAAACAGCCCTTATTGTGTGAGATTGAACACAACCTCACATACTGCTTCAGTCTTTTTATAAGAAGTCTTTTACACTTTCCATATTTTCGCCAACAGCAAATACTAGAAAATATTGACATTTTCAAAATATTCCAAAAGAGCAGTGTGGTGACACTGATAACTGCATTATGAAGGCTGAAAATTTTTAAGAGAGACTTGAGAATAACTGAAAGTGAGACAAAACATTTTCATTTGAGTGACATTAACAAAAAACTCCCCAGTAAAGCTATACCAAACCTATTGCTCCTCCAGACCCAGTAAGAGCTAAATGGAGGTATACTCCTACATTGGGCCAAAATCCCTGCTGATTCAAGTAGCCCCATTTATTTTAATAAAGCTACGCCTGCTTACACCAGCTATGTATTTGCCCAACCAAATGGGACATGTCAGTTTGGATTGGGACTGTGTCACAGAGCCCTTCATGCTTGCTATGCCAGCAGTGCAACCACTGATTAGGAAGATGGGTCTCGCCATAGTGATTGGCCCATTTGTTCATCTCATCTGGCAAATTGCAGCTGACAATAGCCAATACCTGAAGGAAGGAATGGAAATTTCCCATAATCTACAGAGTTATAGGATGCATCTGGGGCTGACACAGTGGGCAACATCTCTCATGAATGAGATTTGGCTTTTATTGCTCTTTCACTTGGTTTAGCTATATATTTTGCTAATAATAATCAGTTTTATCAAACCTCTGCAACTACACCATTTAATTTCAGCACCAGTTCAACTGCTACTCCAAACAGAGCACTCTTGTTTATTTCAGCGGCTTGTGGCTCAGGTCTTTAACTGTTTGTAACAGTTCAGTCTGAAAACGAACAGTGTAATTTTGGGAAGTAATAACTCCTGCTGAATCTGAATATGCTATCCTTTCATTTCTGCAGGAGACAGAAAGTACACAGAGGAGGGTGTAAGCATTCCCTCTGCCAGTGCCAGCTTCAGTGTTTACACGTTTGCTTGTCCCAGCTTAGTCAGTCCCAAGCAAAGCAGCTCATTTCAGGCCCCAGTTACAAGTGTTAACACCTCAAAGTATTATACATCAAAATTGCAAAAGATGAACCTCTGGTTCAGCCCTCTCCTCCTTCTCCACAGGCTTAACATTTTCGTATTCCCTAAATCATCTTTGATTCTTCTGATCACTGACCTCTGCATATCCAAACTCTCTCCAAATCTTGCCACTCCTTGCTCTATCCATATCACAGCAACCCCCCAACTATACTCCTCAACACTCCACCACCCCAGACCCTTGTCCATTTAACTACCCTTACATCTGCATCATCCAACTTATTGCCCCTCTCCTATCCTCAGCTTTAGGCTGTTGCCTACCTTCACTCATTCCCCTAAGATATTTTCTTTTGGCTGTTTTTTTGTCCCCCTTAGACATACTAACTCACTTTTGTAAAAGTAGAAGTTGGGTTTTTTCATTATTTCTAATTCCTCCAGAGAATTATTTTGTGTCCTGTCTGGTATCTGCAACTCCTCCTAGCTCAGTATCAGCTGCAGAGTTTGTGAACTTGTTCTCTGTTCTCTCCTGGAGATCATTAATGAAACATGAAACAAGACCAACCTCACTAAAGTCCCTCTGGCACATCTCTATCCACAACCTGATATGCTGCTCTTTATCACCACCCTTTACTTTATTCCTTGAGCCTGTTTTCAGGCCACTTGACAGTGTTCATATCCAAAGTAATTTGAATTAATCTGAGGGTAAGATTTCATGAGATGCCATTTCAAGTGCTTTACTAAATTTCAAATCCATTAGAACTTCTAATTTGCCTTCCTCAGCTGATTTCTGTGCGTGTGTACATACTAGCCGTGTTTGCTTGGCAAAACCTCTGTACTCCTCTGTTATTCCTTGCCCATTTGGTATAACTGCAGAAAATGGGGATGTGGTTGAGCGAGTTTGTGCATCAAATATCTGCTTTTTGTTGGAAAACTCAACTTTTTTCTAAAAAACAATTAGTTTTTCTCAAGCAAATTGAATTAAAAATTTGTATAGAACATATAAAAACATTCCTCAACATTATAAAGTAATTTTTCCGTGGGCAGTAAACTTGGGTCCTTTGCAATGCAATCAGTTTCTTATTTAAATGTCCAGCTTCCTATGAAAACGTGGACTGAGGAATGCTGCCATGCCAAAATGCATTCACTGCTTCTGTGGAGGGCATCAAACTATCCATAGATATCAAACAACTCATCAAAACCAACTAATCTTATCCAGCAAACATGATCTTGAGTCCAAGTAACTACCTAAATATCTCTGTCTAAAAGCTGTTATGTATAAAAATTATATTCCAGCTGTTCTTTACAGTGTTACTACCTGCCAGGTCATGCCTAACTGAAGTTACCTTACTCTGCTGTTAAGCAAGTTAAATAAAAATTATTTAGGAACTCTCACTTCCTATGCTGAAGAAGAAAGCAACCTTCTTATGTTGCCTTTTCTTTCTTTTTCTTTTCTTTTTTTTTTTTTTTTAAGCACCACACAAAAGACTTCCAAATTCTCAGGAACAGTTGCTGGTTTTAATGATATATTGCAGATCCTTGTCAATATCTCTGCTGCTTCACACTTTTATTTCCTTAGGAACACTCAGCTGAGTACCATCTGCTCCTGGTGATTTACTGCTCTGGAGTAGCTGAAGTTGCTCCATAACTTCGTCCTAAGAGACTTCAATTTCTGTTATAAGGCCACACTGATTTCCTGCAGATAGTGTCCTTGGGACAGGAATTTCCTCACCATCTTCTGCGGTGAAGACGGACACGGGAAATTAAATTTACTTTCTCTGCTGTTCCACTTTTTCAGAAGAGGTCAGAGCCATGGCTGGATGGCCTACAGGCACAGGGGACTTACAGGTGGCTTCTTGTTTTCTACAGAGCCACTTTTTCTATACTTCCTACAGTGCCTGGTACCTGCATCTTTCAGACAATTTCTGCACTTCATCTCAGGAACCTTTAGTTATAACTGATTGATTGTGTCTTCAAATTTTTTGAAGGAAATGTTCTGTCTTAAAAAGGCAAAACATTTGGTATTTCTGCCTAGATCCATGTATGCCTAGGACTCTGTTGGCATTTCCATCATTTAACAACCACACTTAAAATTTGGAAAAAAGTTGTTTTTTCCTCTCTTGCTGTGTGAAAAACCACAGAAACAATAGGAAAACAGAGCAGATGCAAAATAATTGAATTGCATGTACACAATGTACAGGGCAAATATGCACAGGGCCTGATCTAAAGCTAATTACAAGCAGTGGGATGTCACCCACTGATGCAAATGGAATCTGGATCAGGCCCAAAGGAAGTACACCAAAAAGCAGAGGGAGTTTTTTGTCTCATCTTTCAGTTACAGTAATCATAGGTGTTGTTTGTAACAGTAGTAGGTAACAAATTTTCCAGTAAAAGTGTGATTTTTAAGTTGACAGTGTCCCTTTAAGCTTAGGCACTTCTTCACTTAACTATGCCAGATTTACTCTCCCCTTTCTACTTTTTCCTTGCTCAGAGGTATACATACCATCTGTGCATCTAATATGGTGTTCTTAAATAGCCTCCAGAGTGATTCAATGCTTCTTTTTTTCCCCCTTTTTAAACTTTCTCTTGCTTAACCCTTTTCCTCGGTATTTTAGAACATCCTCTTTCAGAGCTCCTGGTCCTTCTTTAGGATGAAGTTACCATCTTCGCACACTGAAGTCAGGAGTACAGCTACTTGTTCTTTAATGCTTGTGTATTAGTCAAAACTCATGGGAAGTTGCCTTATCAAGGCATTGATATCAATAAATTGCTTCTGCAAACAGAGGCATGAGACTGAACCATTCAACAATAGCCAAAGTCGATTATTAATACTACACAATGAAATGATTCCAACCTCTCTCCCCATAAATATTTAAATGTTGGTGCACTGTTTTATTCTCTAGATTAATCTTCTAAGACTTGTAATTTAGTTCTAGGAGCTCTCTTCCACCTACTTTTTAGTAGCACCGTGCACCACAACAGTGAAAGCCTGGGGGCTAAATTAAAAATAAGAGCTATTGAGACCAAGTTGCTGTTTGATTTCTAACTCAACAGGTTTCCCTTTTAATTTGAGACTCCGAATTTCAAGGGAAAGAAGGGCCACAGGCATACCCAGGACACTGCAGTGCTATATCCATCTATGTGGTAAGAGGAAAATTTCTGGATTCGGCCAGTCTAATGGAGTTGCCGAGTCCTCTACGGTTGGGAGGTTGCACCATGCTACCATGCCCCACTAAAGACCCTTTCCCTCACAAGGCCCAGAGAAGGGCCAGAGAGATGCTCTGCTTCTGAAGTAAATGGACAGCAACACAGCCACATCTCCCCCTCGTCCCACGTGTGCCAGACAAAGGACTGGTTCCCGCCTGAGCATCTGCACCAGCCCCTCTGTGTGACAGAGGCAGGCTCTGGCCTCCTGCTTCTTAGGCTGGAGAGTAAATAGACCAAACACAACTGAAGATGCACATATGCACACACACGCTCCCCACCCCCAAACCCATCAAATACTTTATGACTGTTTCTAAATATTATGAAACAGATGAGTACATTTATTTTAGATACAAAATTGCATCAAGTCTGACAACTCACAATACATGCTTACTTTCAATTTAAATTCAAATGGGTGAGTTGTAAATGCTTGGGTTTTTGACAGAACACAGCTGGTCACTGAATTTATCTGGTCGCCAAGTGATCAAATATTATTGGAGAAACGATTTTCTACAGGAAAGACATTTTACATTTTCAGACTTTTGCTCTATAAAACCCACCTCATTCTTCCATCAAGTTTAACACTTGCACAGTGAGCACAGCTTGATTTATGGCAAGAAACTGACTTCAACTAACAATCCCCAGTAGTACATTTTCCTGTTCATCCGGCAGATTATGAGTTATATCCATTTGGCCTCTCCTAGCCTCATTTAAACTCACAAGGCCAGACTCAAGGTTAATGGGTGTAAGGGTTTCTTCAGTCTTCCCATAAACCAGCAGACGTTTCCAAACAAACCTAAAAGGGACGAAACTTTCCTGGCTAGAAGGGGCCAAAAAGATAGACAATGTGATTTACTCCCTTGGTCTGACTCAGTTTCATCCTCGAATTTATTGTAAGATTTCTATGGCTGCTGGAGAGGAAAGTCGCCACGTTGGGAGAGTAATAGAGTGATTAAACACAGACTGTCAGCTGACAAGAAATGTCACAACACCACTGAACTGCTGCCTCACCAGCACAAATTACTTCACCACTTGCAAAATGTGACAGCAATGTCAGCTCCTGAGACACCTCAGGACTAGAAATTACCTTCCACCTTCAGCTGGGCCCCTCAGGTTTTCTACTGCTGCCCACTCTGTTATCCTGCCTGGGCAGAATTTTGCCCCATTAACCTACACTGTTAATTCCAATTTCTGTATTCCACACACGCTTTTAGAAGTGTGTACAAATTGTATTGCTCACAACATTGTTCCTAATCCAAACACATTTTTGAAAACCATATTTGCTTAATTTTGGTTTTCAAATAAAAATATATAGAGTGAAAAAAATATTCAACCTCCTTTTCAATATTTCCCTAAGTTAATGAGCTGACTGATAAATGAACAGATGCATTAAGGCAATAATTTATTCAAATGTCATGATATTTTTGAACAAACATTTAATATGCATTTCTTTATTTGCCCAGCTCATATTAGTATTAATGATTGATGTGTTCATTAGGAAAGGGAAGAGTGGCACCAAATACAGTCTGTGCAAATTAGATTCACTTTGAAAGATCTACCCTAAGCTTTTGTCAGAATAAAGATTGTTCTTGATGCTCATTCTCTGTTGGGCATGTGAAAACGAAGCTGGAAGGTGCCTAATTTCATACAAAGCCAAGGTTAATCTAAGGCAACCTGAGCTGAGACATGAAACAGAGGAAAGCAATATTTTTTTGAGCAATTGGCTAGCTCACATAGGTTGAAGCCAAAGGGGTTCAGAGGTAAAATAAGCACCAGTGTGTATTATATCTGCTCATTTTCTGAATGCATCATTGTTATTCATTTAAATTCTTTAATCAAAAACCCCTTGGTGATGTAAAAATGTCCTGGATGCAGACCATGAAGTCTATCTTGCCAAACTTTTTAAAGGGGCAAAATGTCTGTTTATCCTCTAGTGTCCTCTCCCCTTCAAAAATTCATCCTAAGTGATTTAAGACCTCAGTAAAGATTCTTAGTAACCTCCAGAAAAATGGCCACTGGCCATGTTTCTCCCTCAGTCACTCTGCAGGTAGCAACTTTTTTCACTTCTCCAATACCAAGGTGTCAGAACATCTATTTAAATCCAAATCATTGCTCTAAACTGCATTCACCCAGTGTGCAAAAGACTTAAAAGCATTTCCAGTCAAGTCCTAACACCATTAGTGGTTTTTTGTTGTACCATCTGTATGCAAACAAAACCTGCTTCTGGGAAAAAGGAAAAGCGCAACCGTTGAAGCTGTCCAGAACTGATGTGAGGACACCTCGCATAAACCGGTCGCTTTGTTTGAATCAAACGCCTGTCCCTCAAGAGGCAGCTGTAATTAGCATATTCATCTTGATACAACCCAAGCAGCCAGAATGCAACACGACTGATGTAATGTGGCACGGTGGTTAAAATTAAAAGTGAACACGCCTTTTAATTGGATTGGATACTTGCTAGTAATTCAGACAATGGGAATTTGATTCAAATTTATGGTATTAAATGGCAGCAGATGGACATTAAAATGTCCATTGAGTTTGCAAACTGACAAGCGCACTGGGCTTGCCAGATCCCTTCATTAAGTCACTGGTGGCATCAGTCAGGTGCTGTTGTCCATTTCATTGTTAGCAATGGCAATACATTTTGCTTTGCCGTGGGTGAGCAGCAAGATATTCTGACTGATGGCCTCAGTAGGTTAATTTGGAATTTCATTTGCCTCTTCTAATCATGAAAGATCCTAGCTCTGGTTTGGGGAAGCAGTTCAATGAGATCTCTGGGTTTAGCATCCTGTAAGTAACAAGGCCAGCTAATGACAGCAAGACAATGATGCCAATCTTCTTTCTAACCAATGCCACACATTTCCTTCACAGCTCAGGACTTTCTTAATATTTCAGTCTCTGTTCCAGATTCTTGGTCACTATCTGTGGCCTTCAACCCTCCACAAACTTTAAAAGCATCTCCTGAATGAGGTTATTTTCCTTATCCCTCCTTCTCCAGCCAGTTCCTCAAAGAAGTTTGCAATTGTGCCCCAAGCTTGAGCTGTTTCCTCTGCAGACTCAGCGTCTCATCTGCATTCACTCATCAGCGCTCATTTATATCTCAACAAAGCAATCACAGCTATGGAGATACGTTGTCTTTTCCCCCTCTACCTTCAAGCATTTGCAAGAAACCTTTTTAATTGGCTGCTGTGGCAAATACATGCACGCACACAGGCAGATGTGCACACACAAATACACGCACGCACGTTCTACGCAAACCCACAGCAGCAGAAGCAACTTCGTGAACCATTTATTAAATCCTGCTTTTAACTACAGCTCCACAGAACCAAATATGGATGCAACTGCGTGCAAAAAAGGTGGGACACCTGCTCTGCACTGACCTTTCTGAACACCTGATTAATGCAAGTTAAATCTAGGAGAAATAGATTTTCTATTCAGAGCCCCATGTGTTTCAGAATGTACTATGGAAAGGGAATCTAAAGGAATAGCTAAGCTTTTTTTTTTTTTTTTTTTGGGGTCAGAGCATTATTTGCATCAAGTTGCTTTAAGCAATTTTCCAAATTTCAATGAGTAATGATCATTTTACTAATTAAATTTTGTAGATGCATAAGAAAGAGATGAAAGTAGTGCTTTTTTTGCCATTACTCATTGACTTAACAGTGAGATTGTTAAATATCTCTCATGTGCTGTTAGGCCGCACAATTAGGCTTGAAATCAAGAAAACTTTCTCTGACAATCCTCAGTAATAATTCTGGGGAATGATAGCTGCTGTTTACTACTAGTTTATAGTACGTGTTTGTATATAAATGTTCATATTATCACTTAGTGATTGATATTAATTAACCAAAAAAATTATGCAGGCAGGAGCGCTAAAGCTTTAGGATGTTGCATGCTCTTTATCATCTTTAAATATAGCTTAAAAATGCGAGGAGTCATCTAATGCAATAGAACTCAGGACTAAATAAATGTGTATGACTTCTTACAGCTCCATTTGATAGTTCACATTCATTTTTGCCACACAGATGAGATAAAGCACCCTAAACCACACTCCCTGTCTGCACTACCAACACACAGTGTCGCCCATCACTATACAGGGAGAAAAGAGTCATCCTTGTTTACATCTTCATGGTGCTAAAGAGTGGTTGACTTTTACTTTTTGATTTATGCCTTTTTGTTTATTAGTATGAATGAAATTGGACTGCACTGTAAACAAAAACATCTATCTTTCTTCCTAATTGGGAGGCAGTGCAAAACAGGGACAAGGTCAAGTATAAAATACTGCCTGAGAACCTTGCAGTCACTATGTCTCCAAAACCTTAGTCAAATCAAGTAAATTATTCTTTAATATATCTGTGAACAGAGTTTATAACCTCTGTGAAGTCAGTCCTAACTATGCGTTTGGCTATTTGGTCATAATAAATTTGTTTTCTGACCCATTGAGTCAAACAACTTAATTTCAAAATTAATCATTTCAGGCTTCAGACTCACTGGATCCAAGTGTGAGTCCAGCCATTCCCTTTAAATTTCATATCCTGAAACTTGGTGGTCTAGTGCTTTTTGCCCTTACATGACTCTTTGGTACTTAACTTTGTATTAGTTGGCCTATGAAATTAAATCTAAGAAGGCAGCATCCAAATCTTATCTCTTCAGTTACAAACGTTAGTACCAAATGCTCACTTTTCCTGCAATGGTTCCTTTTAATCAATATTATTATACACAACATGTTGTTGTTATACAGGATTTGTTATGTGTATTTGACTCAGCAAACTGACAAAACAGGAACAGGAATGCAGATTCGGATTATTTTTGTTTGGGGGTGGCAGTGCTGGTATTTTTAGGTTTCTTTCTAAATTGGATCTTGTCTAAATACTTTGGGTTTTGCTTAATGGGGCAAAAGCCTCAACTTTTTGTTCATTTATCTCTGATAATTTAGATAAACTTACTCTTTTGGGAGAGCCTTTATAATTTCAAAACATACATAATTTCAAAACATATATATTTCTATTGTTGCAAGGCATGGCTGCTGGCTGATATAATTTTATATGGTCATGACTTCAAAATACCTGGAGCAAAATTTGCATTTCTTATGAGAAAAGCAACTTAAGGTTGCAGCAGTCTTTTTTCCTTACAAACTTCCCGTTCCAGGCACGAAGCTCCCTGACAACCCTGGCTATGTATGGATGCAGAGGATACAGGAGCACAGCTTCTGGAACACAAACAGACACGACTGCAGCAGGACAAAAGGCAGGAAAGCCTCACGGGGACCTCTGACTTCACTGCTTGGGTTCAAAAGCTCCCAAGGCCAGGAAGGTACTAGCTTATTCCAGTGTGTTGCTACTCTTGCCAAACCTAGCGCAGGAGAGGGCTGGGAAGGAGTTAGAAGTCAGGAGCAGCCAGTGCCCAGCTGACCTGGAGCACCCACCTGACCTGACCCTGGGCTTTCTGGAGCACTTTCAGGGCACTTCATTGTAGGCTCATGTCAAGCCTTCTCCCAGCTGAGAATCTGTGGCATGCAGCACTGCAGTGTGCATTTGCCCTGTGCATGGGAAAAGATTTTTTTATTAGGATGATTACAAAAGTTCTCATTCTGAACTCAGCAACTGTCATTCAGGGATGGGTAATTCACAGCACTACTTAGTGCTGTTTTGAGGCATTAGTGATGACTAATTCTTTGCTACTTGAACAGTCCTATCATTTGAGGCAAGCACTTATTACAGCACTTCTTATCTAGGGGAGGGAGGGAAGACTGCTTAACGTGATCCATTAGGAAATTCAAGCTTTAAATAAAGTGACCACAAAGTCCTATCAGCTCCCAGAAACGCAGCAGCTGTACATATTTAATGTAATACAACACTATATTGTGGCAGAGATCCACTGTTTAAAACATGCATAAGGCAGGTGAAACGTGACTGTTTTGCTCTTCTGTTTGAAAAATGAGAAAGTGTAGAGTGGCATAACTCCTTAAAACACATAAATAAGCATTAGACTCATGGAAAAGACAGGTACGCTGCTGGAATAGCCGTAACAGAGCAAAGGTCAGCAGTTAAATCTGAAACTATTGCAGCCTGGTTCTTTTGATCTTATTCCTCAAGATCCCACTCTGTTACTAACAGGTGAAGTGCAAAACAAGAAGCATGAGGGTCTGCTGAGTTCTACTGTGCCTGTCTTAATTTAACAGCAGCACTTCCTAAATATTCTATCCTCTGGTCATCTAATGCCATAAACACACAGGCAGCTACTGATTTCCCCTGCTCTGTCAGATCCTGTGAAATTCCAGGCTCCACAGGTCCAAAGAGAAAGAAAATTTAACTCACTGGCTTAACTTTGAAGCAGAGCCAATCAACATGTTATCGATAATGTTTTCTCACCATGTTTTGCCAAGTCCTCCCATATGACATTTTGTTAGTTTGAAACCTCTTTAGTGAATAATAGGACATTTCACTGGGATATGCTGGTATATGAAAATATTAGGAACATCTATTGTAGTGTGTATATGTGTGTGTATGTATGTATATATATTTACACACACACATACAAATTAATGATTACAGAGATCTTTCTGGATGGAAATATTCAACATCTTCCAGAAGAAGTTAACAGAGATGTAGGAAAGGAAACCAAGGAAAATGTGAAGCTCTAATTCATCCTTTCTCATAATACAAGGACAAAAAAGCCTCCAATAAAGCACAAGGGTAACAAATAGTAAGTCAGGTGAAAGGGAACCTTTTGCTATACTGCCTCACTGATTGAATTCATGGTCATAAACTGTTACTGAATCCTGCTACTAATGGGTTACTAGAAGGTTGAAGTATGCCTATGCGTTATGGTAACATGCATTTATTTTCATATACTGGGGATCTAAACCTCCTGTTTCAGGATCTAAGCTGTAGGTGAAAAAGAATACAGCAAGTTCTTTCATCTGCCTCTCCAAGGTTTCCCAAATTATCATGTACTCATCAGTTCTGGACACACAGGACCACCTAACCAGGATCACTGACAATGCCTCCATTACTATGAAGTATCTTATCCATGTAAATTTGTGACTGGAAGTCACAGGAGCATCAGCTGACAGAGATCTGTATCCTGTCAGCCCAGAGTGTCTGGACTGTGCCATCCACTTTGTAAGGCACACTGAACTGCAGGTGCATAAATGTGCACATGTACACATGCACATACATCCATGCAAATTTATTTTCAAATGAGGAGCATCTAAGGAGCATGTATTTCCCTCCTCTACACTTCTTCTAGATAAAAAGAATGTAAACAACACTCTTCACAGAAGACTCATGTGACTTTTACTTGCTTATCTGCTCCAGTAGACACTATGAGCTTGATTCTCCAAGACTGCCACTAATATTCCACTCTACTGATTTTTGCAACCTAATTCTTCAGGCTTTTTTTTTTTTTTTCTTTTTGGCAGGATGATGTGACCCAAATTTATAAAGGAGGTTAATTTGCTGTAACATTACATCTTGAGACTAGAATCCATATGTACTTATTTGTTATTACGACAGATGTAAAAGACCAGATTTAGAGACCTGAAGTCAGTTTGAACTTGACAGGCTTGGAATGTTCTGAAGCATGAGGGTAAATGGCATCATTTAGGAAACCAAAATGAAAAGGGTTTCAAGAACGGTAAACATTTCTAAGACAATAAATCTACCCAAAGACTCACACTATTAAGCACAAAAGGACACAGCTACTTTTTTAACAACTAAAAATTTGAAGTGTTTCTTGTCTATTTTTCTTTAAGTGACATGTTACAAATTCTGCTGCAGAGAACAGCTGCTGAAGTAACCTAGAGGGCATTTTCAGGCACTGTGCTTCAGTGATTACAGCAATTTTTGTAGACATTCAATATTAGGATTGCTTTCTAATTTTAGATGGACTTAAATTTAAATTGAGTAGGAGGGGTCTTCACATTACTCTAGATGTTCTAACATTGCTTGCCCCAACCCAAAAACTGCATAGTGTCTGAATTTTGTAGCAATGATAATTTATTAAAAATGATACACTTGTAAAGAATGAAACTAGAGCTCACTAGCAGCAGTGAAAAGATATCCACTATTGTGATGGGACTGAGACTTAGGCCCTAAAAGCATTTACCCACTGGCCATGATCCCAATGCCATGGGACTTGGTGGCACCGCCCTACACAACCTTTCTCTATTTCTTTGATACTTCCTCTTAGTTGTGTATATGTAGGAAGTTCCTGAGACTCTAAGGCCAAATTTGGAGTCTTACGTTAATGCTTATTAGTATTTAAATTCCCTGACTCTCACAAAACCCAAGCATCAAGCTGAGAGAAACTGGAAGAAAGAAGGTTAATAAAGGGCTGACAGTCCAACAGACAATACAGATGGAAAGTGGAGGGACTAGGTGAAACAGAGAAAACAAAAGAAAAGAGTTTCTATTAGATGCTAAATGAGACTCAGGCTGAGCCTGATTAAAGCCATGTCTATGTAGGTTACATCTTTCCTTATTTCTCTTACCTTGTTTCTCTTGAAATATGCTCTTCGGCAAGCTGCAAAGCACTTCTCGCTGCAGAAGCATTTCACTTCACTTCCCATACTCAGGGAATAGCGCTTGATTCCAACTTTCTGGCACCAGGCACACATTATTTGTACATTTGACACATCATCTTCTACAACAAAAATATAAGAACAATGTTTACATGAGATGCAAACACCTTCCTCAGACATCTGCACACTTACTCTTAGATACAAACAGCAGCAGCTCGTCTCATTTCTAACTCCCTCACTGTCAGAGGGCAGAACTGTGCCTGCCTGTGATCACCAGCTTCATCCTCAGGCAGCCAATGACCTGTGCCAGCCAGACTCAGCAGACTGGCAAAGCTTCTAAAATGGCTGGAAAAGATGATTAGCTTCAAAAATGGTGCACTGCTGAAAATCTCTGGAAATCTCGAGAACTTTTTCAGCACGCTTAAGAGCGCACAAATCTTTATTAAATGAGTAACCAAGATTGAAGGTTTAGTGGGTATTGCTGCTTTGTGCTTGTTACTTACAGTCTGCTGTAGTGAGTCCCTGAGATGCTCTGCTCAGCAAGCTGGCGATAAAACACAGCCAGAAGGTGCTGCACCAAGGCAGGTCTCTAACACGAACCCTCTTCTAAATAAGAAGGAACATAAAACATCCCTTTTCTGCATTATTTTGAAATAATGACTAGCATACAAAACAGGGAGCTTCTGTGTGAATTCAGCAGTCACAGAAACACAAACTTGAGCAAGGCAGAAGATGCAGCACTGTGGCAAAATCTGCCAGATTACTTTTCAGTCATTATGCTCATTGGTCAAATTTTAATTCAGGCAGAGTTCCCAAGCCTCTTTTGAGCTCTTCTCTAATGTGTGTTACAAATGTGGCATGTGTGCCTTCTGCCATGTAAAAAGACACCAGAGCTTATTTACTAATGTGCAGCAATATCCTTGTGTGGTCATCATTCCCACCTTAGCTTCACAGACAACAGCAGTGAATAGTTTAGTCTACTAAACAGATCAAGTCAAGAAGTTAGCAGGAATCTGACTTTTTTAAAACTCAGAATTCTTCCGTTCTTATGTCCAGTTTATGATACTGGATGACCTTTCAGTTACAGACAGCAGCCATTGTCTAACTTCTGGGAAAAAATATCCCTGGAGACTAATTGTTAAAGCAGTTCCTGGTCCATGAGCTGTGGAGAATTCATAGCTTAGAGATTCTGTCATGCAGCCATCCTATTTCCCTATAAAGGATTTGTTTTTGAAGCTACGCTGTCATCATTCTGTAAAATTATTGGCAAACTAATTTTTAGCAGAGTGATTTGGCTCCTTTCCCTGAGTATCATAACTCAGAACTACGTGCTGCATTTTACTCACCTTATTGGAATAAATATTGCCAGTTTAACAACTTTTTTTCCTTCCACAAATTGTATTATGATTTACAGCTACAAATGAAATTCTACAACGTAAAATAATGACCTTTTAGTTTTAATCAGACTGCCTACCTTTAAACCTATATTTAAGGCCACGTTATGGCACAGATTTGTGTTTAATGTATTGTACCACTTACCCTTTACAGTGGGATTTGCCAGTATCATAAGCGCCTTGATATACTGAACATGAAGGGAAATCAAAACAATTTGGCCAAAATCATCACTAGCCATCTATAGGGTCAAAAAGCCTGCCCTGAGCTGGCTGTAACATAAGTCAGGCACACAGGGTTCTGCTATGCTGGTTTTGCATGGGATTGTCGCAGCTTTCTCTGCAGGCTGGTCTTGTCCAGGATGCCAACTACTCCAGCACAGACCTAGAGCTCTTCCCCCCATTCTTATCCTGAGCCATTTGAAGTACTTACCTTTTACAAAAGCACCCTGATTCACCTAATTTTGCACCATAATAAACCAATGCCTTACAGACTGAACCTGCCCCTTTGAATGTACCAGGACAACAGAAGATCCTCTGAATCAAAGGAACCAAATAGCAGACTCTTGTTTCAGATAACAGTAACATATATTTCCCTACTGATAAGAAGTATTTTATCTCTGGAAAAGAGGAGATCTACCAGTGATACCTTTCTAATCGCCTTCATTTCTGGTGAGAGGAACTCTCATAAATGAAAAAAGAATATTACGGAGCTGAAAGAGAGTTCACTGGCAAAGTAGGCACTGAAGTACCTCTTTTTGAAGCAGGTTGGCTTGTCTGGGGCACAGTTTTTAACAGGAAACACAGAGATGCACCACTGGGATTCTCAGGGGCTTTCATGAGTGATTCGATAGGGGGAACACCTCAGCTGTCATTCAATTCCTGTTCAGTGATTCACAAGAACTGTCTCCCATGGATGATGAGAAAGATCCACACTATTGTTCATTTTTAATTACACAGGCTCCCAGCAGCAGCTGTTTACATGGAAAAGCCATGTTATTCACTTTTCTCCACTTTTCTGCAGGTAGTTATGCAGGACAGTCAGATTCAGTCCACCTCCTTCTACCAAAGACTTCCTCTAAGATACATCCTGGCAAGGAGAGGAGAGAGACCTTCTGTGTCAAGTTGCTGTCTTTCCATGCCCTGTCCAGGAGAGCTTCACCATCGCCTCACAGAGAAACCTGTGAAGCAGCATTGCTTCACTTATGGTCCATGGATATGACGATCAAAAAAATAGCACAGAATGGTCTATAAACTACTACTTCCAGCCACTGTATGCACTTCCAGGAAGTGATATGTGATATCCAGGAGGCATCATCAATTTTAGTCAAAATGGTCATCATTCTGAAAGAAGAAAGGGTGAAAGGGAGGGAAATAGTCTAGCTACATACAAAGAACTTCAACTATTTCTCTATTCTACTCCTTTCTCACCCTAGTCATCAAACAATGTAAACCTTTTCATTTCATGGTAACAGCAATAACAGAACCAGATGCCTCTTCAATTTAATAGACTCAGGAACACTGCTACAAAAGGATTAACTGAGTATGACCACATGAAGCAGCCAGGAAGTAGCAATACTTCAGAAGGGGGTTCAGAGTACACACTTCCTGGGATAGGACACTAATACGTCACTTTTTAAGTCATCTTTGCTCCCTCAGGTGCACATTTGCCCAAGTCAATTTTTGATGAACTCTTTGTAATGCAGTTCATTAAGTGAAATAGAAAACATCCAGTATCACACGTCTATGGACCATCAACAGGAACTGTGTCCAGCCCAGCAGGAGGAAAAACTTGGTCTAAAATCAAATCCTTTCTTTCAGCTGCAAGTGAAGCTAAGAACAGCAGAGAAAGGAACCCATGCTTGGTACCTGGGAGAGTACAGAGCTGTGCCCTAAGGCCTGGATGACAGGCTGGGGACAATGATAAAGGGTCCAAACCTGACTGTGTGCTTTCCTTCTTCATATCAGTTGTGGTAGAGATCTGAGCAGACCTTGTGAAAAGAACTATTAGGCATGTCTGTTACAGTGTATTAAGCTTAGCAACTAAAAAAGAGGACTGCAACATTAGCAGAAAGTAGTACTTCATGTATTTCTATGAGCAGTGAGAAGCAATAACGTAGTCTAAAAACACTAAGACTGTGTGAAATAAGAAAAGACAGACTCTTGGGATTTAAGTGCTGTCATCTGCTAAACACAACTTGGAATAATCTGAAACCAGAAATTTGTATCTTGCATTCCATTCAAGATAAAATTCCTCTCACTTTTTCACAGACTTTTGTTTTTCAAGGCCAAATTCTTTGAAAATGATTTTACCCGATTCCCGCCCTGCTTTCAGGAAAATGTATCAAATCCCTGTTCCTAGAGTGCTCAGCTAGAACAACTTGCTGCTAAGAGATCACAGGGAAGCAGGAAATTTCAAATCCAGTAGTTTAAGACTGGTTATCTGTCTTCAATCTTTATTCTAATCTTTTCCTGATGAGAACTGCACTAAGAAAGCTTCTCCACAATAATTATACCAGTTTATTACATCGGCAATGTTCTCCTTTGCTCATAGTCAGACTTTTGCTGGTAGTCTAACAGCATATCTGCTTAAAGTAACATGAGCTCATCCTGACACCATGCCTACATCCATCATGTGAGCTCTCACTGGAGCAGCTCTTCTGATGAAGATCATTCACCATCACTTTTAGAACTCATATAGCCATGCTGACACATGTTTGTAAAGTACAAAATATCATTTGCAAGTCCTGGCACAGATCATTTTGAAGTGAAAGAAAATACTCTTTAATAACTGCTTTTTTTTTCCCCTCCATCTGGGCCTGCAACTTTATGACCTGCTTTTGCAAAGTGTTTAGCATGTTCTCAGATCTGTCACACTTACGACAGGTAGCATGGGCACTCTTACAGGTGAGACAAAGAGGAGATGGGACTGACACAACTGAATAGTAACAGGAGGGCATTCAGCAGAACATACATATTGCTGTCCTCTGTAATTAGACCAGGTAATAGAAAGATAAATTCTTTCTGTGTACTGCACAAGATCTAAATTTCCAGCCTCTACTTTTCTAGTTCTCAACTCTTCACAGGAAGAGATATTGTGGGAGTTATAGTATTGTGTTTTTCTGCCTCTGGGTTGTGTCATTACAGGTGGAAGAAGTACTCCCTGCACCCACCACACAGATACTGTTCAGTTACATCTCCTTGTGGTTTTTAGCCTGTGTATTTTTCATAATGAACAATGCAATAAACACAGAGTGTTTGCAGTGTTAAATCATGTTCCCAAAGGGAGTAGTTTGTATAACAAGATAAAATTATCGCATTATAATAACTAAATATGCATCAGTCTAAAGCATGCTTCAATTAATCATCAAAAGTTTGCACCGCCTCTTTAAGTCTTAATTAAGCAGAATGTTTGGTATTTTTTTCCTTTCAAACCAGTGTGAAGGAGCTGAAGAAAACTGTTCCTCTTAAACCCAATGAGCAGCAGTTTACACTAATCGATCTTATATGGAGACATAATTTAAAGAGGTGGGGGGAAGTGAAGGAAGGCAATGAGTACAATGGAGTAAATCCGGCATGAACAGCCCTGGCTCTTTAGCTAAGCAAGCCAGCATGACCTACAGTGTTTAGCGCAATGTTCCTAAAATCCCTAAAATTCTGGAGTTAAATCCTGATCAGTTTACTAAGTTTTGGGTTGCAACACTCTACTGTTTTGAACTAAGATGTATTTTCAATTTTAACTCCAGCTTCAAAAAGTTGGGTGAAACTAAATGCAGCTACAGCTCTAATCCTGCATGTTATGATGATTCAAGGGCAGGTACTTCAAAACCTTACTTTCCATATTTCCTTGCAAGAAATTCAGCAGGAGAT
Source organism: Corvus hawaiiensis (assembly GCF_020740725.1). Lineage (NCBI taxonomy): Eukaryota > Metazoa > Chordata > Aves > Passeriformes > Corvidae > Corvus > Corvus hawaiiensis. The sequence goes on along the minus strand of NC_063215.1, from coordinate 46,370,682 downwards.
AATTCTTCTGGCAAGAACATCTCTCCTGAAGGTGCCCAACCACAGTACTGTTGTGCAGAAGGAAGACCAGGAGGACAGTGTTTGGGATTGAGATCTGAAGTACAGCACCTGGACTGAGTGAGCCTTTGTGAAACCTGTACCTTGACTGTGGTTGTTGATACAAAAAAATATTCTGGCATCCCATCCCTCCTCCATGTCTCCCAACCAACCAGCTCATCTCTGGCATGAGTTTCATTCCACCACACTATCAGAAGCCATGTCTCTCCACTACTGCTTTCACCCACTTTCCTCTTTTTTTCTCTTTGCTGCATCCCACCCCCTCACAGAGGCAGCTTGGATTCCAGGTTCTCTGGGTAGGGAGCTATAATAGCCCTTTTACCTTGAGCTGGGAACTGCGCTCAATCCACTGGTACATACATCTTTAAATATTTTAGCTGCTTTCACTATTACTTTCTATTGAAAAGCTGCAAAACTTCCTTTTTAAAGACTTTAGATCTTGACTTGAGCATCTGCAGCAATAACAGTAAAGGCTCACTGTTTCCACTGAGACCTGCCAGGATTTCAGAATTGGATAATTCCGAGTTACCCGCCTGCTGCTCCTGAAATCCCAGATTGCCATTGAAGAAAACCAAGTAGCATGTATTCAGATTTTTCATCCCAAAGTAGTTCCTGAGGTTGTTGATCCCAAGCAAAGCAGAAGCACCATTACAGTCAATTTTCTTACACCCGAAATGCTTTAGCAAATGAATCTCAAACTAAAAAAAGTGAAGAAACAAAACTCCTGAGACATTGCTACAGATCCCCTTGTGATATCACCTTAAGTACTGATCCTCTAAACAGATGGGGCGTGTGACAAACTTAAGGTAGAAGAAGTGCCTAAAAAAAAGTAATTACCAGAGGAAGATTAAAATATAGGGCTGACAATAGAAAGCTCGATGCAGCCATCGCTATGGAAATACCTCAGAGCCTCTACCATGCATTTCCTTTTAAGGACCAGTCTCTTCAAGTTCACTACTCTGCCAATAAAGCAAAATGTCCCAGTCCCTTTTGAAAAAATCGTTTTGGGGAACCACAGCCTGCCTACGTTTTCTATGCATGAGCTGAGGCACATTCTTATGCATAGTTCAGTGGGGACTGAATGAACAACACAAAAGCTGGCAGTTAGGCAGGCTTTAAACATGCAAACAAAAAAAGCACCTATTTCAGCTAATAGAGGGGGAACTCCCTGTGTACTTTGAATATATGTTATTAAGGTGCATACATGGACTTTATGATTTTCTTTTTAGCACAAAGGAAACACTTGGCCCTCCACAGAGAGCAAAAGACATCAACAGTGGGCTAGATGGGGCAGGCATCCTGGCAACCACTGGCATTTAAAAACCTAGGCAGTAATAACTCTACGATCAGTGTAAATTTGATGATGTTTCAAACTGAAAACTAGAGACTATAGGATTTGTTGCAGTGGTTTCTATCAAAGGGTGAAGCCTACCTACAGTTAGAGAAATTGTAACGCTGTTCAGCAACCAGAAGATACTTGTGAAATACTGAAGAGGGATGCAGAGAATAGTAAAATGAAAGTCTCTTCCACATATAGACTTAACTAGATCTGATAGTGTAGTCTTTACTTAATGAAAACTGCCACTGGGTTCTGCCTGGAATCAAACTTCTTGGTACTGTAGTCATAGATCCAATTCCTCAGTGAATTTTGACAGATGATCTTGGAATTAATTTTTAGTGGCCTGCTAACTACCATTTAAAACATCTTTAATGGTTTCAGATTCCTCCAATACAATTCAAGTATTGAGAGAGGTTACAGCACGCAGTTCCAGAATGTTTGTAGGGCAGGAGCTCTGCTTATTCCACTATGTTGCACAAAGTTACTCATCTGCACTTGTATTTACAAAATCTCCTATAAACTTTAATTCTAAAGCAATGCTAAACTATAACTCAGAAAATCACTCATTCCTTTGTATAAAATAACTAAATACTTGTTTTAGTATTTGAATCTGGTATTTCTTTGCCAGCTTTGGTAACAGGCTGATTTTACAAGGTAGTCAGCATTGGAAATGCTTCTGCTTCTCCTTTAAGACATTTTGCCTCACCAGATACAGTTCCTCCAGCCCAGTCCTCCTTCACTTCCACAAGTTTCTGATAACTTCTGGTACAACTCCAATCATTATAATTTGGAAATCACTGAATCCAACATTATGTAGAGACACTCATCAGTGGGTTGTAGAATTTACATCCCCTTTCCTTCGGTATCTTGTGAAAACCTTGGGAGGGAGCATTAGTTTTCCCTTGTACTTTTTCCCTCTGTGGAAAGTTCAGTCAACTACATGACATCATCCTTTCTGCCTCCCCTTCTACTGTGTCCCTTGGCAGTGACACAGTCACAGCACAGCATTGCAGGAAGCCAGTTCTTGTTTGGGATGCTCAGAGCAACAGGCACACTCTGTGCATCACTTGTACACAGAAGGACGCAGGAAAGGGAAGGATTTTGTCGACTCTCATGCTCAAAGGATAGACCAACCAGCAGCTGTATCCCCTACCAATGCACTGGTGTGGGCATCACAAAATAAAACAAATCAAAGAGCACTCAAAGAAATGGGAAAACTGAGACACCATAGCCTCCAGCAGGTGCCAGGGGAAGGAGGCAGCTTGTTCTCACCTGCACTGAAAGAATTTTTTGCATTCTTCTTCGACTGCTCTTGATTTCAGCCTTCCTTCATCCCAGGTAACAAGAGTTGTCCAAACTTGCCCGAGCAAATGGGCAGAGTCACCCTAAGTGCCCTCTCAAATTCACTCTATCATTAAGGGTTGCAGAATAGCAGAAGGTTTGCACACTACATACTAAGGCCATATACCCTGCATAACTGTGGTGAGATTTTTAGTTCTAGGTCATTCCAGGCTATTGCATTTCTGTTCCTCAGTATTTCTACGCAAATTTTAAATTGGAAAAAACAACCAACCAAATAAACAAACAAAAAAACCCACCAGCTTTCTTTACATTGCTGTGCAGAAAATAAAAACCTTCTAACACCAAGTAGAACTAATCTTAGGATCAGTTTGTTGCAATAGGCTGTACTCAAGACTACCCCTGAAGATCACTCAGAATCTGCTGCCAGGTCTAAACGTAGTTACCAGACTGCTGAGCAAGATGGACTCTTACCAGCCACATAGAGACTCTTACAGCAGCTCTCTGGAGGCTGCACTGACTTCTTATTTGCTTCCAGATGAAGGTTGGACAGCTGATGCTGGCTTATAAAGTCATGTCTGATTTGGGCACTGCTTGAGTGAGGTCTACCTGCCTGGTGCTGGAGATCAGAGGAGTGCTCTTGCAGACAGCTTCCACATCTGAGTAACTTGCATTCTCCTGGTGGAGGCTTCCCATGACTGGATTTAGCATCCTGCACTGACACACCATAACCTGAGTCTGTAGACACTCAGTGCACCACATAGGGCCCATGCATTTAACTCAGCATTTTTTGGGTTTAATTATGAGGTACAGCAAGGAGAGAGTGCCTTTATTGGAGCTGTTTATATTTGGTTAGTAGCACCCTAATGTTTTCCAGAATCATATAGGCAAATTGGAACCTTACATTTCATTTGACTAAAACAGAAATCTGAACAGCTTGAAGATAAAATTTTAGTCAGACTGCTCAAAATTGTTTGGTTTTCAAATTAAAAAAAACCAACCCAAAACAAAAAACACTTTACTACAAAATAGGCATGAAGGAAAAAAAGGTAATTTTGTTAACTCTTCAAGGTTTTAGCCTGGCCAGACAAAATATGAATGCAGACAGGACACTGTTCAAAGCTTTCCAGCATGCTTAAGGAAAACCTAATCTGCTGAAATCTTCAATGACAGCTTCCTAGACAGTTTAGGACCAACACTCCTTCCTCCTCTTTTCCAAACTGATAGCTGTTTCTGATAAAGAATCATATTTGCCTTCCTAGAAATCCTGTTTCCCTTGGCTTCCTGGCTGTGTCTTTTCTACCTCTGCAATTGCTATTGTCAGTGCACATTGCAGAGTATCCTTCTTGTTTCTCTTCAGGTTTGTGAGCAGCCCCCATGCTCTGCTCTCTCTTCTTCCTCTTACCTGTATTGAATCCTATCAGCAAAAATTATTCAACTAATAATTCAACAGATCTGCTTATCCTCTTCAGACCATTACACTCCTGTCCAAATGAATACCTCAGCCTGTCTTTCTGACACCTCTTTACTCATGCTGACCCTTCTGTTCAAGATCAATACAGCAAGTATTAAAGTCTTAATAATTTCTCCCTGAGTGCTCACTCCATATTATTTGCTCAATAAGGATGGACTGCACCATCTTTCCTATCCTTCAAGTCCATGATTTAGGTATCATTTTCACCTGTGGACACTGCCTTTTGAGCTATATTTAAGTCTTGTAGATTTTTCCCTGTACAATATCTAAAAGCTTTCTTCATCCATTAACAAACTCTGGATGCTTTCTAATTCTTAGCCTCTCAGTCACTACAGTGCATTACCACCCGATGTTCTCTCTGGCCTGTAATGTAACCTTGTCCTCTTTGTGTCCACACAAAATCTGCTGCAAAGATCCCTTTTCCTGCCTAGCATTTTAACCTTGAAGCTTTCTCTTGGCCTCCTTCTGCCTCTCTCTCCTGTCCCCTTACTTCATTTATCCACTCAAACATGGATAAATGCTTTGGTGTTTGTGACAGTTCAGTCATAGCCTGTCTGTCCTCCATGCTGAAAATGTCAATCTTCACCTTATTAATTAATGATGTGAGTCTAACCATGTACCTGCTCAAGTCAAAGAAGCACCTTTGTGCTGTTTCCAAAGTCATCCCCTGTGCCTGCGATGGACTCCGAGAAAACATCCCCAGAGTTACTCTTGTCTGGCTTTGTATCACTCTGAAGTTTTCTGCTTTGATGTAGTGCCCACAAAACGGTGTCAAAGTGCAGTGCCAAGACCACTGCCTCACACACTGGCTCTCCTCGCTCCTTTGTACTCCCTTTCCTACCAGTTGTTTCTTGCCAGGCTCTTTGGGATGATCATGACTAGGGCACCTACGCCCTAAGATAAAACAAAACCATTACTACCCATGCTTACTGCAAATCCCACAAAGGTTGTGATTCTCCTCCCCCTCCAACCCTCCCAAGCTTTGGTCTCTAAAACAAAGGTGAGATAAATACATTCATCTGCTCAGAAGTCATGGTAATCTAGTCCTCATTACCAATCGTGGGATAAAGTCAGAGGAGGCAGAGATTATGCATTTGTATCTCCTGTGCAGGTAAAACAATGATATTCGTTGTTAATGAATTAAATAAAAACCTAAAGGTGGAAAACACTTACGAAAAGCTCTCTCTACACATTACCCTTAGAGGTACATTTGAACACAGGATCATATGTTGTAGGTGGACAGGCAAAGAACAGAAGGCAGTTGACTTGGCCAAGATTCCCTTGTGTCCACTTAACTACTGTTGCAGTAATTTGTTTTTCTACTTCATAGTTCAATCTCCTCCTGCTTTTTGGTGTCATAAAAACCCAGCAACTGTGGCAATCTGCACAATGCATGCTACAGCCTTGTGTTCACATACCACAAATTCAGCATTCTGGATTCAGTCGTGACTCAGATTGGAGTAGAAAATAGCTTGGGATGGCACAAGCCCTTGATTAAAGCTTTAGGGCCAAATCAACAACAGCTGAGGATCCAGCCCATATGGCCTGAGATCTTTAGCTGTGTAAAGGCTGCAGGAATGGGCCCAAATAGCTTTGGTAATTAGCAAATATCGTATAAAATAGATTGAAAGTCTTTGGCAGGGAGTGCATATTGAGTAACATTTGAAAATTATTCATAGCATATTAGATACTTCTTTAGAGATAAAACTCAATGGCATAACAATAATTTAGGAGGGGCAACTGCAGTCTATTACATGACCGACAACAGGCAAACACTTTCTTGGATCAATCAATATTTTACAGCTACCTTTAGACAATGTTACAAAGGGCAGAGGTGACCATCTAACACCTGGGACCTGATCCTGCAAGCAGTTCTGCCTCTGCAGAAGCACCCTGGCACCTGGTGGCATCTCTTTAGCCCTGTGTGTGGAGAGCTGATGTTCTTGGGTAGGAGATGCATGTCACCCTGTATTCCTCAGTGCCTTGGTCACTAAAGAACAACCACACCACCACCCAGGGACGTCCATGGAAGCAGGACTCAGCCTGCTCCTATCTGGATTCACCAATTTTCACATCGTGTGGAGCAGTAAACGATAACACAACAATTAATCACCCTGGTGTAGCCCTAAGAGCTCCTTTCACAGATTACGGTAAGCAGCATGCAGAGGGGAATAAATCATTTTTCATGCAAACTCTGAGGAATGGCATGTTAGAAAACCACTCCTGATAAAAATCTAATGAAAATGTAAAACATCTCAGTGCAGTCTCCTAGGTAGAGTCAAGATCATATTAAACCCTTGAGAGACAGCAGTCAGGGATTTCAATGGGAATCAAGAGACAGTTTTCTCAGTATGAGCTTGTTAACCAGATATAAAGACATGATACTGATTTGATGGCTTTTTCTCTTTCACTGCTTCCTTCATGCAGCCTATTTTTAATGTAATAATCTTCCATTAATTTAGTTAAAGGCTTTATTCACCAGAACAAAACCTTTTTTTTCCTAAAAGCAAATGCTGTTGAACTCCTGAGAACATAATCCAGCATGAGGAGTTTCACAAGCAGAGCAAGTTTGCTGTCATTGCATTTGCAGGAGTTTTTCAAGAATACTGAAGTGACTAAAGCCACTCTCCCGTTCGTTTTTAAAGTTCCCTGGGACTGGATTTTAATAATTTTGAAATCAGCCCTCTTGCTAAGACACTATGATCCAGTAATCTCAGGACGTTGTCAATAACCAGTAACCATTTTTACATATTCATTAGCATTTACCTGCTGGTGGCTTTATGAAAGGTGGTGGAATTAATGGGACAATAATAGGTACATTCCCATGATCCTTCGACCCTGCTGGTGAGTCTGACAGTCCATTTCCTGTGGCAAGCCCTGGGTAGCTTGGGTTTATATTGTATGGTGAAATAACACTGTCCTCAGGTAATTTTGGTTTTGGCAAAGAATTTTCTGTAAAACACAAAGAACACATTGAACAGTATGACACATATATTTCTTAAATGGCCCTGCATACTTTCACCAATCTCTTCATTAAATTACTTACTCTAATATAAGAATGGTGCACAAAACCCCCAGACATTTTCCCTTTTAAAGAAATTGATACTTTCCAGTAATCTTCAGAAATGCTCAATTTTTTTCAAAATCAAACTCACACTTTCTTTCTGCAGAAGGTAAAAGGTGGGATTATTTTGTCATGCATATCCTTGGTATGCCTGATTTAGTCAACAGCATCCTACTCTTGCACTTCATTTCTACTGTTTGCATGGTGATCACACTCGGTGTACTGTGACTTCACCAGCACAAGGAGCATGAAATGAAGGAAAAAAGAATTCCTATTCTCTATAAATAATATGAGTAGTAATTATGAAAGAATTTAAAGAAAGGAACAAAATATTGAAATCACAGCAAAGTGTGCATAAAATGATGACAGTTATTATTATAATTCTTTAATCCCAAATCACCTCAGGATTCTTATTTGTAGGAATTTCTCTAATACACCTCTGCCATGGGGCACAACTTAATTCTTATTACTTCCTCTTCTCCCATGTCTCAGAACAAGATTTTTTTCCCCCTCCCAAAAACTGCATACACCAAAAATTTCTACCTGTCATAGGCATTTGACATCTATGGTACATAAAACATATGATTTGTATCATGTGCCGATAAAAAAAGTATGTCACAAATTTCATCAAGTATAGACTGGAGCTAGTAATCATTCAGTAAAAGATATATTTATTAAAACAGAAATATATTAAGTGCATTACTACACAGGACCAAGTTTCTTCAAAGGTAGCTTAATAACATTACATTTTCAATGAAAAATAAATATTGATCACCAATGTTGTTATAGAACTAACAAGCTGCAAACATTCAATTTTAACACAATTAGGTTGTTTCACCTTACCTCTAATTTTTTCCCCTTTTTTCTAGCCATCTGTCCCTCAGCACTGGTCCCTCTGGAGTCGGTACTCATTGCAACACTCACTGAATACAGTGCTGCTGCTGTCTATCAGAAAGAAAACCCAAACACTGCTGTCCACGAACATAGTGAAAAGTAGCACTCCACCTGCATAAAAGCTGCTGGAATTTCCTCTCTTTACCTCACCTTTGATGAACTCCTGTTGGATAAGTCAAGATGCAGCAATTTTCTACTCTTCTCCTTATTCTGATGACAAGCCCCTATCCACTCCCTGAGACTGAGGAGTCAGAAGGCAAAAACTGAATGACTGAAGAAAACAACAAGATCTCATCCCTTACATTTTGAATCACAAAGATTCAGCAACGTCTCAAACAAATTCCATCCATGGAAAACTTATACCACAGTACAGAAGACAGTATAGTACAAACATGGATGAGAAGCCTTTTGTGAACATTCACACTTGTTCCTACATGTGTGAATATTTCAGTTTAAAATCTTTCAACATTTTAAAAAGTTGTAGGCCAACCAGCCTTAGTATGGGAAGCAAAAGGGTTCCTTAAAGCCACCCTGCTAAGAAAGTGCTCCCTCCTTTCTCCAGTTGTGAGTAGTCTGTTGATACCACAGGAACTCAACTTTCAACTGACACACAAAAGGCATTATTTGTGAAGATACATATCAATACATAACAGTATATCAATATACTAACAGCAAATTTATTAAGTGACTTTCCTCGTAGCCTATTGGCTTCCCTGTACCACATGGTACTCTCAGATATTTTTATGTAAAGCAACAAAGACACAAGCTGCAGAACATGCTTCGAAATCCACACCAATTCAGACAGGTTGATTAATCCTTCTATTAATCCTTCTTTACATGAACACAGAAACACGAAGTCTCGTTACCTTTGAGAACAGAAATGTGCTGGCGGCTTTCCCCATCTGCTGAGTAGTTCCTGAATTCAATATCTTCTCCATCTTTCAGTTCTACCTTATCATAACCATACCAGCCAAGGAGCTCATTCATAGTGTTTTCAGCAAAGTTCTGAAAGAGAAAAATTACCTACTTATTTATGTAATCAATAACCATTTGGAAGGAAGGGAGGACTGCATAAATCGAACCATATCTGTGCTACATGAGGAAGTGTCAGGTTTGGCCCACCTCCTCAAAGACTAATGTTCATTTCATAACTCAAGTGCATAAAGTGAAATGCATTTAAATCTCCAACTGGCACATGTAATTATGACGGAGACTCATATGTCTGCAATTTAAAGAAAATGAAAAGGAGAGTTATTTATGACTTTTGCTCTGACATTCAATGTCAGAAATATTTTAACATACATTCCTCACACAAACTTGTCTGTGTTGCCATAAAATATTTAAGACTGCAGCAAGAGAATAAGAGAAAACCAGGATTTTTTTTCAACCAGCAGTTAATCAATCTTATTGCGCTACAGTCTTTTCAGCTGGAGCAGGTCACTGACACAATTACAGTTCCTTGAGGTGCCCATGAACCAAATCAAATAAAATCACAGCAGACGTTTTTCCTCGGTTATAAACCCTTGCACAGTTGAAGCACTTAAAGATTCTTCACTGTGAAAGCATTTTACCATCATTTTTCATACAAATATCTCTTATATTTGTCTAAGAAAACCTTTCTCAATTTTGCCGTATTTATTTTCAAACCAATTTCCAAGCAGCTGTGTGGTTACATTTTATGTTTGTATGGAAATGCAAAGTCTGGAACATGACCGTCATAACCCTCAATTTCTATTAAAAATATGTCCTCTAGGTCATGAGGCAAAAGTGTTTCTGTAGAAAATGCTCATTACTGGGCCAGGAGATTTAGTGGAGTAAGAAATCTGCAGCCAGGCAACAAAGCTTTCTGAAACCAAATAGTGCCACAGAGCTCTACAGCTTATGGATTTAGGAAACTACCAAAGGAAACCAGCTAATGAATTATTGTGATGGCAAAGATCAGTTTAAAGTAGTATGACAACTGTAAGTCAAAACAAAAAAACCACACACAGAGCCTTTCTCTTTGATTTTCGCTATTTTTGTATTAACACTCTTTAAAACAAATTCCAAACTTCATATTCCTCCAAGACTTCTAAAATAATGCTTCCGATAAGCACCGTCTCCCAGGACTCTGGCAAAGAAATAAGGAGAATACAACACCAATTCAAAACAAATGGTACATGTCAAATTTGCAGGTTGCCAGATTTTGTCTAGTAACTGCTCTATCTTAATTTTTGAGTGGGAGAAAGTCTAATGATAGAACACAGCAATTCTCCAGTCATTTAAACAAATAAATAAAATTAATCAGATGATAATTGCTTTCGAATTCGAAGCTACAGCAGGCGCTGTGCCCCAGAACCTCAGAGTGCTGCACCGCTCCTGGCTCATTCATCACACCAGATTACATAGGTGTTCCTGTCACTCAAGGAGCACTGTAAAGCAGCTATAAGCAATAAACACAAGCAATTTGTACTCTTTCAAGAGTATCATCTGTGCAATTATGCTATAAACACATTTCAGGAAAAGAAAACCCAAAACAAAACCCCAGAGCAGACCCCTGAAACATCCATCTCCTTTTGGTTTTTCCCCTTTGCATTTTCACCTTACCATTTGATGGAAGTCACAATTCTGTGGCTGTCCTGTGCAGCCCCAAATTGCTGGAAAATATTCCATCATCCCACTTCTGCTTCTAGACTCAGCATTATAAGTATGATATCTGAACTATGCCATTACTACAGTTTTCAACGAGTACAGTGCAGTGTAAATGCGGCTAACAACTACCTAACTCATTTGAATGATGCAGTGTTGTGTTTTAAATACTAGCAAAAATGGGGTGAAATTTTTCTAAATGTTGTGTTTCATTGGTTTTTACGGTTTGGGTTTTTTTTTAGCTTTTTAGAAAACTTCTCTCTTAGCGCTGAAGAGTCCCAATGCACTCACCCCGTCTGTAACCTTTGGGAACCCAATAACAAAAATACCTGCACCTGGGGAGTCAAATCTTACCTCTGCGGCTCACCCAAAATGACCTGAAAGGGTCTGGGGAGGCCCAAAGGCAAGGTCTGCCAGCTTTCCTTGCTTTGCTGAATTTCAGCTATGGAAAGACAGCCCTAGAGACTAATCTAGCAAGGTAGAGACCAATTGATAAAGTCTTACTGACTTAAACCCCATGCAACCAAATTAATTGAGTAGCTCTAAATTTGCCTCCTGTGGATGCTTTGTGTTTTATTTGCACTGCTGATCCACTCAGACAATGAATAATTTCTAATTACTTGTCAAGGAATACATAAGCAAGGTTGTATATATGTTTGTTTTTTCCTGAAAATTCATACATGTATCTGTCCCTTCAGAATGTAGTCAAAATGGTTGGGTTTGTAATGGCACCAAATTTAAGTACCTTTCACGTCTCATTTAAACTATCCATGATAAGTGATGCAACAAAATGAACATTCATACTGACAAAAATACATTGGATTTCAAAATCACACATCACAGAGATTTGACTCTTTTATAAAATAGCAAATCAATGGGGTCTTTTCTACTAACTTCAGTAAGAGTACAATGAGGTTGCATGGCAGCAGTAACAAAGTAAGCACCTTTTTAACACTGATTTCCCAAAAAGAGTGTCTTGGGTTTAAAAAAAAAAAAAAAAGAAAGAAAAAAAGAAAAAACCAATTAAGCCATTCTCCTTCAAAATTTATCTTACCTACTGCAATGCTGCAGGTCACCCTTAATACCATTCTCTCAGTGGCTAACAGCCAGAGCTTCATTACACCACACCTCATACACAGCAAACGGAAAGCATGACCCTGTCCTCAGCAAGCCGAGTGTCAAATCTGAGAAATGTTATTTTCCACACTGACTCTCTTGCATAGATGGGTATCCAAAGAACAACAACATCACCTTCCCTCAGACTCCTGACTACAGCACCCATTCATAGTGATGTCTAACGCCCTGGCAGTTGAGATCATGCTGAAGCTGCTGCCCTGAGGCTGACCACTATTAATTCATTGTTTTTATGTATTTTCCCTTCTTCCATTTCAATGATAGACACAATCCACGGGGATTCAAGACATAGTAACAAGACGGGATTTGTAAAGACCAGTGTGGTGGCAATAGTCAAAACACAAATTATAAGATGAGATGAGATAATTTTTCTCTGTGTGAATGCAGGCGAGGGGGGAAAGAAGAAAAAGAAAAATAAGAGAGACAAAGACCAGTTCTTGGTGAAGCTAAGGAAAGGAAGAAAGCAAATTAATACATAACCTGCACATGCAGAGCAGAACCTCATTGAAAGATACACAAGTTTCAAAGGCTTAGTGAAAGGAAGGGTGATGATTGTTAACAGTGAGGCTTGAGAAAAGGAGGAATGCGGACTCAACATTGGAGCAGGAAAGCAGAAGCAGCAGTGATCAAGCAGGCTTAGACAGAAGCCAGCAGAACTGCAAGATAATAGACCTGACAAAGACCAGGGAGGAGATGTGAAGGCAGGTGTGGATGACCAGATGAAGGATGTGCAAGGAGCTGCGATTCAGAGCTTCTGCAGGAACAGGACAGCGGAGGCATTAAGCTAGTCCATGCCTACTTTCAGACTCATTCTCCAAAAGGATGTGGAGCATATGCAGGATGAGGCTGCCACCCCAATCTCACAGCTGTGCCAAAGGGCTGGGATGATGAGAAAGACTAGCACAGAGAGAAAACCTAGCTCATAATCAATAAAATCCCAGGTCAGCAATCATACTGCTAAGCTGGGATCCTTACATCCACCTTACATCCAAAGGGAGCCCCCCCTGCAGGGACCCATAGATTTCATTGCAAATGTACAGCGTGGAGCCGAACTTCACCCAGGTGGGGAGGCAATGCTCAGTCCCCTGTGGCCACCCACAGTGTGGGTCAGCATCTGAGCTGAGAAGACAACCACAGAAATCCTGTCCCACATCCTTCCATGCTCGTTCTGCCACACCATGCACCAAGCAGACAAGCTTTCGAGACCACAGTGGAAACACCAATCCCCTCTGCAGCTGCCAATGCACCCAGGCACTTGGTCAACATCCCACAGGAGCCAAACCTCCTGCTCTTCTCTAGCTGAGAGAGCACCACTGCGGCTGCTGAGCTGCCAGAGCATTCACTATGGCTGCGGCACAACCAGCTCATCCCTGCCAAAGGAACTGGCCCAAAAACACTCCAGTGGCCCCAGTCACACACCACAGCCAAAGCCCTTCCTTCCCAATAGATGGCCATTCAGCTTTTGCTCACTGCTAAGTCCAAACCATTTATCACCACTGTGGGGCAATGTGTAATTTACATGTTTTAACTGTATGATTTCTCTGTTCTTGTACTACACAGAAATATCTTCCCTACTGGAAAAGCCACGATAAGTAACTGTTATGCTCATTGGTATTTCTACTTGAATTTGCTTCCTATTCCTCTGAAAGATGAAGAAGAGTGAGTTGACTTGCTAGACTGTGGTTTCCCTCCTTTCTGAGTCTGACTTACACACTAGGCAGTAAAAATATAATCACATTTATTCCCACTTTAGGATTCATTCCATTGTAACAGTACACCTACAGTCTGATTTTTTTATATTACAATGCATCATTTCCCCAATCTTTGCTAATTAATACATTCTCAAGCTATGCCATGCATCTCTTTCCATCTTGGATCTCTTGTCTTTCCTTCTCTATGAACCTTATTCACAGGGGGCAAGGCCTGGCTTCACCGAATGAGGCCTGGCAAACACGGAGGCAGGAAACACAGGGGAGAATGAGTCTGTCAGACTCATTTTCTTCTAGGTTTTACTGCTGAATGTTTATTTCAGATCTGAGAGGAAGCATAGTGGCTCCATTCCATTTCCTTGCCTGCATAACCCACTCGGTGCAGAGCCCCACAAATTCACTTTTCACTTTCACTGCACCAAGGAAATAAAAATGTTTCTATACGCCCAATACAAACTCGGATCTTTTTTTCCAGCTCTCACATTCTTTGCTTGTATATGTTGTTGCCATACTGAATTCTACGGTTAGACCTTTATGCTATCAGAAAGCAAAATTCCATGATGCTTTACTTTCCTTAGTCCTCTCATGGACGTTCAGTTCTGTATCACCCACTTTGTTTGGGGAAGCACTACTTCTGCAGTGCCCCGCCAGGTGAGGCTCTCTGTGCAGACAGGCAACCCCTTTGCAGCCGTCCCACAAAACTCCTTCCACGCAGACTCTACAGAAAAACCTTGGTCTCCTGAAATAATACAATTGATAAAGTCTGTCTGCTTTTCCACTTTCCCAAAGACATTTTTTGCTTTTCAGGAGAGAAGGGAGGAGTTTCCTTGGAATCTTCCGAGCGCTCTGAGCAAACTGGCTCGCTCCAGGCCCAGGGCTGCTACGCCTGCTTCACCGCTTTCCTCCTTCTGACAGTAGAACTTTCAAATGCCAAATGGGGACTATTTAAACACTAAACTGAAAGATATTCTGATGAATTTACTATTAAATGATACCAGATGGGGCTCCCCTAAGCTTTAGGCACCGTGAACAAAGCCCCATTTTAGATACAAATTAGTTATTGAGAATATTTATAGACAGCAAACTCCTTGGGCACATGGAGCAGCCCTGTGAAATTACAACGCAAATTAATTGCTTGCCTTTCAACTGCTAGAGACACGTGGATACATTGTCTCATCTGTGCAGAACTCCAGTGCAATTCAGTACTGGATGTAACCTCACTTCACAGCATGGCCGAGCACCTAGCTATCCCTCCTGAGCAACACTGCTTCCTGGCAGCAGGATGGCAAATGGAAATAAGCTGAGGAGAGATCGATGGGGGATCCACCACTGTGCCTCGACAAGTGCTTTCATCAATTAAACTTTTAAAAATATTTTGGTCTTAAAATAGTAGTGGGTTCCCTGATGACAACAGGTTTGGATCTATGAGGTGTTCTGTTATACACCAGCAAGTGAAAAATGGCACCAAACTGAATTTCAGAATAACTATCTGCTTTTCTTCCAAAGCGCGAGATGAATTCTACCTCTGTGAGAAAAACTGGAAAGTATCGTCTGAAGGAGGATGGAGGACAAAAGAAAAAATAACTAGAAAATAAGAAAGAGTGGCTGTAAAGGTCACAGTGTAACAAAACAGTTCCTCGTGAATATATTTTTCATTGAAACATAATATCAGAAAACTGTGCAGAGTCATGTACCTTTTGCACACAACATTGTATCAAATTAAAATTTGTTATAACCATCGTGTACATTAGGTTAGCGATAACAAAAACGTAACTCAATATCTGGCATAAGGAAAGAGTGAGCAACCTGAATATCCATCCAGTCGTGTTAAAACCACGCTGTGACACTACTGTTGGAAAACACCAAAGCAAGCAGTTAGGTGTTGTGATCCTTCTTGAGTAAATATCTGACTGTATCAAACAGCAAATCTCGAAGGAAGTCTCTGTGATGAGGTAATATTATTGCTCATTCATAGTACCTTGAATTTGCTGTACTTAAAATAGATACTTGTACCAATGGCCTTTTTATTATCCAAAGGGGGGAAAAGAAAGAAATCACATATACACCAGTCCTTTTTCTTTCTGCTAGCAAAGGGAGGGAATTTGATCCAACATGGGCTGAAACCTGAGTAGGTCACTGTACACCATGATAAAATTCCCTAACCCCTGAGCCAAATTTCCCTGAGGGGGCCCTCCTACTTCTCCTTTACTTTCCAACTGACTTTTCCATTCCCTCTCTCGTCTTTTCCTCCCCTTCATCTCTTTCATTTCCCCTACCTTAAAGCCTTGATATCTGATCTGCTGCTGATACTCAAGTTACAGTTTTTACAGCTTAGGCTGTCTATTGCTGTATACATTCCTTTCTTTCTGCTCTGCCGTGATTACTTACCAGAGCTTATTTTACACTGGTCCAGATGAAAGCAGTTCAGATGAAGGGAAACAGTCAGCCTGTTTGAACATTACAGATACAAACCTACACAAGGGCACATTGTGCTCCCTCTGTCATTTCACTTTAAACATTTTGCACACTGTAACAAATTTGTTACATTATTGTATTTTCTGGGTTTTTTAAGAACAAGTAGACATCTTAATTCATCAGTAAAGAAAAAGGGTAAGTGATCACCACAGGACTTTAACTTTCTCCACCAGTCAAAAATTCAAACTACTTTTTTTTCCTCCCCTTTATTTTTCCCCTTCTTAGGTGATAGCAGCCAACTGTCCTACTAAAAATGCACAGCATATATAGCATTGTTTACATTGAAAGGTGGGCCACAGAAGGTTCTGCCACCAGCTGTCCCACTCTCAACCAGAAATTACATGGGTTCAAAATGACCTTTCTACCCGCCTTCAGTTTTTAAGTCAGCTGAAATCTTGAGGTTCCTAACCTTAAGCAGTTATCCGTGATTAAGAAAGAGGAACTCTCTACATGAAGGTTAATGCCAGTGCTTAATACCAAAGCATTAGTTTAAAATTGTGTAATTTTTCTCCTTCACACAATGTTGTTTTTGTTTCTTCCTCACCCTTTCAGACAAACATCTGTTATACTGTAGAAGAACAACTATCTCCCAAACCGCTGAGTGCGCCTGCAGCCAAAGTAAACAAAACAAACCCAGAGGATCCAGCACAGTCAGCCTTTATATCCAGCCAGGATAACATTTCACATGTTTTGATTAAAATTAGCTAATTTGTAATTCTAGAACCTATGAAACTTAAAAGCTGCAATCCATATAGATCGCGTTAGGCGATGCTCTGAGGGGCCAATGCCCTGTACTACAGACCTCTGCAGTCTTCAAAACTATGTGGGATTACAATGAGCAATGACTCTCCGGTGGCTGCACAGAGCCCTCTCCGAAAATAGGATGTGTCACATATCTCACAAAGAAAGATCCCGCTCCTCTGGACTTGAAGCTACTACAGTTTGTTTCCAAAGAGATGCAGCAACACATTATTTTGTTCATGCCCCTAATACTACTCTTGTCCACATTTACACTTGAAGTGCACGCAGCACCGTGTACACGCTCTTTACGCAGGCAGCAGGAGCAAGAACGCCTGCCTTGGGCAGGAAAGGGCACCTAGCCGAAATTAGTGGTGTGCAAAAGAGGGGAGAGGGGAGGGGACTGTGCATTCCCGTTTAATTTTACATTGGGAGATCAATGTTCTGGAAAGCAAAGATATTTTCACTAGGCATCATGCATATTTATACACTCGCCTATATAGTATACATACTATGTGAACGAGTGACATTTTCCAGGCAGTCTTCCACTTACAATCAGCCTTTTAATAAATGACATATTCAAATTAAATCTCAGCAGCTTTATCTCGTAGCCAGACTATGCTGTTTTAGTCACTTTATCTGCGCATTTAACAACAAGTTCAGCAGAAGTCTAGCAATACATTGTTACCAACTTTGGGGAATTAGAGACATCAAACAAACAGACATGAAACAGACGCGAAAACAGGCGCGAAAAATAGGACCGGTCAAGCCTGGAACAGCGACCTAATGATAAAAGAAGTTCCAAAATAGCGGGTTTGTGCCATCGCAGCCATCCCAACATCTGGAGCGGCCGCCAGAGCACAGCTGGACTGGCAGCGGTTCCTATCGGGCAGGACAGCCCTCCGCGCGGTAAATACACTTCCATCAAAAGCAGCCCTCGGACAAGCCACCTTCCAGCGACACCTCTGCGCTGCCATGAACCACGGAGCGAAGCGGTACAGCAGAGGAGGAGGCGAGAGGGAGCAGGAAAGAAAAGGGGTCTCGGCGCTGAAGTGCGAGACTGATGCACGGCTCAGACCGCAACGTTTCACTTTGACAATTTAATTACACAGTTGCAGCTGGCTACTGAAAAATGGACAAAAATACAGTGTTTAAAAGAGATCCCTT
This sequence comes from Corvus hawaiiensis, assembly GCF_020740725.1. Classification (NCBI taxonomy): domain Eukaryota; kingdom Metazoa; phylum Chordata; class Aves; order Passeriformes; family Corvidae; genus Corvus; species Corvus hawaiiensis. The sequence goes on along the minus strand of NC_063215.1, from coordinate 46,352,704 downwards.
TCTTTCCTAACTTTAAGGGCTTCCCAGCTACCTGAGGGGGTGGCTATAGAAAGAAAGAAAAAAAAAAAAAAAAGGCTCATCGTTGGCACCCGAGGAGCTTAAAAGCCCAACGAGAGAGAGTTATTTTTAAAAAATAAATAAAGCTGGTCAATGAACAGGATTTGCAGCCTGTGAATTCGTCTCTGTTTGCAGCCCAGGAGGCGGAGTTGAGACACATTCAGTGCATCCTACAAAAAAAAAAAAAATGACAAGAGATCCTTTCTTATTTCATCTCCATGCTCGGAGGCGGGGGGTGCGGGGGGGGACCCCGCTCCCGTCCCCATCACAGGCACCTACCTTCATCTCCTCGTTGATCTCCCGCTTCACCGGGTGAGCCGGCTTCCTGCTCCTTTTATTTTCGGGAGGTCTCCCTTCTTTCTCCATTTCTGCCATTTTTTGCGCCTACTTGGTGGTGGTGGTGGTGGAGATGAAATGGCTGCTGGTGCTCTGGGGGGGCCGGGAGGGGCGCGGGGGGGCGGCGGCGGCGGCTCTCAGTGGTGGCAGGCGGCGCCGCGGAGGGCCCGGGGGGAGCGCGGCGGCGGCGGCGGGCGGGCGGGGGGCGCGGGCGGGCAGGGGCGCGGGTGCCCCGGCGAGTCAGCCATCTTCTGCCTCGCCGCCGGCCCGCATGGGAGCGGCGGGGCGGGCGGGCGGGAGGCAGCGCGGAGCGAGCCGGCCCCGCGCCTGCTGTGGCGCTGCTGGCGGGCTGCCGCGGAGGGGGCGGCGGAGGGAAGGGGGAGGCCGGCCCCGGACCGCCGGCGGGCGGGGCTTGCCGGCACCGAATCGGCCGCCGCTGCCCGCCATGGGAGCCGGGGAGGGGGGAGGCGCCGCGCCGAGCACCGGGCGGAGCGGAGCGCAGCGCAGCGGAGCGGAGGGGGCGGTGCGCACCCGCCCCCGCCCCCAGCCCGGGGTGGGGAGGGGGCCCGGTGCCCCCCACGAGCACCCGAGGGGTCTGCCCCGCCTGTGCCCCTCTGCGCAGCCGACCCGCCCCGTCCCGACCTGTCCCGTCCCGTCCGGTCCCGTCCCGTGCCCGCCGCCTTCAGCCGAGGCTCTTCCCCTGATCACTCCTGTTTTTCCTTTTATCTGCGGCGGGGAGGTGCGGATGAATGGTTTGGTGGGACGCGCTTCAGCGAGGAGGTGCCGGATTACAGCACACACTGTGGGCGATACATTGATTATTCCTAGGCTCTGCTTTCCCGCTTTCCCTGGCAGTCCCTGATTCCCCGATACAACGCATTATGGCACGGGGGTGTCCATTGTTCCGATAGTCAAAATTGTAATCGTACGGGGTTTCTCATTATGACTACGGTGCACCTTAAAATGATACATTTTTTTAATAAAAACACCCAAACCCACAGTCGAAAGATAAACTGCGTTCCGTGTGGGCTTGAGTAGGCTCCCCATAAAAATCTCTGTTTAGCCTGTCAAAGACAAGTTCGGTTTGCGTGCAACAATGTCTAATTTACATTCTCTGTTTCCGAAGCTGTAAATCACTGGCACTTCATAGCATGAAAAGTTGAGCACAACTTTGTTCGTTTTGCTGCTAAAATGAGCCTTGCCTGCCTGCCTGTCAGAGCGATTAGAGACACAGGGCACATTTTCCCCCGTGACTTTGAGAATAAGAAGAAATGGGGATTTTGCACAGTCTCAGCTGTTAGAGCATCTACCATCTAAAGGTAAGATAGCAACCAGATTGATCCTGTAAAATCCTAGAGCACATCCGCAGTGGTAAGGTCACGGCCGCTGCGATGCGAAGGTGCTGCCACTCCCCTCGCTGCCTGAAAGAATCAGGCAGATGTTGGAAAAAACCCAGCCCTGATCGTTTGTTTTTCGCAGAGCAGCAGGACCTCGGAGAGACCCTAGAGAAGGCTCTGCTGACAGCAAAGAGTTGCAGGAGTTCAGCTGCAGCAGGGCTCGTGCTGTGGGCTCAGTCCATTCCGCGCACCCCAGGGAACACAAGGTCTGGGCTCAAACCCACCAAGCAGCAAGCACGAGAAGAAACCAAGGTTTATTTTGTTCTTGCTTGAAGTATTTTAAAATACAGTGATTTCTCAAACTTGTGGAAGCTAACTTGTGACTACAGGTAACCTCCAAAGGATGGTGCTTAATAGGGAGGTTTACCTCCTCCTGTGCCCCACCGCCACCAGCAAACTCACCTCTATGTTTTGCTTACCGTATTCTATTACAAACAAATTGGTACAGTTGATCTCTCATTAAGTACAGAAGATATTCCTAGTGTATTCTTTCACACGATAAGACAAGCAGCACAAGGGGAAGTTGCTTTTAAACACAACCTCTCATGGCTCTTTGGAAAAAGCCAGCCAACCTCAGACGACTATTCTGCTTTGAACGGCCACCACCTTGCTGACACATTAAGTCATTTTAATGAAGAAGGCAAAACTAGTTCTTGTATTAGACATATTGCTAGTTTCTCTGTAGAGTGGATGGAGGAGTTTTAAGGAAAACCTTAGAACTTCTGCTAAACAGAGTATTGCCTCAAATGGTTCTTGTTCAGGGAAACATCAGAGGACTACTCCTAAACACTTACTATGTGTATTGTAATAAAGCACTGGCACTATTTCACTGCATAAATTTAACAGGTTTGAGTTGCAATCTGACAAAAAGATTAATCTCAGACTCCCTGCATAAACAGAGCTTCCTTTAATGTTGGAAGATACTTTGGAGAAGGTATTTGCAAGCCCAGGTGATGTGAATTGACTAGAGCAGGTTACAGTGAGTAGACCAGAATGAATTGTCTTCAGGATCAAGTTTGTCATTCCAGTTTTCCTGACTAACACCTGAAGGTTTGGCTGCAAATTGAAGCACTTCCCACCCCTCTTACTACCAGTTCTGAATGCTAATTCTCACTTTTGATCACCAAAAGTAGCAGCTTTCAGTTGGGCTTTTTTCACAGTATTTTTCTGAATGCTTTTGAATGGAGATGTGAACTTATTTTCTCCTGACAGTAGGTTCATTTTCTCAGCTGCTTCTGGTAAGCTCTTCAAAAAGAACCTCCAGTCCCCCAGTACCTTGTCAACCACCAGATGAAAGACACAGTCTTAAAACATACCCTGTTTTTCTCAGTATTGAATGTAGGACTGGGACAGATACAAAAGTTCTACCTCTCTGTGTCCTAATAATAATATCTCCATCTGACAGCAGGTTATTTCTGTGACTGTCACGATTCCTACTTTTCTAGAGCTGTTATTACCTTTATATATTGCATATTATTACACTGCATATTCTTGGGAAGTTGTTCTTCTAGTGATAGCATATGGAGGACCATCAACTGTCAACACAGAAGTTCATGCATTTAGAGTGCTCAGACTGTATCTGACACACATCGGAGGTACCGAAATAAGTTTTGGAAACCATCTAATTATTCCACTTGTTACTAAGGAGGAGGGAATGACTAACAAAAAGGAATGCTTTCAGGTTTTAGTGGTAGCTCGTGAATTCATCAGGGGAGACAGAATATCAGAATCTATGGAAGCCCAAGTGTTTGTCAGCCATACAATGGCATTGATCTGAACATCTCCAAAAAGCTATGAGAAAACAAATCTGCTATTTACATTACAGGCATCCTAACATTAAACACATTTACTGAAGTGTGGCAGGACCACATATTTTTTGTATGAAAACCTGTATTTTTTGGTAAAGGATCCTGGTTCAGTAGTTCTCAATATGGATTCTGCAAGCATCTTAAACAGGTGAATAAAGGTGACTGATTGGATCAATAGAACTGCTCAGATTTATTCCACGAGACAGAGATACCAGGGTATGTGGTATCAGTAAGCAGTTTGCAGCCAAAGATGAAACCCTGATCCTGTGGGAATCAGTGGAGGTTTTGCTCCTGAGTTTAATGAAACCAAATTCCTTGTGAAATATCCAAGGTGATTTAAAATCAATGTATAAGAGTGTGTGCTCTCTCTAACCACAGTGCAATAGAGAAAGTCCCTCACTCTCATGACGGTTCAAGGGTTTGAAGCTGGTTGGTTTTTTGGTCACTTTCAAAACCAGGAAGAAACTATGGGATTCTGCCATTTGGTGGTCCCTAAGTCGTGGCAAGAACCTGAGCTTTTCCTTCCATTGCTGGAGCACATGCTTTACACCCAAGGCTCCGTAGTTTACCAATCCCCATATTTTTGTTCCATCATGGATTTGTTTCCAGCTCTGAATTTGCATTTGGGTTTTTGCAAGCACAATAATTTGGACTTCTGTAAAACAAGTATCGTTCATAAAATGACATGTGCAAATGAATTGCCTAAAATAAATCACCCCAGGTTTAATTTATATTCTATTATTCATAGTCCTATTTATCAGTGTTTACATGTTTTAAAAGGGGACCTATCCACATACCAGAGCTGCTTTTTAGGTAACACAAAAGAAATACTTTGCTCCAAGTTCTTCATTTTGGCCTTTATTAATGCGTAAGTCGCTTTAATATTATTAATGAGCTATTTCTTCTCGGTTTTTGCCTGCTGGGGAGGACGAGATAAACAAGCAGGCCTGATTTTTCCAGCTGCTAAATATGTAAGCAGCACGACGGCTTCAAAGCGAAAGGTTTTAGAAGGCAACAGCAACAAGCGAACGGTGCTCTGGGGGCACTCTGGAAACAACGTGACGGTTTCAGAGGCAAAATCGGGACAAGAGGGATCATCCCCGGGGCCGCGGTGCTGCCCGGTGGGAGGCGGGGGCGGCGGGCGGGAGAAGGGGCCGTGGCCCCTCCGCCCCCGGCCCGAGGAGCAGCATCCCCGCCCGGCGGCTGCGGCGAGAGCTCCCCCTCCTGTCCCGCTTCTTCCCGGCACGGTGGGAAACTCATCATGGAGCCTCGGACACCGAAACGTATTTAAGCACCAGTCTGCGTGCGATTGTGCACGTATAAACCCACACGTCCACCCACACACACAGGGGGAAAGCTGAAGGTAAAAAGGGAGGCTGTTGTGTCTTTTTTTTCCCAAGTAACAGCCCCAGACGTTGCAGGCCAAAGTAAAGGTGCGGCCCGTAACCGGGTTCTCTTAATATTGCTGATAATTTACCTTATTATTTCCTGCTTGCCAAGGTGTTGTCAGCTCTCCATCAGCTTGCTTGGTAATGCCAGTCACCGTGGAAAACATATGTCTATGCAGTCTTTCACCTGTATCCGAGGGGAAGCCATAATAAACAGCAATTTAAATTCAGGTATTTGGTTTGCTGAAGTGTTTAATTAAACAAAGAAATTCATTATGTGAGTTCACAGAAAAGTCCCATTACGTTGATTTATTTTTTTTTTCGTTTGACTTGAAGTGGAAATGTTCCTCTGACTTTTTGTGTGGCACGCTAAGATGATAGATTATTTATGCCATCAGAAGCAAATATATGCAGTGAATAATTAAAATATTGGCTCCCGATATTTTTTTTAATAAGTAGACAGCCATTTTCATACACATGGAAAACATATATATGAGTTTCTCTCTTGCTTCAGTTCCACCCAAACCCCACTTCCACTTCAGTGATGTTTTTTCACCCATACCTTGGAGAAGGGGTACATTCCACTCGTTCCTGAGCTTGGACAAACGCCCACAGCATTACTCACACACAGTAGTGTCTGTAGATGCCTTTCTGCTGTGGATACTAATCTCAATCCAGAGTTGCCTTAGACGATTAGAGGCTGTTCTGCAAAACGTCAAAAAGTAGCCTTTCCAAAGCAGACACAGTATGGCAGTTGAAATGGGAGTAGTGGCGGCTTTCCAAATACAAAGGTCTGGAAATGTTTGGAGATATTTTAATATGGATGAATATTTCATTTTTTTGTGCTGCTTTAGGGTATCAGTGTCAAATCTGTATGGATAAATGGCAAAACAGTGCCTTAACACTTAATGTTTTTGAAACTTCTGGCAAAAAGAGAGAAACTTTATGTAGTTTATTAAATTATTAATAACGATTGCTCTTTTGGCCTGAATCCTCACATAATTTGATAAACAGAAAGAAAAGTTAACTTGCTTCTATGATTCTTTGTTAAATACTTCCAAGTCTCCTGTTAAAATGCCTTTTTGTTTCTTGCTTATTTTCTCATGTTCCTTACAACAAAAGTAAGCAATAAGAAGTCTTTAGCATGAGAGAACACCCACGCTATTAAAAATCCACCAATATTAAACCTTTTTAAAAGGTAGCAATGCATTAAAAAACCAATTAGTAAAAATATGCCCCAGACACCAGTACTGACTTTGGGGAAAAATCTTCATCATCTGTCTACTGCTACACTCAATCTATCCACTATGGTTACTCAGTGACTCTTCTGTGATGCTTTCATATTGAATACAATGCCAAAAATCAGGTAGAGAAAAATAAAGGACCCATAGATGAGCAAAAAACTCAGACACATTATACCAGACTTGAACTTGGCTGTGGCAAACTTCGAGTTTGCAGCTTCATTATGGTTAGGGTCTGTACCTCAGAATTAAATGAATCTTTTCAAAAGAGATTTTGTGAATTTTTTAAAGCTTCATTTGGTCCAAAACAGTGCTCTACTTGCTCTGTCATATAGGTTGGTAAGAACATATACTAAATCCTACTTCTTCGAGGGTTTCTTCATTCATTGGAGCTGACACCCAAAATGCTGATGTCCAGAGGCTGCTTTGGAGAAGGTCTGAGATACTGAGGCACCCTCCTACTCTGTGTGTGCTGCACCCCTGTTTCTTACACACATCAAGAGCAGGGAAGTGTCAAAGTCAGAAGCAAAACCAGTGAGGGGTGGAGACTTATGCACTCCGCAACAGTCCTAAGCTGTAAACCTCCCTCTGAGGTGAACTGAGAATGTTTACAGCCAAGGCATATTCATTTCTTCACCTATTATTTCTTGACAATGACTGTTTCCTCCCCTTCTGATTCTTTTACTTCTCCACATAGAAGAAGGCAGGAAAGAGTCTTCTTGTTTTTACTTTAATACATAGGCAAGTCTCCCAGATGCTACAATGGCAGGAGAAGAAAGGGAGAGATTGTGTGGGATTGGGATACAGCACAAAGTTCTCTCTTCTTTTTAATTCCATTCTTTTTTAAAATAGATTAATTTTGCTGATTCCTGAAAATACTGGTACAGTACTCTACATCAAGTTCTTCCTAGAAAGTATCCTTCCTCTCTTTGTCTTTCTGTGAAGAATAAAAGAAATTTTTACAATAATGGTAATGGTTTATACATTTTCTCATAATCCTGTATTTCCCCTGTAAGCTTTGTTGCATGATATAGTATGTCAGTTTAAGTAACATCTGTCAAGGGATGGAAAGCAATTGCAGGTTCTTTTCATCCATAAAGTCATTCTGGAGTTTATTCATCCTTAATTTTCTTGTCATGCTTTCAAAAACATTACATCATTTTGTCCAAATTACCCCCTGCATTGAATACACAAGATACAGTGGGTTATTCATTTCTTTCCTGGACCCAAAGAAACATGTCAAGGTATCTACACTGATATATACTAAATGATTTAGAGTTGGTAAAAGTTGGGCTTTGACATGTCATTATTTGACAACTACTCTTCTACTGCAATGCTTGTTTTCCTGGCAGCATCTCCCCAGAATCCTACATGACATGTGATTCAATCTCTTGATCTTCTCAGTTATATTTACATTAATTTTACACATCCTAATACATAACGGCAATGCCTTCACATTGATGTGGTGAAAAATCTGTCAAAAAATCCAAACGTATCTTGGGAATGCATAACAGAGATATATTCAGGACTAGGATGGGGCACATATTTAGCAAATCAAAGAATAGCTGAGATTGGAAGGGACCTCTGGAGATCATAGTCCAACCTCCCTGCTCAGAGCCGAGCAGGTTGGTTCTGTCTCCAGTCGTGTCTTGAATAAGTATGGAGACTCCATAGCATCTCTGTGCTGCCTCTTCCAGTGTTTGACCATATTCATAGTAAAAAAAAAGCTTTTTCTTATGTTTACATGGAATTTGGTGCACTTCAATTTGTGCCCATGTGCCTCTTGTCCTATCACTGAAAAAAGGCTGGTTCTGTCTTTTCTACTTACCTCCCCCCATTCAGGTATTTATACACATTTATCCTATCTCCCCTGGGCCTTCTCTTCTCACTAAACAATCCCAAATCTCTCAGCCTCCCAAACATCAGATGCTTCAGTCCCTTCATCATCTCCATGGCTTTTCATTGTCTTTGTTCCAGTGTGTCCATGTCTCTCTTATATTGCAGAGCTCAGACCTTGACCCAGAAGTCCAGGTGTGTCTCACCAGAGCTGAGTAGAGAAGAAGGATCACATCCATCAACCTGCCAGCAGTGCTCTTCCTAACACACCAGCCATATTTGCTGCAAGGCTGCACTGCTGGCTCATGTTCAGCTTGTTGAATGCCAGGGTCCCCAGGGCCTTCTCTGCAAAAGCTGCTTTTTAGCTGCTTCCCCACCTGTGTTACTACAAATGTTGTTCTGATCTGCGTGCAGGATTTCACATTTCTTTGCTGAAATTCATGAGATTCTTGTCAGCCTGCTCTCCTGCATCTTATTAAATTTGTTTTGATTTATGATCTTTTTAGCTAATACTATTAGCTGGAAATATTTTGTTTTCATTAACTGTGTGGCTTTTCCTAATTAAGTCATGCATGTAACATTAATGATAATAATCTATGTCTCTTACCATAAGTAGATTTTTCTCAAAGACAGTCCTGAGAATCCTTCTCTACACAGGCAGGATCTTTTGCCTTAAAACATGATCAATGTTTGTATCCTTCTCCATCCAAGATTCTTGAAGTCAAGTGTGGTTATCGATTTCTTTTCACAGTGCAACTGGTTAAAGCAGAATTGACATGTTCTCATCACTCCCTTTCAGGTCACCAGAGGGTGTAGATGGGAGACAGTCACATACAACTTTCATCCCACCCAGATGGCTCAGCGAAGGCTGGCCACGGGGCTTCAGCTTTGGACAGCTTCTGGGAGCAGAGGGTCAGACATGCCATGCTTATTTTGATTAGCATGTACTGAAATCCTGCTCACACACACGGCAAACTCTGCCATGCTGGCGTTTATTCAAAGTATCACTAGAGGTCCCCAGGTGCACCACCATTCCTGCAAGCTCAGGCAGCACTGACTTGCAAAGCCAAGGCTCTGTATTATTTCTTCTTCATGGCCCTCAGGACAACATGAGAAGTTGCCTGCTGCACACTGTATATGTGTCACAGCTGGTGTCTTTTGAGCCCTGATGAGAGGAGCTGTAGACTGAAGTTTATTGGCTTTGCCTGAGCTGCCAACACTAAAACCAGGTCCAAGGCCAACTCCAAAACTTAGCCACTCGTGATTAGCTGGGGTCTTCTTGTCTGTTGTTAACTAGTGTTACAGCTAGCAGTTAGTATTACAGCTATTTCACAGATGAGAAATCATCAGGAGAGAGATAAAGTGACTAAACACATGTACTGAACACATGAAGAGACTCATGGCCTCAACTAGAACTCAGCTCTTATGTCTTGTAAGACAGTCCTGTCACCATCAGAACATGTAATCTAACCTTCTTGGAAAAAAATGAAATGTGAGCCTCCCTTTGAACCAGCTTGACTTTGAGCTCCCTCATGAAACACCAACAACCTTTGAAAGAACATGGGGATGGCACCATTGACAGATTTTGCCTCAGCTGGTTGCAAATAAAGTTATTTGAAATAACTGCCAAAGCCGTAATTTATCAGACTTTTTCACAGATTCCACAAAAGCAAGGAAATTCAAAGTTGAAAGGCTTTCTCCAGGCAGCACATGCCAGGCATTTGTGCATGAATTGCAGCAGGGGAAACGATATGTTTCTTTTAGAGCTGTTGTTGCCATCACGGAAAGCGAACAAGCATCTGTGCTTTGGAAATCAGTGGATGGAAGGTGTTCCGTGAAAGGCAGCATGTGGGAAAGCAGCTTAAAATGGTGAGAGTGTACGAAAGTAGCAGGAGTTCTGAATGCCATTGGGGAGAAGAAGTGGAACAAGGCTGACACATAGAAAGGTGGCGAGAAAGCAAAAAGAAATGCAAAGAGGATACACTGAAGGGAAAAAACCCACCCACTTTTGGCTAGAGAATAGGTCTGAACAAGTTCCAAGAGAGGAACAGAGAAAGAGAAAAAATTATAGGGTAGATAGAAAGCGTATCTATTAGATGATTGTGCAGGTGAAAATGTAAGTTAAAGTTTTGGTGTTTTACTGTGGAAACAGATACAAAGCTGAAAATCAGATGTCCCAGCAGGATTCCTGATATAGCAAATCTGTATATTTATAGTATGTGAAACCTGTAGGATGATTCTCCTCTGTAGCACTTGCCACTGATCATGAAAAAAAAGGGAAGATTCACATTTAGAAATATTTAATTAGAGAGTACTACTTACCTTAAATCACCATAAGTAAGGGTTGCACTGCCAGTCCTAAGGTTCTTAATTTCACTCCAGGGCTGATGATTTCCTGTGTCACTACACTGTGGAGCTGAATCCAGAGTAACAATTTAATACTTGAGTGCCCAGAGTCAGGCAAACGCTTTGCATAAAAGTGTTCTCTTGTGCTTGTGGAGTGCCTGCAGCTCCCCCCAAGAGCTGGTGGGTGCTAAGCACCTCTGAAAACCAAGTCACTGTCACTCAAGAGCTCAGAAAGCAACTGAGGTGCCAAAGTTTAAGACTAAACTTACAAGTAAGCAACATCATTGTGGAAGAGTGTGTCTCTGAAGAACTGCTGTGCTTTTGGTCGTTGAATTTTGGTATGCGATAGGTATGCATTTGTAAATTAGATGCCTTTATAGCTTGTAACACCCTCCAGAAATTAGGATAAAAGAAAGAGGGCATTAGAGAGGAAAGAAGGAAAATGAGGGGAATTAATGAAACAGAAATGGATGGAGATGTTCAAGATTCTTTTAGACTAGTTTGGGCATGCCTCATTGGTTGTGAATGCAGATAGGAGGCTTAAAATAAATTAAATGAAGTGGGTTCTTCCACATAACAAAATAAAATGGGGGAACACAGTGTCCACAGGATTTGTTTGGAGGCAAAAAAGTCTAAACAGCTTCAAAGAAGAGCTTGGAAGAGCCAGACTTGGAAGATCTGAGAAATAGCTCCGTTTTCATTTATTAAAAACATTATAGACTTGACAGAGCATCTGGCTCAAGAAGTCTCCAAAGTGCAGTCACGTGGGAGGTGGGTGGACATAAAACAGGACATATTTCTCCATATTTGCATCATTTCTCATTTTATTGCCTCAATCATTTCATTCTGGCTCTTAGGGGAGACAGGGTGTACTAATTTAAATGTTCATCTGACTCAATGCTCTCCTCTATTTTGCTTTAGTAGCTCATGTTCTCCCTTCTGTAGGTTACTTAACTGTGCTGGCCTAAGTCAACTGTTCTTCCTCTTGTCCTCCTGCAGCAGTAACTATGACTGCTGTGATGTCCAAATATAAACCATTTTAGAGCATGTACTGAAGAGGAAGGCAGGCATTTTAATTACGGGGATTAAAATGAGAACAGATGCAAGTACTCGACTGAGTGCTAGGTAAATATAAATGCATCGCCCCTTGTACCCTGAGAGTCATCACTCTTTGTCTCCAACAGACTGACATCAGGGTAAATTCAAAAGCAGAGGGAATAGTACTGCAAAATACCTATTTTTAACAGAAGTGTTTACCTAGACTGGGGTAAAGAGTATAGATAGCACAGTATATTATAGACGGATAACTTTTTAATTTCCCCAAAGCCATTTAGTCAGTGCTACTTAAAATGCATTATTTTGTTCAGACACAGAATTACAAGGATGGATTCAAATGGTTTTAACTTGAGTTTTCCAACTCAAATTGAAAAAACAGTTTCTTTATCATCCATGTTCACTTTCATATGTTGAGGCTTGGTTCCCAGACTGGCATTACTCTTCACCTGGTAATGAGGCAGTGAGTGGGCACAGAGGTAGAGAAGTCCCTTAGAAAACTGTTTCCTCCAGAGCTCTGGGCTTTAAAGTTGATCAGTAAACAGCAAGCCGGTGCTGAGTCTCTGGTGTGGAGTGCTCGTGCTGTGCAGCACTGCTCAGGAAGTGGGTAGTGGCTTTCTTGGGAACTGGATCTTTCAGGCATGTTTCAAAGGGGATTCATAAATAGAAAGGTACAGAAACCCAGGTGGAGGTAACAAAGACACCGGTGACTTCTGCAAAGTTTACTGCAGAGGAAATGTGCAGCCAGCCTTAGCTTCCAGTCTAAGTAAGAAAAAGAGAAAGACAGAAAAAGGTGTCCAAACCCAGGTTTGCCAGCAGAAAAAAACGTTTAGAGTTGTATCTATGTTTTGATTATCCATGTGAATAGCAAGCAGCAAACTATAAATAACACTTCATAAATTACATATATTTAGTCCCCGAAAAGTAAGCATTTTAACTGAGAAATGTTTCCATTTATTTATTTAAATCCACATAAAATGTGCAGGTTGTGTATGTTTGCCAGCTTCCTGGCCGTACTATGACTTTAATCCCTGATTTCTATCACTACCTGATAACTGTTTCATTATTTAGGTGGAGTTTTTCAAATTATTTTTCACCTAACATAAACATTCTTTTTTTTTTTTCCTGCAGGACCCTCCCAAATCACATCATCTTCTCTCATTTTAAGAGATACTGAGATGGAACTCACTGGAAAAAAAATCGATAGAAAATCTAGAAATCCATGGGGTAGGGAATTTAGTAGAGGGTACATGGGTAAGCTTTTGTTCAGCATGGCTGTCATTTCCTCTTTGCTGCATTTCACTCCTGTCCAAACCATGAATTCCTTAGGCAGGGGACCATCTCCTTTGTTCTGGTTTTGAAACATATCTGGTTGGAGTTTTCTACTGCTGTCAATGTTCAATTAAATACAAATAATAAATAGTTAATGGTTTGCTGAGCTGCAGAGGTGGGGCTAATCAGCTGAGATTTCATGGGGTGGTTAATGATGGATTAGGAATGGGGGAACTGATAAAGCTGAATATTTAAAGACTAATATTGTACAGGATGATGGATGTTTTGTCTGCTTTGATTGCGTATGACCAGAAACTAACAATGTGCTTATCTTCCTCCTCCTTCTTCTGTAGATTACTCGGCTCCAAAACATTGCTGATCTGAGTCCCTGTCCAAATTCCCCTGAGTGGAGCACTGCCCATCAGAGGAGATGGCCTGAGAGGCTCTTACAATTGAAACTGGGTAGGGAGGTGAACAAACAGTGGCTCTAAGAAGGGGGTGCGTTATCAGCTGCACACTCGTCTGCTCCTGTTCATACTCAGCTTGCTGAAATGAAGGGATTTCAATTGATTCTGCTTTCTTTTGCAGTGCTGACTGATGAGCCAGCGAGGAGGGAGTTATGTTCTAAGGGCATGTGGCACAGGAGGGGTTTGTCCCACTGCCTGTGTGGCGCTGCTGAGACCCAGCAGGAGCTTTGGATTCTCATCTGTGCCATGCACCGATGAACTATTGTATCCCTGATGAGCTACTGTGTCCCTGAGTCTGGTGTGCAGAGTGAAAAGAGTAACATACACCTTCTCTGTCAAAGGACCCCCATGTATCACAGATATATTTATTTGTTTTGGAAAAAAACGTATGCATCCGTTATCATTTATTAACCAGCAACACATCAAATTCTGATATTGGTATCTCAATAGGTATAATTAGGCTTAAAAAATAATACCTTTAAGTGTCAAATTCTGTCCAAGGGACGTGTCTCCTACTGAAACCAACTGATGCTAAATGATGGTGTTCTTTCAGTGTCTAACTATAGGATCAATACAGCCTTCGCCCTTGTCAGTAGTTCTGTCAGCTGCTAGGAAGACAGGCAGCCTCGTAGACAAGACACAGACAACGAGGTCAAGAGAAGTGGATTCTATTCTCAGTTTGCCTTAGGGCTTTTGCAAAGCCTTGGACAAATCACACAACCTCTCCATTAAACCTCCTGACTTCCAAAATGGAAATGATCATAACTGTCTGCTTTCCCAGGATGCCATGGAGTAAATCAATTCTTGGGAGGAGGGAAAGGGGGGAATAGGGGTGTGTGGGAACAACAACTGCATTGGTGCTTTGGAAGGAACAGACATATTTCTGTTTACTTTTATTTTTGTAAACAGTCTTAAGAGTGCAACTGGGATTTAACATATTAAAAAATTAAGCAACACTTAGAAGATTTGGTTATGCAGACAGGTTATAGTTACTACAATATATTAACATTGCTAGTCTCATTCTCCTACAGACACAATTTATTTTGGATAAGGCCAGGGCAACTATGAAAATTTGAAAGTTCAAATGTTCCCAATCAAATGAGAGTGCTTCGCAATTGTTTTACTTTAGATGGCAATCAGGAAAATATTTCCACATTTCATGTACTAGAAAAGATATCCAGAGTTGGCATTAGTAGTGGCTTTGATGTATTCTCTGGTACATTGGTCCAGAGCATGCTGATATAAACAGAAGTGTCTCTTGACCTGTCATCTTTGTTCTTCAACTTTGATATTGGCCCCCTCCAGTGGCTTCTTTCTCCTCCTGGGGAGGCTTAAAAAGTCAATTGATACAGAAAAAAAAAAAAAAAGTTTCAGTTTTCTTCTCTGCTTAAGACTAAAGAAATAGACATGTCTATTGTACAGTCACTGAAGCTCTTGAAATAGTGTGGGTTTTTCTCTACAGTCCTGCGGGGAAATGAGCAAAGAAAAAACCATAAAAGCATGTGGCTTTGTCCACAACTTATAATATGGTAAGTACATCATACTTTTGCTTCTGATGCGTTTTTTTGAGAGGAAAACTAAGAAACTTTGTTTCAGAAACAGGCAGTGCAAACAGCAATGCCTATGGGTAAGTGGGTCCATCATTGCCTATTATAGAACCCTGTCATTTGATGCCTGTAACTGTCAAATATTAGCTAATTTATAATGATTTTTTTCCTGTGATTGGTGTGTCAGCCTGAAGCTGATTTTTTATAGTTCACTCAGTTTGAAAAATGAGGTTAGCAAAAAAACACGTTCTCCTTGTGTTAAAAAATATCACTGGGTTGCACGACTGAGAAATTCTCCATGCTCTAAACCTGAAATTTGGCAAAGAATTTGCCAAGGATTTGGTGGGTCCTACCCACAAACACGTATGATAAGAAGAGCCCATGAATAGGATGCAGGCTATGCAGACAAGAGGGTGATTGGAGGGTGAAATGAGAAGGCTGTGACAAGATCGAAAGAACAATAGCTTGTAGGGATGGTGTGTGGGACTGAAGCAAAGAAGTGAGGAGATTGGGAGAAAGAAACTATCAACTTGGACCAGGAGTCAAAAGTGAACTACTGAAGTAATACTCTTAGGTTGGTAAGAGAAGGGAAAGGGATGAAGGCATTGGGCTGAGAGACAGAAAGTCCTTAGGTATTACAGTACAATCTTCTCAAAGAGTCTCTGTGGTCAAGAAATAGTAATAAAAAAAGCTGGAAAATGACTGAAAAAATGTTTGCTTTATTTCTCTAGCAATTGCTGCTTTTAAAGAACATCAACCTACGGCTGGTGAATCCTGAGGAAGCCCTAGTGACAGTGTGCACTATTGTGGATATCAAGGGTCTTGCCCTAGTTCTAAATCATTTGGACTTAGAAGAATTTTACATAAAGAGTGAAGAGGCATTCAGATTTTTAGAATGTAAAACAAAGAACAGCAATTTTAAAAAGTTAAAGCCTCACACATTAGGAGAGGGTAGGTTTACTGTCCACAGAACCCTAATTCTCCTCAGTTTAAACATGTTATTTTAAGCATACTTTAATTGTATAATCATGTTAAGTTTTTCACAGAACAGTAACCACATAAAGTGCAAGAATGGATATGGCTCAGGAAATGAATCAAGGAACTTGTCACCATTACAGGATGAGGTGCCTTGGTAGCTCCTCTTAAGTGCATCCCTCCGGCAATTTTCATTAACTTAGGCTTTCTACACAGAAACATGCCACTGCATTCTGTCATTTCTAAACTGTGTTTATGAGCTGAAACTCCCTATTTAGCAACAGTTTGTTCTGTGACACCAGCTAACTAAACTGCCTCAGTGGCAGCTCCTTCAAAGCAAAGTTTTATTCTCTCAGAGACAGGCAGCAGAGAAAGCAAAGATTTGACACCAGAAACTTAACTCTTTCCAGTTCTCACAGGTTTTCTCTATTCTAGTTTTTCCCCTCTTCATTGGGAGAGGCCACTTATTAGGTGCCACAGGCATGTCCAGTTGTTGTTGACTCCACAGTCAAAGCCCTTCCTTAGGACAGTACCTTTTACAGTTTTGGAGCTGTCTCAGGTGTCAGAGCAATAAACATCTTGTCATTGCTACTGAAAAACATAGAAGTGTGTTCCTTTTTAGCAGCTTCTTCCTTGCAACTCCAAGAGTTATATTGCGCTTTCCTGGACACCTTTCTCTGTGATGGAATTGTTTTCTGTTTGCATCTTCCTTTACAGTATTCTTCAGTGTAACTCTCTTTAAATCATGTGGAATAATGCAAACAAAATAGTGACCTGTATCTTGTATTTCCAAAAATAAGAAATGTGATACCCTCATTTTCAACATGAATGTAGTCAATAGGACAGTTTTCTTATCAGAACTTTGCCTGATTCGTTGTAACAAAGCCTTGAAGTTATAAAAGGAATGGATGTCAACAATTGTAAAGACAGAACAGATTATACTCTTGCTGAAGTACCTGTGGGCGTGAGGAAGTAATTTAAATCCAATTTCTGAAAATGGCCAGTGGATTTTCCTCCTCTGGGGCACAGAAAATCCATTCTCTGAATTCACAAAAGCTTTGGGGGTAGGTACCTGCAAAGAGGCATCAGTGATGGCTGTGCTTGGAATTAAGGAAAGACTACATGACATACAGCAGACCACACTGTAGAACTGCGGGACCCAGAAGGCTTCAGTTGGGCACTTCAAAGAGAGAGTTGGGCACTCTCTCTTCCGATGTTCACTGTTAGATTGTAAGTACCGCCTCAGCTCGCAAGCATGCTGCTCATAACCCCCCTCAGCTAGTTCACAGCAGAGAACCATAGAACAAAGCTACAATGCAAGGCAGAGCATGCAGTAAGTAAGGGCTGTTGATGCCATGCCTCAGACAGCTCCGGGAAGAGGCAAAAAAGAATATCCATACACTGCAATTATAGAAATATAGAATCATCAAAGTTGGAAAAGACCATCAAGGTCAGAACATCAGCCGTCAGTCCAAGCATCAGACCAGCACTGCCACCCCTAAACCACATCACCCAGCGCCAGATCCAGGTGCCTCCTAAGCACGCCCACGGTTGGTGACTCCACCACCTCCCTGGGCAACCTATTCCAATGCCTGACCACTCTAACAGCGAAAAAATTTCACAGAAATCATGACTGTGTAGCTAAAGACTACAGGCCGAACACTTCAGGTGGGACCCTGACCTCTCTTCCCCGCTGGTCCCTGCACGCAACCCGCGGGGCAGGCAGAGCACATCCCGCTCTGTGGGGCACCCCCAGCCAGCCAGCAGCCCGGGCAGGACCCTCCCCCACGGCTCTGGGAGGCGGCACACACAGAGCGGGGAGGAAAAGCAGCGCCCGGTTACCCCGGCGCGCCCTGAGGGCGAAGGGCAGCGGGAGCCGCTCCCGGCCTCGCCCCGCCCGTCTCCAGCCCCCGCCCCGCCGCCTCGCTTTACGGCCCGGCGTGTTTTGCGACGCTCAAGATGGCCGCCCCCAGGGCGCACTGAGCCCGCTCCGGCCGCCGCCGCCGCCGCCGGGGTGACGCGGGGCACGGGTAGGGCCGGCCGGGGCACGGTCGGGGCGCTCCTCCGGTAGTGGGATTCGCCCGTGACCGCTCGGCGCGTGGAGCCCCGCCGGGGCTCGTAGTGGGAGAGCGGAGCGTCCCCGGGGAAACAGCATGTGGGGCGCCCTGCTGCGGCGCGGGGTCCGCGGCACCGGCGGGCTCCGGTGCCTGTCCTCGGGCGGCCCGCCCTGGAGCCTGGTGGTGTCGGAGGCCGAGAAGATCGTGGGCTATCCGACGTCCTTCATGAGCCTGCGGTGCCTGCTGAGCGACGAGCTCAGCAACATCGCCATGCAGGTCCGCAAGCTGGTGGGCACCAAGCACCCGCTGCTTGACACCGCCCGGTAAGCGCCGGTGGGAGCTGGCGGGGCACGGCGGAGCTGGGGCCGCCGGCAGCCCTCGGGAACCTTGGCAGAGCTCCTGGGAAGTTTTGGGCTTTGTCCGTGCTCGGCGTCGCCGCGCGGCCGCGTCGGGAGTCGGGTGTCCCTAGGGAAAGGCTGCCCCGGGGGCGGGAGGTTTCGCCTCCGCTCCGGGATCCTCGTTTCCTTGCCGCAACAGGTTTTCCCTGCGCTTCTCCGCTGTCATTCGGAAGTTGCTTCGTTGTGACGCCACGTGCGGCGCTTCCCGGTGCGGGAATAAAAAATCCCTTGAAAAGTTCGGCTGCCTTGCTAACAGTTATGTGTTCTTTTAATATTAAGAACTATATTGCAAAGAAAACAAGGAAAAAAGCAGGGAGACTACTCAGCTTAAAAGCTCTAAATGACACTGCTCTGAACCATGTATTTTGTTACCAAGTGTTTTGGAGTATCCAGCTGGGAGCTGCGAGTTTTTGTGTATTGTTGAGAATTTTAGGGTTGCTAAGCTGTTTATCCACTCTCATTTTTAAGGCAAACTAATGGAACTCTTGTATTCCTGCCAATAAGCAGAAATTGGGGTTGTTGAACATGGTTTTCTTTGTAAAACAAGAACTGATTGGCAGTGGGTTTTTTTATACAATAAAACTCCAGACGCTTACCAAAATGAAGGGGGAAAAAAAGTGCAATTTTCCAAGGACTTTTGGTTGTGGATTTGAGTGTTTTGGTTGTGTTTTTTGTTTGGTTTTGGGGGTTTTTGGTGGGTTTTGTTTGATAGAACTGTGTTTGCTATAACTGCAGCTATAGTAACATTAATAGAATCCAAGTTTAGTATACACAGTATTTTTTAACAGGCGTTAAGACAAAAATGAGCATTTGTTTAAAGCAGATGTTCTGCTTTACTTTTAAGGAACGGAAATTGTAGTTCTCTAGTGGTCCTTGGCAAATCCACGTTTGTGTTGTAATGATATAAAAACAAGATTTGTTTTTCAAGCTCTCTGTCTCTAAATCTGGTTGTCTTGAGTGAACAAAATGAGTACAGGGGACAAACAACTTTTTTTAAAGAAACATGATTTTCAGGAAGGCGGGATTTAGACATTGGCCTTGAGTAGACTTTTCTGGAAGAAACAAATGAAATTGTTAATCACAATGGAAAGTACCTGACTTTAGAAAATGGTGGTGGAGGGGATTTTGTTGAACTTTTTATAAGTGAAGGTTGTGATATTATGATAAAGAGGAGGGATGAGAAGAAAATGCCCTTCTGTCTTTGTCATGTCAGTTGATGGAATGAAGAGAATAGGAGGACTGAAGCACAATGTATTTGGGCTTTTAAATTTGCACTGCAGGCATGGAAGTGTCACAGAGACCTGCAGTGCTAAAGTGGAACTTTAGAGTGCCTGTTCCATGTGTGGTAGTTGCTGGTTTGTTTGTGAATGAAATTTCAATGCAGTATTTTGGGGCATGGTTGGAAATTTTGTGGTGGAGCTGTGATGTAAGGATTTGTTGGGGTTTTTTATTATTTTGACTGGGCTGCTTCAGGCTTAATTCTGTAAGCCTGTGGCTTGTGGAACACCACTAGGAATATAGTCATGCCCAGGCTCAGCAGGAATTCAATACATTGATTTTTAAAATTCGTGTATGTTTCAGAGTACGCTACTAACCTGATGTGTTGTGCTGGAAATAAAAAGTATTTACTCACGTTAAACTGAAACCCTGTGCCCTTGCTTTGGATCTTCTTATTTGGTTTCACTGGTTTTTCCAAGGGCTTTGTTGCAGATGGATTTCCAACGGCCTTGACCTTTGTATTACAAAAAGAGTTAATATCCTGCTGACAAGTTTTAGTACGCCCATAGTAATGCACAAATTGTACCTCACTCACCTTGTTTTATGGTGTAATTTTGCAATAAGGTGAAATTTGACCTTGTTCTTTCTCAATAATCTTGATAATTTATTTCTGAAATTTAAGTGTTGTATGTTTCAATATAAATGTGAGTGATTTTAGTTTTGGGTCTGAGATCTATGCCCTGATTTATCATAGCAATTTAGGAAACAGGTCGTGATTTTTCAATACTAGGAATTTTTAAAATATTTTAAAATCTGTCTCATTACTCATTCTTAAAAAGTAACAAAGGTTTCCTGTTGTGTGTTCAGACAAATGTTGTAAAGCATAGGTATCTAAAATATTTTATTTGATGATTTTTTTTTAAATACTTAAGTGATTGATCTGCAGCTCTAATCTTTGAGACTTTGAGTGAGTAAATGCTATATATATATGAGAAATACTCCAACATTTAAGGAGATTTTTGTATTTGGAAACAACTGAAAAATATGTGCTGTAAAATTGATTAGTTGCATGTGCTGCTTCTCAAGTTTCTACTCATGTATTTTTGAAATTATAAGTGGTGACAATCAAATTGATTGCTAGCTGTCAGTTCTAAACAATTTTCTTTAAGCTTCTTTGACTGGTGGCATTTTGTCATCAGTGGTTTTGTGTCTACCCTTCCTTCTTGCCTAAAGGCTTTGCCAGCTTTTGGAGTCCTCCTGAGACCATTAGGGGTTTCTTAAAGCAGAGGGCGCTCTACCAGTGCTCATCTGCATGGCATAGGTTCTGAGCTGAGACAGCATAGGACATAATTGCCACCATACTGAAAGCCTTCAGTGTAACTGTAGTGTTGATGAGTGTTTTTAACATTTTGCCAAGCTTTGGCTCACTAGGCTGTTGCAATGCAATGCCTGTGCTGAGAGCCTTGAAGAAGGCAGCTGAAAGGTATCTGTGCGAGACAGGACATGTGGAGAAACAGCTGTTGGGCCAGTATATGTTTCTCTGATGATCCCATCCATTTCTTCCTCTTGTTTGGATGCAGCACTGGCAGCTCCTGGGTGTAAGTGCCTGCTGTGAATCAGGACTGCAGCAGGTGTTCTTCTGGGATGATGTGTGACCCTGATACCTCCTACCAAGCTTGTGCCTGGCCAGCAGCTTTAAATCTGAGAGCTATTGCTGACCCTCCTCTTGGGAGGGCAGAGACGGGTAACTGAGCCCTGCAGTGATAGATTTGGGAGTTCTGTAATCCATGCGGTAAAGTCGAGTTTATATTTTGTTAATTTTTGTTTTATTTCTAAGGTTTTGGTTTTTTAAAAGTCAGCCATGTGAAGTGAACAGCCCCTGTACTAGCTTTGCCAGACTTATTAGAAGGAGGGCAAAATGTGAGGAAAAGGTTACGTTTCGTTTTAGAAAGGCTAATGTCTAGCGGTTAATGGATCATTGGAAACTGGGGTATCTGGATTAGATTCACAGCTGTGCTTTTGGCTCTCTGACTAGAGCAAGTCACTTAATTTTTCATACATGCATTTACTTATCTATGAAGTGAATAATGTAGCATCTGTTTTCTGGAGATGTTACACTTCATTCATTGCAGCCTGTATTGATCACTGTGATCTTTCAGTGGAAAATGGTGTATAAGCAATATTAACAAAGAATGCTTTAAAGAAATGCTATCATTAAAATTAAAATTTGCCTCTAATGGATACTCCGGAAACAAAATTGCAATCTGACTACTTCTGGATCTTTCTGTTTGTAGCCCTGTGAGTCACTGTATGGTTTTTCAGAGCTTTAAGATTTGCTATAATGAAGTGTCTTCAGCAGCTACTCAAAACTAGTATTTCTTGGTTTTTCTCTCTTCAGGCTTTGCTGGACTAAAGCAAAACTTTTTTCAGTGCTTGATTTTCACTTGAGAGGCAAACAAATCTATCTTTTCTCTTTCCCTTCTCCTTTCTAGGCTAGCAGACATCCCTCTTTGTATAGGAAAGAGTCTGTAATTGGCACAGTGATCTATTTTTCTCAAATACATAGTGTGAATAACATTTTCTTGATTACTTAATCTCCCTTGAGAAGGGTATAGCTTGCTGCAGATTGTAAACAGTAAACGTTATGGCCAATGCATCACTTTTATAATATCACTAAATGAAATGGAACACTTCATACATGTAAAATTATTATGAGGTACCATTTAGCTCCAGCCATTCTCTCATTAGCCTGCAGGAGGAATGATTATATTTTAGTTCTGTCAGAATTGTTTGTTGGTGATAAATGCTTAAGTAGGCATGGTTACAGTTTTCCTGGATTATTACAGAAATAAAAAGACTGGCTAGACCAGGTTTTGTTCTGTTGCAGCCCACTTGGTGTAGATCTCTAGACATTTTAAAGCCCAAAAATGTGATCCAGAGCACCTTCAAGATGATATGCTTTTTGTTGAAAATGTCTGATAACACTGGCTTCCTGATATTTAGTTCTGTTTCTTTATCAGCTTGAGATAGCTTACTTTGGTAACACATCTTGTAACTCCAGGTGTGGCATGCATCTACCTTCCTATGCAGGTGTCTGATTTCAGCGTAGACCTAGGCATTTGTTCCAGCCTGTTGTTGATGGAATTGTTATTGCCAATTTATATTTTGTCTTAACAGAATGGTGACCTTAAAATTGTCCTTTTTTTATAATTGAAGGTGGTGTGAGTGACTACGAATAGCTTTTTAGCAACTTGTTTCAAATGTAATTAATTTTTATTTTCTGAGCCAGAAAAATGATAGTGTCTATTTACTTGACAGTGGCTAATGAGGTACCTTTCTCTGAAAACAGCAGGCAGCTGGACACTCAAAGTGATAAGCAGAAGGTCTGGCCATCTTTGAGCTTCTACTACAGTCTTTTAAGTTTTACCAAGCTGCTTAATCTGTAATGGGCATGGGGTCATAAAGTCCTTCTCCTGCAATTGCCAGATTAGAAGTTAAAACACATTTGCTTTCACTAAATTTCATTCTATTTTCAGCTTGCTATAATGCTTTGTAAAAAAATATTTTTGCAGTAGAGAGATGTGATTTTTATGATTGTGGTCAGAATGCCTGTGAAGTTAGCTATGATATGGCAGCAGTGGCATTTCCTGTGTTCACTGCAGAAATCTGTTTGACTTCCTGGAAGCACTGGCTGCCACAGCTGGCATCCAGAGCACTTCTGCAGAAAGTGTAAGCAGTGATGTTAGAAATGCAGAAATATTTTACCTGCTTGATATGTTTGATACTATTTGCAAAATATACTGGTGGTTATAGGAAGTCTGGCTTTGTCCAGGAAGACTATTTCCCAAAGCATTGTGTATAGCTGATGGAAACAGAGGTGTTTTCAGGAGAGCTCCAGTTGATTGAATGACCAGAGTTAAATTCTTGGTTTGCCTCACCCCATCAAGAAATGTTTGTCTTTCAGGAATGCTTGAAAAACCTTAATCATGTTACATAATTTAGAAATGTTGGTACTCCCTAGGGTTTTCTGTTACCATACTCACCATCAAGTAAATCTTTCTTAGACACCAAAACCAGTTTATTATGTATTTTGGCTGAAAGAACTCACAAAGAGCTATTGTGGTAAAGTTAACTTTGGAAGGTAAAAAGACTAGAAAGAAATTAAACCATTGCATGTTTAATGGACTTTTTATGGACTGAAATTTCCTTCTGATTACTTCCATATTATTCCTTGTTCCTGTGGCCTTCAGTATGGTTCTCAGTCAGCCACCACTTAATAGTGTCTTGTACAGTTAGGAGGAAGAGAGAATCCATTTTTGTAGGTCAGAGTCTTCCTTTCTGCCATGATCAGGTAGAATGGGATGAATAGATATGTGCTGTTGGTTCTCTCTTCCAAATGTTGTGTTTCATTTTTCATTCTGAATAGCTTTCATTAGTGTATGTTTTTTATTAGTTTTCTCCACCAACAATAAATATTACGCTCATATACTTAAATTCTCATATCCATCAGTTATTGCTGCTCTTTTGAAGAGCTGTCAGTAGATGAGTTGCATCAATACTTGTACACTTGGGCTTCAGGTTCACAGTTCATGTTTAAGGGATCTTAACTTTCTTTTTTTAGTTCTTTTAGACATTACACTTTGTTGGGTTTGGCAGTGATAATCTCATTCTGGAAGGTAAAACATATTAGCCAGTTTTCTGTCTGTCTGTCTGTCTGTCTATCTATCTATCTATCTATCTATCCACACACACACCCCCCCATTGTATTAGTAAATCCTAGCTCAGGAAGTCAAGGTAGCCATTGTCAGGATGGGTTTTCAGCTGTAGTGGTGCTGAGTTCTTATCATTCATTCATGGTATTTGTGTGGCAAAATGTATGTGAAGGATGTTTAATTGTACATTACAACACTTAATTTTGCTGAATATTTTGCCACCATAAGCAAAGTAGGATTGAGTAGAAAATCTGCAGTATGAATGTGCAAAAGCTAGACTGCAAATTAAATTCTCTTGCACTTGAATAGTTGGTTTTTTGCAGTGATTCTCATTTAAATATCTATGTTGAATCCAGGTTTCTGTGCTTATGAAGAATGTATTATTTCAGCATGTAGGATGGTCTTTGTAAACAGAGTGTACTTGGTAGGTGGTGATTCTGTTTGGGATTTTCTAATGGAATTATTTACAGTGCAAACTAATATGCTGTCATGGTATTGATAATTTCTGGTATTTGTATAGGGAGTCTGAAGGTTTCAGCAGAATTTCAAGTACAACTTGAAATTGTCTGATTAAATGGAAGACTGTGGGAGTTCTTAAGCTTGGGTTCTCAAGCATGGGACAAAGAAACTGAACGTATAATGCCCAGATCCAAGTGCCAATTAGCCTTGAAAGGATGTAGTGTGCCACACCTAGAGAAAACTTTGCTTTACTTTGGGCATGCAGTAGCCTAAAATGAAGGTAATTTTTAAAGTTCACATCTGTTCTTTCCTGCCTTCAAGTACAATTGATTTATAATGCATGTGAATATTGAATACCAAGTTTAATGTACTACTGAATGACTGTTAGGTCAATGTTTTCTCAACACAGGAAAAGAGTACTGAATAAGTGGAAATAGTTTCAAAATAATTCCTTCTGTAACACTGAAGAGAGTTTCCAAATATGCCTTTCTATAAAATGAAAATGAGAACCAATGTCAAAGAGTAATCAAAATTAATATTTGGGTTACTGGAAGTGGTTTTCACTCAGTGAATCTTCTATTTGGCAATGTTAAGTTAACCCCTTTACCTTACAGGAATAAGGGAAAAAGTACTTTACCCAGGTCTTTTTCTCTTTTTGAGGTCTGTATTTTGTAGCTTACAAATAGTGTTCTTCCCTGCTGTGCTGCCTGTTCTGTTGATGCTGTCTCTGAGTTGATTCTCTCCTTGCTTTGGAGGTCCTGGCAGTGGCAGAAGGTATCATTAACCTTGAGCATTTTCAGAGCTCCTCCAGAAACCATGGGTAACACTGTATCCTCTGCAGCACTTTGTAAATCTATCAAGGAAAATACAAGTTCAGGGAGGACAAATGTAAGCTCGGGAGTTAGATGTTTCCATACTTACACTATTGCTTTGTCCTAGGGGTGGCAGACCACTGTCTTAAATTATTAATATCTTTCCTTTACCCCACATCTGAGTGTCTTCGTTTCCCTCAGGGTAGGCAGACTGTCTGCAGTGCTTGCCCTAAAGGAACTCCTGCTAGAGACAAACCTGACAGACTATAAAGGAACACTATGAATTTAAAAATCAGATCTAATACAAAAAATAAGTTTAAAATCTGTAGCAGCTACTTTGCTGTCCTTGAATTGTCCCTGCCAATTGTCTGACATTGACAATCACTTTAGCTTGAATTTTTTTTTTTTTTCTTCTCTGTTGCTGTATGAAAGAATTTCATTTAAGGAAAGAAAAACTGATCATATAGGAAAACTGTTGGGACTCATTATATATGTGAGCTTTTATCAAACACATGCTGTGAACTACGTAGATTTTACTTATAATGATAGGTAAAGCTTAGAAATTTGCCTCAATACTTTATTTAACTGAGAAACTCTAGGACCTTTTCAGCCTGCTGGTGGTTCTTCAGGTAAGCCACAGTCATCTTCAATCCTCAGCTATTCCTAAAGAAACATCAGGAGCTCCAGCTTTTGCATTCATCTTTCTCATTTCTTTTCCATGTAAATTACAAGTGGTGGTTGTTCCCATTTCCTTTCTCATTCCCCCAATTCATTTCTTCAAAATAGCACTGGTTGGTTCTATTCTACGGCAGCTCTTCCATTTTGGGGAAAAACTAAGGAAGTCCTAAAGATAATCCTCTGTTTCTTAATAAAATGGAAGTTTCTACTTTGTTACATTTAATTTGTTTTGTTCCCCACCTTTTTCCCAGCTAGGGAAGGAACTCATACAGCTTGGCACCACTGATTCAGGTTTATTTTTCTAGTTAGAAATATGAACAAGCAAACACTTTAGCCTTCATTCCCCAGTTTGTTTCAAAAAGTACTGCCTTTAGAAGGAGCTGTCTTCAAGATCAAGTGGAAATTATTTTTGATTATTTGTTGGTTAAATGATCCTATAAGCGTGAGTTGATTGACTTGATAGCTGCCACTAAATATGCACAATTAATTAATTTTATAGAATCTGAACTCTTAAAAAAAAAAAAATCATTCTCCCTAACAGCTTCCATTATTTCTTTTCTAGATCTTCCCACTCATGGTGCAAAGCTCATGATATGACAGCTATCTTTTTCATTAACTGCCTGTTCAGAACACTCCATGAAACAATCATAATCAAAGGGTCGATACATCTATATGTTGTCATTGCTTCTTGAAATAGCTTATCTATTGCACCTTAAAAAAAATGGAAAGGAAGATTCTGTATTTCGGTCATAAAGTAGGACTGGGTTTGTAGCAGGCTGTGCTTGTGTAGAGCCATCCTGTAAGTGCATAGTCCTGGTTAAGGCAATTTGAGGGTGAATAGCCCATGCCAACACTCTTTGTGGTTGGTCATCATCTAAATGATTAGCTGATAGCAGAAGCACCATGACTAGCTGATTTGGTAAGACTGCTTTTAATCAGACTTAACGGAAAGTTCAACTTGTTAAGAGCTAAATGAAAATTTTTGGCCAAATACACAAGCAAAGCCACAAGTGGAAAAATTGCCTCTTTTGCGCATTTGAAAAATGGCTGTGCTAGCATACGTTTGTTAGTGGGTATTTTTTTTCCTAAAGATCCATTGTTTTCCTGTTAAATTAGTGTTGAACTTTGAGAGTGAATATGACAAGAGTTACTGTGTTTTTCTATTATGGAAATTCATATATTTTCATCGGCTAGGAACTAAAGGTTCCTGTGATATATCAGTGCATCTTACTTTATGCTTCTTATACAGGGTTAAAGCTTTTACCCCAGTAACCTTCCAGTCTCTTGATTCCCAAATGCTTTCTATTTAATGTGGTTTGTGAAGACTAAAATACATTGTGTGCATATTTTAAAAGGATTTTGGTGATGTTGATGCTACATTATGAAGTTCATATTTGGTTTTCTTTTAGAAGTTGACTTCTGAATGTGATCTGTCTGGTATGACTATATTTCAGTAATTAAAAATTAATCTACAGGAAAAACAAGTCTTCCCCAAACCTGTGTTGCCTCATGGAAATGAAGCTGAAGTATTAATGGGCCCAGAGGTCAATTCATCATCTGTTCTTCATCCCCAGTTGTTAAAACCAGAAATACCAGGGAGGATTTGTATTCCATGTTTTATTGTCCACTGGAAGAACTTGTTGCTGTCTGATGATTTGTAAGTTTGGGAGTCATTGACAGACTCTGCAAGAAATTGGATGTCATCTCTCAGTAGGAGTAATAATGTGAAAAGACCATTTTCAGAAATAAGGCTCAGAAAACTTGAGAAAGCTGGTAGTATGGAGACCTTTAGGGTAATTGTGGGTGGAAGCCCTCCTTCCAATTCACATTTATTCAAGGAATGGAAGGCATTAAAGGAGTTTCTACTATTAGAATTTACAGTATATTTTATGTGTCTTTTGTCCATAATATAACTTCATAAAACTGAAACAAGTAGTCTTGCCAGTTGGAAAGTAGGAAATGAATCTGTGTAATGACTATAACGTGTCATAGCAACCAAGTTTTAAAATAGTCAGATTCCAAAATAATGTTATAAAAATTACATCAGAGGAAAAAAAAGTACTGTGTGTTATGTTGTAGCAACAGAAACATGGCCTTATTTGTTTGTTTGTGAATCACTTGGGATCTCATTCTGCCTGTGGATTTTTGTGGGGGAACAGGGCTGGAGTTTATGTCCTAATACACAGTGTTTGCTTGAGGGGATGTGTGAGGTTATACTTTTTTTTTGTCATCTCATTCCTGTTACAGTTTGAGAGAGCTGAAGTTAATTTTTCCTGGTTTGAATTTATTTTCAAATAAAGCACCAACTGAATATTGACCTCCTTGATTGCTTTTCTTCTTTTAAGACTTTAAGAGTTCTCTTGAATCTCTGAGTCTTTTTCCAGAGCTTGTCAGGGAACGATAAAATTCTAGTAGCTGAAAATTATGAATGAACCTTCAAGAGGTTGGGGTTTTTTTTTTAATTAATGCAAGCATAGCATTGTTGGTGGATGCCATCCTGCAGGAGGCTGTTCTGATGCTTCCCAGAGCTACAGTGAGATTCACAATGGGAGTATGTGCATCCCTCATCCCTCCTCTTCCTTGCATGTGCATGGTGATCCAAGCCCGGAGGAGCTGCTCCCTGAGGCTGTCAGGCTTATTCTCTACTGGAGAGCTGAGACTGTGGAGATCTTTTGTAAGGAAGCAGCTCACAATCACAGTGTATGTCCATAACTCTGTGAATGCAAGTGCTTGGCAACATAGTTCTGTGTCACATTCAAAGCTGGACCCAGAAATGGGATGGGCTGTCTTGCTCTGCTTGCACAGATGTTCTGCTTTATGAGATTAGTGCTTGTAGTTAGCTCCTTTGAATATGTTTTCATTTGAGGGCTTTGATTTCTAATTTAACATGTCTCATCCTCAGTCCCCAGTGTTCTTTCATATATACCATCTTCCTAATAGTTAATTTAGAAAAAAAACTTTTTCAGTAGCTGCTAAGATGTAAACATGCATTGGAACTAGGAGTTGAGGTGTCTTCATGACTATAATTGTTTCCTTCTCTTTCCTTCTTCTGTTGTAATTGCTAGGTGACTTACTTCCTAGAAATACCAAGTCTGGATTAATATATTGTCCTTGGGTGGTACCACTGCTTTAGATTACCTTGTGTGCATGTAGGTATTAAATATTGAAAGCTGTTTTCATGTTCTCATGTGATGGAGCTCTGTGTAAACAAGTCTTATTTACTGAGCAGTTTGGGAACATGTACACACCGGTTTGCCTTAGGAAATCTGCCATTTAAGCCTTTGTCCTGATTTTCGCTGGCTATAGTAAGTGGAGTGGTAGACAAGGAACCATAGCAGTGACTGTTACTGAGAGGAAGAACCATTGTCCTGACATAGTGAAGAAAATCTGTTTAAGCTCATGAATAACTGAAACGCTTACCAACTACTGTCACTAATCCTCATGAAACAATTTTCAATCTTTTTTTTTTCCAAAGGCATTCAAAAGCAAAAGTCTCTGATGTTGTATAAAGTCTTTGCTTTCAAGATTTGTTCCCCATGTGTTCAATCTAGAGACAAACAAATATAACCCTTATAAATGTAAGCATTAGGAAAACAAGAAAATACATTGAAGAAGTTTGAAGACAAATTACTACTTTGAATCTACATAGAATTAATGTTGCAATGCTATGGAGTGTAATGTAAATGTGAAACCTGTGAATGGTGTTGCTAATATCTGGGAGAGTTGTATGGTGTAAACCAGTTGTATGGTTTAAAAAAACCCCAAACAACCAAAAAAACCCCACTTCAGGGAGTGATGATGTGCAAGTTTTATCTGTTTTACAATTTCAAATGTGTATTGTTAAAGACAGGAGATGCTCAAACTTTATATGTGTTTAATCTCAGCTTTATTATGAGTAATTTGGAGATGTTTCTACACTTCCATATCAAGAATGGAAACCCGTTTCCTCATTTGAGTGCTAAATAAACATTTCAGAGCTAGTCTAGCTCTAGACAGAGTTAAAGAAAGAGCAAGCTATCTCTCTTTTAGCTTTAAATTTCCCTTTTATGATTGTTATGAATTCAAAAACCATTGAATATTTATTTATTTTTGCTACTGAGACACAAAAGGCAGAAGCCTGCAGGCTTTTTATGGCGTGGGTAGCCTATTGTGTTTCCATACCTGATGTAATTTTATTTAAAAATTGAATTTTGCATTAGATTACCTCAAAAACGTCATCGTTTGCTGATGTGAAGAATTTCAAATTCTTCCCTCCCCTGTGAATGATGAATTATTCTTTCACAAGAGATCTCAATTATTTTAATTAATTACTTTAGGCTTTAAATCTTTAAATTTTAGATTAAGTTACAGGTGAGTTAAGCTGTTCCCTGAGGAGGTTTTACTATGTTAACAGTGGAGAGGGATGATATTTGCTGCATAATTCTGTAATAGGCTGTTGTATGCTTCTCCATTGAACAAGTCTGCTATTTTGCTTTTGATTTCTGGTTTGTGTCCAGCATTTCAGGGATCAGCTTGGACAGTTAGAAGATATCACCAGAAACATATTTTCCTGTCTGCTGTGGAAGAGAAAGATTAGGACCCATTGAAATACATTGCTTTGTGAAGTTGAGGGCCACAGAAATTTAATGTAAAACCAAACGAGGCACTGATAACTGCATACATGAAATTTTGTAGAAAATGGACAAAATACAGAGCCAGGTTTATTGGTGTTAATTTCATATCCTGATCTCAGTACGTATTCCCTTTGCTTAAACTATTTCTCATGTATGTATATAACTGGATACAATTACAAGAAGGTAACCTAATCATTGGCTTGTGGGCTGCGGGGATTGAACCAGTGCTTATTTTCCTCTTCTCGTGTATGATTACTTGTTGAAGATGTGATACATTTAGGTCATATTTGGCATGTGTTTAAAATGAGCCCAGGACTGATTTATGAGAAAGAGGGAATAACAAACCTAAATTGTGTTTTCCCATGTGTGAGTATTGTAGCCAAGCTGCAATTTATTTTGTAGTGTCTTAAGTTACAGTAAAAGATACATTCACAAAATAAAGTAGGGTAAAGAGTTCAGCCATTACACCTTTTTTTTTTTCTCTTTTTTTTTTTTTTTTTTTTAAAGTTAGCTTTCATCATTGTGCCTTTAATTGTGTTAATTACTGGGAAGAATTTTTTTGGAGTCTAGTTGAAGAACAAGAGGGAGGAGAAACTGCCTTAAGCAAAGACTTTTTTGTGAGAACATTCTTACAGTATTTTATGGGAGAGATATCACTAAGAGAGTCTCTTTTAAAATCCCCATCTTCATACTTTTTTTAATATGCAAGTATTTTTAGTTTCCTAATAATCTTCCAGAATACCAGATTTCAATGCCTGCAGCCAGTGGGAGAGAGCAAAATTATCCTGTAATTAAATTTTTATCATATATTTTCATTTTTTGAATCTTTCAAAAGTGGGATGCTAAGTTAGATGAGTTCAGTTGTTGAACTTGGTGTGCTCTCCCAGTGTTCAATGGTTCAAGTGCTGGCTGCTCACATAAGAGGCCCGGGCTGGGTTCTTCATTCTGTCTGTGTGGCTGTTGGCAAGTCTTTTTCCCCGGAAAATTGTGGCAACTTGGTGTGTACAGTGCCACTTTAGGGGTATGGGCTCAGAACCTGGCAGGAGCGTAATGCCTCAGATACCGTAAGATCAGAACACATGTCCACATTCTTCTTCCCAGTCTGTGTGTTCTGGAAATCCCCCTGGGGAGCCAAAAAAAAAAAAAAAAATCAGTGTCCTAACCTGGAGCCTCTGCTTACCAGGGTGCAAGAGCTAAAATATTAACTGAAAAGTTTATGAAAAACTTAAATGTGGGTAATTGCATGTGATTGGAATTTGCCTATGATGTTGTGCAACTGATAAACTTCAGTTTTGTTGTGATGTTTTGGTGATTCCTTTTTAACGTTTTTGCTATCCACTATTGTGAATTCCTCTGTTCAAACACTACTGGCAGATAACTTGGAAAATGCTTGATTTTTCTCCCTACAAATGATATAAGATTGTTTTGGCTGTTACAAATTCAATATAACTCGGTTATTAATAAAAATGCAGTTTGGGATGTCAAATAGTGAAAACATTATTTACATAGATGCTGAAAGTCATAATGCAAAGTAAATGAGAACTTTTTATTGGCATCCTATGATACTGAAAAAAAAGAAAGTATTTGTTTATTTCATATGTAAAGAAAGTTGCTTCCAACCTGATTTTTTTTTTTTTTTTTGCTTCATGCACAAGTGATCCTAACACATTTTTAGACTGAGGCAGAAGGTAATCTCCAGGTAACACTATCCTCCTATGCTATTTAAGGATGCATGCCCCACTGATATTTTTTAAAGCACAAAATAATGATGACATACCATGCAGAGGTCTTGCTTGCCTGAGGCAAATAGTCTGAATGCACTAGATGCAGACTTCTGTTTGCTGATGAAAGTGTTGAAAAGGTGCTTGGTTTTGTTTGGTTTTTTGTGTTGGATTTTTTTTTTCAACTGACAGTTATGTCTTTTAATTTGCTTTTAATTATACTGCATTCAATTAACAGCTGAAATATTTTACACAGAATAAGAAATGAAGCATAAGGTCCTCTGGAAAAGAAGTCTGGTGCTCAGTTTTGGCAAAAGTTGATTCAGTTGATTGCTTGATAATGGCAAAAAGAACACCAGGCAGTTTGGACAAAATGTGCCAAGCCAGGGGCAAGGTAGCTTTTCAAGCAAAGGAAAAGTCTCCTGACAGACTTCCTAGCAACTGGGGAATTGGAGTGTTACCACTAAATTATTAGAGAAACAGTTAATGAGGGAGGAAGGAGCTAAGAAACCCACAGATTTCAGAAGGAAAAGGAAGAGGTGTATGTTACAGAAGTCAGATTGAAGAGGAGTCAGGGTGGAGTGTGTGCATGCTGAGGGCTCATCACACTAAGATTGTTAAAAACCCATGAAACAATTCCAGTTTGCATCCAGAGCATTCCAGTGGTTTCAAGAGGTTTTTGCCTGTGTAGTGCATCTGAAAGCTAAGAACCATATATGTTCTTTTCATAACTTTAAATTGAAAACAACAGAAAGATGTAGTTCAGTGGACAAGCAGCTCCTGTTATGGACAGCAGTTCATGAACTTCATTTGTCTTGCAGTGCATGTCTGAATTGTGCATACACAGTCTGACAGCCTTTCTTCAGCATCAGCATGTACCTGTCAAGTAAAGTTGGAAATACTTAGTTTTCTGGTTTGTGTCCAGGTTTTCATACTAATCTTCAGAGAACATACGATACATAAAGGAATGCAATGTAAATTTTTTAAATTCAAAAGGAATGTGAGTAATATACTAGAAGAACTATAGGGAAGAAGAACCTTTACTAACTAGAAGTGCAGAAGTACTGGTGGTATCTGAGCATGCCAATGACCAGGCATTAGCATGTTGCTTATACGCTTTTATGCAGGAATTAGAAATGCTTTCCTAGTTGGTTGGGACTTAAAATATTTACTGTAATAGCTTTCTGTTTTGTAGTGAAGCAACTCCAATTTTAGACCCATGATTTGCTGAGGGATTTAATACTTCATCTGCAATCTTGTATTGGCTCTTGTAACTATTCTTTCACTTAAAACTTTTACAAAGCTTTTCCTTTGGCAAGGGAAGTTTCTGGTTATAGTGGGCTCTGATAAGTTTTATTCCTTTTATTATTCCTTTAGTTGTTATATTCTTGCTTATCAATCTTCTGGTTCAAAAGAGCACTATGGAAGAGGAGAAATGGGACAGAGCAAGAAAAACACAAAGAAATGTGATTCTTGTGATGAACAAATGAAAGCTGTGCTGAAATGGAGGATTATTATGGAAGATGTTGTTTGTCAGACCACTGTGTCTGTCACTGTGTCAGTGACCCATATAGACACTAGAGTTCAGAAATAAACCAATTTTTTTTTCTTAGTTAAGTATCAAGACCATTTGCTCTGTATAGGATTAATACATAAGATATATTTATTATTGCTGTATTATTTTATTTGAGTTTTAATTGCCTCTTTGGGGAAGAAAAAATTTAAGGCAGAATAAAAAAAATCTTTGCATCTAGAAGAACATGACTAATACTTTTGTGAGCTTTTTTTTAAATGATTCAGGAGAAACTTGTAGATATATTTTCAGTTAATAAAACTTTTTCTGGATATATTGCATAATTATTTCAGAAAGCATGCAAGAGATCTTTTTGTTTTGGTTGACTTCTAAGTGATGCAGTAGGATAGTTTTAGCAAGAGGCTTAAAGCTCATTGTGTTGAGTGCAAGAGGCAGAGTTGGCCAGAGAGGTCTTGGATTGTGGTTTCACAAGCAGCTGAGTTGGTCTGGTTGGTTGCTGCAGGAAGGGAGAGATGACGCTCTTTTCTTCCCTGCTCTTGCCTGTCCCTCCTGTGCACTGGCTATGTATGATACTGGTCTGACCTTTCTGTGAACTACTGTGTAACTCCCTAATCCAGGAGAAGAAAAAACCAGGTGTTTTCTTCATTTTGGGTTTGTTTTCTGTTGTGGTGATCTAATTCACTGATGGAGGTGGTTTATTGTGCACTCTCAATGCATGATATTTAGGTTCCTTAGCAAGGCTGCCTTCTTCTGGAGAAGTGACTACTTCCCTCTTTTTGTTGGCAGTTTGTAAGGACACTTTTGTCCCCACATCTGAAGTAGCAGCTGAGCTTCTAAACTCTGCAGCACCACCTGAGGTTCCTCTAGCTCTCTGCTAGTTTCTCTTTTAGCCGAAATAAAAAAAGCTTAAACAGTTCTGTTTCTCTCCTTGTTTCCAAAATACGGGTGAATGGCCTTGCATATTGTAGTTGTCCTC
Organism: Corvus hawaiiensis; assembly: GCF_020740725.1. Lineage (NCBI taxonomy): Eukaryota > Metazoa > Chordata > Aves > Passeriformes > Corvidae > Corvus > Corvus hawaiiensis. Next base: position 46,317,803 of record NC_063215.1, on the reverse strand, counting down.
CTTTGCTGTTACTGTTAGTGCACATTGGTTTTGCTTATTAATGTAGTTCTGCAAACAGCAGTGAAGAGAACTTCTAAATAATGAACTCGGGTTTCTGTCTAGATTTTCTCTGTTCACCCCCTCACTGCAGGATTGAGATAGTAGGGGAGCTCAACTGTTGGTATCTGGCAGGAGCAATCCTTCTCCATTTCATGATAATTTCATCTTCATGTAGAGATCAGTGTAGGAAAGGATGTGTTTGTCTTTCACAGGCTGTCTAGCCTTGTGAGGTGAATAGGTGTCAAGTATGCCTTGAATATTTTAACGACTGGTTTTGTCTTGGCCATAAAAAGAGAAGATTACAGATCTATTTTCTTTTTAAGGATAGCCGAGGTCATGCTCAGTCACCTCTATATGTTTTCTGAAATTTAATTTGCCTTAGCAACTAAATGCATTTCAATGCTCTTTTTAAAATGCCTTGTCTGAAGAATCTCAGATAAGCTGAGATGGGAATGGCTGCCCTCCCAGACAGGGTAAGTGAGATGCTTAAAATCTTCCAGCTGTTTGTCAGATACGTAACTTTCTGCTCTGAAACTGCTGTACCATCTGGCTAGCTAAAAAAGGTGCACTGAGCAAAAAGAAAAGTATCTTTCCAATTCAGATGAGTTTGCTGGATCCTGTGAGATAATCAAGCCACAGATGATTATGGGAACAGTGAATTTTAAATTGTATAGGAATAGCTTCATAGAAAGCATGAAAGATTAAATTTGAATGAATTCATCTTCTGGGTATCTCAAAGGAGCAACAACACACCATCCTAAGTTTAAAGTCACATTTCTGTCTGTGACGTAAGTTTATCTGTTATTCAATCTTATGTGTAGACGATAGGCTTTGTTTCCTCTGTTAAGTATGCCATTTTACTTAAATTACTGGTGTTATCCATCCATTATTTTATACGATCTATTACAAATGCCTAATATTTGGTGAATAAAGGGTGGTTGTTTTTTGGTTTTTTTAATTTCTGAAGAGATCTGAAAGGTGCAGTGGGAGGACAGGGTAATTTTTATCAAATTTAAGTAATCAAGATGCTTAAAAGATGTGTTCTGTGGTACAATTTAATGAACAAGAAATGAATGCAGAGTAAAATACCTCCGACAAGAAAAATAGGGAAGAAATTTCTTAGTCCCTAGTGCCATCTGCAGGATTACTGCTGGAACAGGCAGGGAGAGCAGAGGAACAGAAATTTGAGTGACGGTTTGCAGTGTTTGATAAGAAAAGAAGAAAGTGTCACCTCCAACAAAACCTGAAGAAATACAATTTCTTTGTCATGCTGAGTTACATAAAAATGTATGTGTCAATTTGTTTTCGGCTTTTGAGCAGCATTAGGTTTGTTGGGAATACACTCTGTCATGAGGTTTCTCTACACATTTTGTTTTCTGCTTCTGCAGTAGCACATGGCTTAACCAGGCTTTCTTCCTTTGCACTTCTTGAAAGAAACATCAGTCATGTAAAAACACACATCCACTAGGAACCATTTTTGGTATGACTGGCCCTTTGGTGTGCTTCCTTTCTGAAAGCTGCCTCTTCAGAGAGGAGTAATGGACCCTAAATATTTTCCTAGTATTCCTTCCATTGGCATTTGTGTAAAGGTGCGTATCAGAAATAAAGATGTAAATCTGCAGCTCCCCTGCTAGGTCTCTGGTATTAGAAAGGAATTCTTTTCTCTACAGACCAGTAGGCAAGCTGGCTGTAGCTGTGTGTGTTGGCAGTAGGCAAATGATGTATATGTGAAAGGATAGAATGTAAATAACAACCAAGAAGAATCAAAGATGAGGGTTGGGAAAGAGGAAGTGTAAGCTGAAACCAGATGTGGGTAAGATGGAGGTGATAATGGTGATGGTATCTGGAAAATTGTTAAGCCCTACGAAGTTGCCGTGTGTGAAGAGTACATCCCTGCTCTTTGTCATGTGGCTTTGTCGAGAGCGTCCCCATCTGCTCTACAAGAGCTTAGCGTTCGCAGAGAGTGTTTTCTCTTGCCTCTCGCTGACAGAAAACTCTCCCTTGTCAGTGGCTGACCTGACCTCAATTACTTACCTATTCATCACTTTTCTCCTGGCTATTGTAATGTGATACTCTTGGGCACAAAGCCTGCAGTTCCTCTGAAGCGCCAGCTGGTTTAGGGTCTTGTTGTGTGTCATGCCAGCAGCGCTAGCTGCCACAAGTTGAATCTGATCTTTCTTTCTATGTTGACTTTCTGCAAAACACCAAACTCAGGTGTCTGTTCTTGATCTTCAGAGTGCTTGCTGTTTGGGGTTCAACATGTGTAAAAGGCTACAGGAAGCTGCAGAGGGAAAGCTGTGGCTGCTTGCTGTGCTTTCTTGCATACTGGAGCCCTTTGGAGTGAAAGTCGTATGTAGCAGAACATTCTCCAGGACTGGTCTCTCACCAGAAAAGTAGGTCCCTTTGAGCCTAAGGACTTCTCAAGCCTTTGTTGGCACTTTTCTGGTAGGTATCTGTTGTATGTAGAAAATGAATCATGTAGATTTTTGGAGTACCATGGACTTGGGAACAAAAGCTTCAGCCTGTGTGTTTACATGTCTGTCAGGAGTTCGTTTTTACTATGTCAATGTCTGTATCAGAGCTTGTTGCTGTGGGCCGCCTTTCTAATGAGCACAGGGAAATGAATGCTTCAGAAAGCACCATCTGTGGCATCCTGTGCTGTGTAAGTTTGATGGTTGTCCTTTTGGCTGTGCAGGAGGGAGATTAATGGTGCATGCTGACAGGTCTACAAGCATCACTACTGAATCTAAAGTTCAGTAGTCATTTTATTTGAGTGAGTGCATCCCTTTGGATTGGTGTAGGGAAGTGAACATGGGAGGGAAATACCAGGAGTCCATTGAGGACTTTGCTGCTACAGAAGCTGAGATCAGACATATGATCTGTAAGTCAGGCATACAGGGTTTGTCTTGTGAGAACTTGAATTGAGGGATTCTCTTAATCTTCCCCTTAAAAAAATAGAGCTGATTTTTTTTCCCCAGATACGTGCACCACCAGAAAAGGGACACCAAGACTTGTACGACAAAAGCTGGGTTAGTAACGTGTTTAAACACTGAAAGAGCATCTTTACTCTTGAGGCTGTTCTGGTGATGAAAGCCACAAAGAAGCACTGTAGGAGGACCAGGGAGAGGGAAAGGCCTTACTTTGTAAGGACTTTCTTCTGAAGTAAGTTTTTGCTTGTTTAGAAGAAACAAAAAGGCTGTAGTAGAACTACATGTGCATGTTATTGAAAAACTATGCTTCTCTGGCCTAATTAACCTAGTATTATGTTTCAGAATTCTAAGAATTTTGCAATTCTGCATCAGTTCTTTTGCTTGGACCAGACTAAAAATGAAGTTCTGAAATGAATTTTTGCTCCAACAAGCCACCAGAGGAAAGTAAACAAATAGAATATCTTAGCTGTATTGTACGTGCAGTCTTTGTACATAATGCATATTGAAGTAGTAGACTCCTGGCTTTGAGTTCTCTGAGGAATGCTATGCCTTTTTACTTTGCCCTTTTTTTAAATGAAGAATAAAATACGATAAAATATGAAAGTGAACTTCTGATGTAGATTGGGCATTATCACGAAGCAAGGATGTGTAGAAATGGCGCTGATGCTAAATGAACAAATTACAGGAATGTTGCCATTGGGCACTTTGTCATTTTTCACATTTGAAAGGCAGAAGTCTGCTTATATGAGAGCAGGTGTGATGAGATGTTTCCACATGGAAGCATCAGTCCATTTCTTGTGACAGTATATTTTAGTCTGCAGGATAATGCTGACTCTCATTGTGACTTATGTCTTTCGTTTATTTTGATTCCATCTTTGTTTAGACTATTATTGGTGTTTAGAGAGCATGCAGGGATATGGAACAGTCTCAAACAGCACGTTGAAGTATGTGACATCTGTTCTGCTTCATTACAGAAAAAAATGTCCTTTTGAATATTTTAAAAGTATAAAAGAAATCAGTATTTATTTGTTGTTGCTTTTTAGATCTAAGTAGGAATCATAAATGGTTTGAGATCAGTAAAGTTTGGGCATAGCAAAAGGTGTTTCACTGTTTAAGGATATGTGTACTGTTCTTTACTGTACTTTAGCTTTATGTATGCATATAAGTGCTTTCTCAATTTATTTCCAAGGACTTGCAGAGAAGAGAATAATTCCATTAGGCAAGTTCTTGTAATGAAAACAGATGTACTTTTGGCCCAAGTTCTCTTCTAATTTGAATGTTTTTCTTTGAAAAGAATTTGCCCATGAATGTGTGCCTACTAAAAAGCGACCTTAGTGTGAATGTAAAAGCAGATGCCAAAGTTGATCCTTGATTAGAAGAGTTTTCATCTCAATTTTAAATTACTTAATTAGTTCTTCCCAATGACGAGGTGGGGAAGGTTTTCAGTGCAGCCTGCAAGAGTGCAACAGCGAGTTAGTGTTCACAATGGGAATGGTGTAGTTAAATCCTCACGCGTTGTGCTGAGTGTCAGTCACATCATGTCCGTTGTTAAGGTATGAACCTACTGGGCAAACTGCAAGAATTTCAGAGGGTTGCTTTAGACGTTATTAGGGCCAATAATTAGTTTTGTAAGTGAGCTATACATGTATAGTCATTACTTGTTCTGTGCTGTGCTTGGATTGCAATGAATTAAGTGACATTTTAAAAAATCCATTTAGGATGCTTATATAGCAGCTTAAATAATCAACATTTTGATACTTTTCTTCCAAAGCAAGAGCATAGAGGGAGATAAAAGATTTTTCTCTTTAACTCTGGTAAGATAATTTAACAAAAAAGAATTTTTCTTCCTTCCATAACTGTGAAAGAGACTACCTGGACTGAGTTCAGGGTTTTGGTTTCATCTCCTAGCTTCTTTGCATCTTTACTCCCCTCTTTATCTTTTCTTGTAAAGTAAAGAACTAACTGGCTAAAGTGCCTTTTTTATTATCTTTTTATACATACATTTTTTTGTTACTTTAACGCTATTCATGGCTGTGGGAATCCTGCGAGTAGTGAACATCCTGAAACTGAATTTGTTATTCTAGTGTAGGGCCAGTCTCCCAACACAAAGCTTTCACTCACCTGATGAGAGGAGCACCAGCTGATAAAAGTGGAAGATTGCTCTGTGGCCAGGAGTCAAGAAAGCCCTGGAGCCAGAGAGACAGGGAGCTTTCCCGGTATGGATTCCAGTTAAAATGTAAATTGAGGCGCTCTCATTTCCTCTTACTTTCTCTAGAACCCTCCAAGAGACCTTGTATACAGAATTGTGGCCTGATGGGATGGTGTTTTGATGCATTTTTGTAAAAAGAGGTATTTCTTTTGGAGACAAAGAACCAACTCCCTTAAGACACTTTTTACTCCTGAGGGCTTTTCTTCTCTCTTCCCATTCTTCCTTTTTCTTTTTTTTCTGCAGCACCTTCTGCTGTACAACAATTGCATATTGTTCAAAAGGTTTCTGCAACAGCTTTCCAAAATGAAAAAAATTAAGACCTCTGACCAGGAGCAGAGGAGATTTTTCCTGGTTGTGGACTGCTGAGCTTACCTTGGGACCTCCAAAGACACATGTGGATCTATGTAGAATAAAATACTTATAAAATGACATTTGAATCTGATAGAGTTGAAGGATGCTTTAGGAAAAAATTAAACTAAGTGGAATTTTCCAAGCTGTCATGAAATTAATTTCAGTGTTCATTTGGGTGCAGGTTGTAGGAGTATCTCACTTGAAATGATAATCTACATTTACAAAAACAGTGTCATTTTTGTGCCAATTCAACAACAAAGTAAATTAAAATCCTACATGAGAAGAGGTGGGCAGATGTTAAACAGACTCCCAGAGTCACTTACAGTGGAAATTCTGTAAATTCCTTCCACGGTTTTAGCATGTATTTAGCTGCACAATAATGGTTTGGTGGGTTTTTTTTAAGGACCAGGAAAGCAAAACCGCGTGCTAAATTTTCGGGTTCTGGCCATTGTATTGCCAGTGGTAGTGTATTGTAACTATTTTATCTCAACTCATGGGATTGAGTCTTAAAACCAGAATTGTTTATAAAGGGTGTGCAGTGGGGTTACTGCTCATAAGATGAGCTGTGAACACTGAATAATGTGCATTCAAGTAGCCCAAAGCAAATGCAAAATAATGCAATTGGCTTGACCTTTTCTCAGTGCAGGTTAACCTGAGTCTAATTAGCCGAGGTTTGTCTCAGGCTAAAAGTGGACAGGAATCACAGCTTGGCTGAGTAGTAACTTTTTAACTCTTTGTAAGTTGCTTTTGTGTTTACATGCTGTGCTATTAGTGGGAAGCAAGGAGTTGGGGGTAGAACAAAGGAGGACAAACCAAAGTGCTCGTTGCAGCAGTGGTAGTCACCTGCTATAAATTTAAACTGAAGTTCAGCACTAAACATCTACTCGGTGTTGTGCAGAGGCTTCAGTAGCAGTCCAAACAGTTTTAGGAACAATCCCAAAAATAAAAAGGGATCAGTAACTTTGTATCAGCAGCACTGGGGGCTTTTTTGCTTTTCTCCTTTTTTGACATTGTGAGAAAATGAAGCTGAATTGTAAATGTGCAGGGTCGAAACTTATACGAGTGTCTAAAGTGAAGTTCTTAAGTTTTAGTTTTGTTTGGCTCTGTGGTATTGGGCGAACTACATCTTCAATATCACATCTATTTCTTTAAACTTGTGTAATTTTTATTAGCCATTATGAAAGTGATTTCGTTTCATAAGTGTTTCCTTCACTGACTCCAAATAAGCTCACTGAATTGGGGATTCAGTGCTCCAGGCTTAAAGTTTAGAACAAAGAAATACTCAGTTTTGAGACACTTGTTTTTTCTGTGCTCTGTAAATTCATAGATTTGTTAATTTGCTCTGAAAGTACTATAGATATGCTTAAGAAATAAACTGTCAGTGGTGTTCTGAGGTAGCTGTTGTGGCAATGCACTTTTGTAACTTTTTCTTTCAAAATGTGAGTAGCAACTTTTTTTCTTCTTTTTTTTCTTTGAATGTTATGTGCTTTCCTTACTGTGTGTTCTGCAGTGAGAGGTCATTGCAGCTTGAAATACCAGTTGAAAAATTTGTAGCTTATACTGTCAAGTCACATCCAGAAGTTCACGCAAATTTTTGAAGTTCATTTTTTCACCAGTGAAGCTGAAAAGCAGGAATTTCACTACCTTGTGTCAATTAATATGTAACATAATGAAACTAAGAATTATACAGCTACATTCTAAATTTGCAGAATGACATGTAGCTAGCATGAAATTTGGTTTCACAAGTTATTAAAAAATTCCTTGTGTGAAGCTTTAAGCCCCACACTTGCAAATAACTTAGTTTAGGTAGTGGTGGTATGTGCCAGGTAGTCTGTGTGTTTATGCTTTTATATTGAGTGTGCTTCAAAATCTCCAACACTTCAGTCTAGTTTTTGTAGCTAGGAGTAAACATACCAAATAAACTGCCTCCAAATGGGAATGGTTTTATGCCATAGCTTTTCGTGCAGCCATGACAAAGTGAAAAGTGAGGTAAGAAAGTCTTGACTGGTAACTGGACTTCAAAACTATGTTAGCAAGTTAGCCATGAATTATTTGAAAATTCTTTGTATCGCTGGACATACGAGATAATTCATAATGTGACATGGATGATTTAATGATACACTTGTTATGTGTGCAGCATGCCTGGGGAATTATTGAAAAGATTTAGAAAAACATTCTAGGTTTATTGTAAAGAAAGAAGAGTCTTTTCCCCCCCCCCCCCCCCCCGTTAGGATTATGGCCAGCATCCCATCCATGTTCTCCTGTTCCTTGACTGCTTTGAAAACATAGTTTTGGTCTGGAAAATAACCAGTTTTACTCTGAAGAAACACGTTTCTGTAAAAATGTAGGTGAAGTCTGAATTACAGAACACTTGTAGTTTTGTTGCAGCGTTTTTTACTTTTAACTCAAAAAAACAGCCTTCTGTTTTCATCTGAAACAGCTTTACTTGAAAGTGTTTTCAACACCTCTTGAGACTTATATAGGGTCTATAGCTGAAGAAAAAGCAGTGTGTAAGCCCATTCACAGGATAACAGAATCAACTAGGTTGGAAAATACCTTTGAGATCGAGTCTAAGCTATGACTGAACACCCCCATGTGAACTAGACCATTACACTGAGTGCCTCATCCAGTCTTTTCAACACCGCCAGGAACAGTGACTCCATCACCTCCTTGGGCAGCCCATTCCAATGCCAAATCACCTTTTCTGTGAAGAACTTCTTCCTAGTGTCCAACCTAAACCTCCCCTGGCACAGCTTAAGGCTTGTGACCTCTTGCCACTTGTTGCCTGGGAGAAGAGACTGACCCCACCTGGCTACAGCCTCCTTTCAGGTGGTTGTAGAGAGTGTTAAGGTCACCCCTGAACCTCCTTTTCTCCAGGTTCAACAATGCCAGCTCCCTCAGGCACTCCTCACAGGACTTGTGCTCCAGATGTTTCACCAACCTTTTTGCACTTCTCTGGACATGCTCCAGCATCCTTCCTAAACTGTAGGCTCCAGAACTGGGCTCAAGGTGCAGCCTCACGTGTGCCAAGTACAGGGGAAGAATGACTTCCCTGGTCCTGCTGGCCACACTATTCCTGATACAGGCCAGGATGCCCTTGGCCTTCTTGGCCACATGGGCACACTCTTGGCTCTTGTTTGCCATGGTTCATGTCTGCCATTGGTCAGTACCCCAAGGTCCCTTTCTGCTTGGCCGCTGTCCAGCCACTCTGTCGCCAACCTGTAGTGCTGCAGGGGGTTGTTGTGGCCAAAGTGCAGGACCTGGCATTTGGTCCTGTTAAACCTCATGTTGTTGGATTTGGCACTCTATCCAGGCTGTCCAGGTCCCTCTGCAGAGCCCTCCTATCCTCCAGCAAATCTACTCTCGAACCCAACTTGGTGTCATCTGCAGCTTTACTGATGATACATTTGATCCCCTCATCAAGATCATCAGTAGAGATATTAGACAGGAGAGGGCCCAACACAGACCCCTGAGGGACACCACTGGTCACTGGCCGCCAGCTGGATGCAGCACCATGCACCAGCACTCTCTGGGCCCGGCCATCCAGCCAGTTCTTAACCCAGCAAAGAGTGCACCTGTCCAAGCCGTGTGCTGCCAGCTTTTCCAGGAGTTTACTGTGGGAGACAGTGTCAAAGGCTTCGCTGAAATCCAGGTAAACAACATCCACAGCCTTTCCTTCATCCACCAGAGGGTCACCTGGTCATAAAAGGAGATCAGGTTGGTCAGGCAGGACCTGCCTCTCCTAAATCCATGCTGGCTGGGCCTGATTCCACAACTGTCCTGTAGGTCCTGTCTTTTTGATCACACTCAAGATGATACGTTCCATAATCTTGCTGGGCACCAAGGTCATGCTGACAGGACTGTAGTTTTCCCAGATCCTCCTTCTGGCCCTTCTTGTGGATGGGCATCACACTGGACAGCTTCCAGTCATCTGGGACCTCCCCAGTGAGCAAGGACTCGTGATAAATGATGGAGAGCAGCTTGGCGAACTCTCCCACCAATTCCCTCATTACCCTAGGATGAGTCCAATCTGGTCCCATAGACTTGGGAGCATCCAAGAGGCTCAGGAGATCACTGCTTCCTCCTGGATTACAGGGGGGCTATTCTGCTCTCCATCCCCATCTACCAGCTCAGGAGGCTGACTGTCCTGAGGATGGTCCTAGCTTATTGTTGAAAACTGAGGCCAAGGTGTTAAGTACCTCGGCCTTTTCCTCATCCTTGATAACTACATTCCCCACCATGTCAAATAAAGAATGGAAGTTTTCCTTGCCCCACCTTTTGCTATAAATGTATTTATAAAAACATTTTTTGTTATCTTTTACAGAAGTGGCTAGTTTAAGTTCTAATTGAGCTTTTGCCTCTCTGTTGTATTTGTTGATACTTCGAATAATAATTTTTTAATCCAAATTCTGCTCATTGATTTTTACATCAGGAAAAATTTCTGTTGTACTTTGCAGCTGACACAGCAGTGTACAGTACATCTAGTAATACACAGTATTTTGCCCTTGGCCTAGGAGACAGAAGGATCAGCCTATCCATTGCTTAAATGAAAAACTAACCTATGCAAAACCCCCGCTCCCCACATAAAACTAACACACAAGACTGCATGCATGTTTTGCTGGCAGTGGAGTTTTGGTGGGTTTTTAATAGGAACCTCCATAGTAATGGTGCTTTATCTATGCACAACAATTGATTGGCATAACTGTAGCGCAAGAAGCTATTCTGGAGTAGGGTGTAGACTCTTACAGAGTAAAAGTGGTTTTATTCTAGACCAATTCTGGTCCTTTCTGAACAGTCCAATTATTTAAAATTGCTCTCTTAAGTGTTGTTTGCCTATAGCTGCAGACGTGAGTAGTTTAAAGACTTGTAGCTGTGGTCCCCAAAGCAGCATCTTGTGAACGAATGTCTTGCTTATGTGATTCTTTGTAGCCCTGGGAAAGGAAAAGTCAAAACTGACAGTGCCACTGCTATACTGACACGGAGAGCAAGTTACTGTGATAACACTTTACAGGCCAGCTTGCTGAACATTTTTCCTGGGTCTGCAAATGTTTTGTATCACTGCTCTTTAGCTATTGGTGATAAACTTCATCTTTCAATTTACTCCATTTTCTTGTAAGAGAAAACAGTTATCGTTTTTTCAGTTGATGCCTGATGATACTCAGGATGTGGGATGTAGTTCCCCATGCCTAACTGAATTTATCCTTTCTGTATGTGTTCCAGTATAAGAAGCCCTGATGAATAGAGAATTCCATGAATAGGGTTCAGAAGGAAAGCGAGGAAAGCCAGTGAAACATCAGCTGTGTCTTCTGGTAATGGATGTTTTGGTCCCCCTTGAAAAAAAAGTCTCTTTGCCTGATTCCTTAGTGTGGATGATGACATCCCATGTCACCAGTAGGGCTTAAGAACACACTTACCTGCTACCCATCACTAACATTTCAATTATTTTGCACAGAAATGCGATTGCTGATCACCGACCTGCAGTGGCTTATAACATTAGCCAACATCTTTGGATATTCATAAGCCGTGGTTGTGAAAGACACTTTCCTAGAGGCAGGAAAGAGATTTAGGTTGTGTTGGGAAAGATCTAACTTGAGTTGCTGTGTGCTTGTTACATGTTGTTTACAAGACCAGTGCCCTGTCGATGTCTAGTTAATAAGTCTTTTCTCTCCCTTTCCTTCTATCTTTCCCCTTCAGGAAAATTCCGTGTGAATTTTTTTTTGTTTAAAAATAAGAGTAAATAGTAAGATACATGATTGGACCTTCACCGTTCAGGAATTGCTAATGTTGTGCTTGTAGTCTTGTGTATATTCTTGGAATAGTCATGCTACCCTCTCAGATGAAAGAATAGAATGCAACAAATGTTTTTGGTATTCTTTTTAGCTGCAGACTAACAATAGGATTGTAGCAGATCCCCAAGAAAAAGAAAGTGTATCAGAAGCACCAAGTCCTTGCTGTTGGAGGAAAGAGCTCATTTTCTTTCATTAGTGGTACTTTATCCATTAGCTACATCAGTCCTGCAAAGAAGTACAACCATACGGGCTTCATCACTCCGTTAGAGTTACAGGATGCAGCTACTGTCTCTGCAAAATTGGAAGGAAATACAAGGCTAGCAAGGGAGTATTTGTTCCTGGCTCTGCTCATCTCGTAAGTTACATTGAAAACTCCCCTAAAAAGAGAGAATTCTAAGAGACTGTCAGAAGCACTTCACTTGTGCAGTCCTAAAACTGGAAAGCTAGTATCACTACAAACCATTTTTCCTGTGAAATTGGTAGAAGATCATTGACTCAAAGGAAGAATTAAAGGCCCAAGATAAGTTCTTTTTGCATTAGCACACTGTGTATTTATTACAGCAGTTGTAATAACAGACTATAGGGCAAGAGTAGAACTCTATTCTAAGTGTTTATGTTCATGGCTACTATTATATTTGAATATAACAAGCATAGTCTATGTAGATATAAAAATACTGCATAATTTCTATGTGATGAAAAAGGGATATTATGTAAAAAGAAAGACTTTGTGCTGTTTTATAAATTGTTCAATTGAAGCAATTTAAGTCATCAGTGTCTGACATTTTGATGACTCTGGATATACCTGGAATTACATATTGTGTATGTTACTTGTCATTTATACCAGCTCATTTGAATTTTCTGCTTGATCTGCTGTCTCAAATGCTCCTCTGCTTCAGAGCTAACTCAAAGTGTTACAAATTCCAAAGTCTTTGTTTTTATGGATTTTGAAGATCTGTGTGGTAAGTTTGATGCAGCATTATTGACTGACAAAAAAGAATTGAGGTGTTCCATATTTAGATGTTATCATATAAATGCTGTCATATGCTTCTTGCATTATTTTGCAGAAAGAATATTTTAAAATTTTCTGATTGTGGTGCTGCTGCAAGCATTATAGACCTGATAAGTTTGGAACAGCAGTTCTACAAAATCATTGTCACACATGGTATTTGCAAATATACATTAAAGATGGTGGGATATTTGGCTTATCTTAATATGAAGTGTTGGAAAGAGAGCTTGCCCTAATGCATGAAAGTGCACTGTAATTCTGGTCAAGGGCAGTATATTTTAGTCAATTTTATGTTAAAATTAGGAGATGTAACACACTAGGAATTAGCATGTCCTGTCTTTTATTGCCTGGAGGAAGCGTTTGCATTAAATCAGGACATTGTCATTCAAGTCTCTAGATGGCATTAGAAATTTCTTCTTGACACAGCCACCCAATTTCTGTCTGGTATGAAGGATGAATACAGTGCTTTTATTCTTTTATCAAAAGATAGGCTCCATGGAGTCAGTTCTAAAAAGGTCAATAAAGGGAACTAATTAAACTTTACTTGTTGAGAGTTTGCACCAGGATTGACATTTTCTATACACAGTCTATTAACATTTGCAAGTTCTTATTTTTAGATGGCTGACTTACCTATAACTGTCAGATGCACCCTTGACAGTTGAATTTTCATTTGCAGTCATTAAGTCTAGAGCAAGAATCTGATTACTTAAAGAATACACACTTTAATTTGATCCCAAGTTCTGCTCAGTGAATGTAACTAGTAACCACTGTTGTCCTGAAATTCAGTTGGCATTTAGTGTTGTTCTAGATCGTACTGTGTTAAAGTGCCCTCAGAAATTACTTTGTTTTCAAAGCAATGGGTGATTCTGTATGTATTTGTAGTGGTTGAGAATGGGAAATACTTTTGCTTAAGGACATTGTTCTCTGTATATTTGCTCTGTGTAAGTTAATGTAACCATAACGTCTTCTCTGTGATTTAACAGGCTGTTAGTAAACTGAAGTACGTTTGCTGTCCAAGGTGGGCAAAACTGTGGCTCTCTCCAAAGATGTTATTGTTAGGAGTTACCTTGCTTATTGAAAAGTGTCACCAAGTACTAGCATTCTGTTCTGTAGCACTACTCAGCAGAAGGGTATTTCTGTAGTGAGGATGTTGGTCTTGCAAAGTGTGCAAACCTCACCATGGGCCTGAAGGATCCCATTTGATTTTTATCTGCTTCACTGGCTTGCGCCAGTCCTGAAAGAATAGGAGACCTGACTAGTAACTGATTTCAGGGGTTTGGGGGCTGAGGCTTGGTTTGCTTATTTTTTTTTCTTGTGGCTTGCTACTAAAAGCCCTCTCTTCAGCACTTTATTATGTGGTGAAATGTACAGGCATTTTTGTGAATTATATCTTGCTCTGGGTCAGACTGTTCACTGTGTGTGGAGATTTTTTATTTTTTAAGTTTCTACTTTCTTTCTTCAGTGAAGTAAAAGTGTTTTCAGTTTCCTCACAGCAGGCTTGCATGTTTCTGCAGAAGTCTGTCGTGCGAGGAAGGACATTTATAATTTTTTTTATTAGAGGAATGAGTAGCCAAAATACAATAAAGCATAGAAACAGATACTGGGCTTTAGTGGAGAATTTAATATCTTAGTTTTCTGCCTATTCTTTATTTCTGATCACTCATACTTCACCACAAAATACTAATCACATTTCATTTTAGAAACCTCAGGATCCGCTGTGGCTGGCCTCATCGGCAGGAAGGAGATGTCTGAGCACAGACTTAGAGGCACTGAAAGGTTCTAGCATTCTAGCTGGCTACCTCCTAGTCTGGTGAGGAGAGAAAATGAAATCTCTGAAATTTTTTTGGACTGGCATCTAACAATGCTAAAAAGCAGTATTTGCCAACTAGCAAAAGCAAAGTTGATAGGTAAAGAAGATTGTTGAGAGCACTGTTTATTATAATGGTAGTGGTACTGGGTTGGGGTTTTTTTAAAAAAGCTCTGTATAATTCCAGTGGCTTGCTTCTTGGATATCTGTACATTTTTCATTTACATTTTGACATTTAAATTTATGATCCTGTAATTTTACAGCTCATCTTACATACGCTTTTTTCAATGGCAAATTGAAATCACAGATGAAGTGTGCTTGAGTACAGAAAAAAAATGTTTAGTGGGATGGGGGAAAAAAATGTTGTAGCACACAAACATATTCCTTGGCTGCAAGCTTGTATGTGCAAATTAGGCTCACTTATGAGAGCGACCTTTTTCATTTTTTCTTGTGCTAACATATCCCAAGGAAAGTGCATATGGTTCCTCAAAGTATTAAAATGTATCCCGCTGTTGGCATGGTAGGGAACACAGTTACCATACTCAAGAACTTGCCAGCAAACTGCAGTAAAGCTATAACTGGACTATTGAATTTGTGGTGAAAGCTTAGTGACTTTGCTAGAAGTTCTTTGGCTGTGATCCAAAGTTAAGTTCCGTCCTTCAGATGTAAGGTAACGTAGAAGAAAAAAAGTTGTTTACCGCTTTTGTCATGCTCTCTCTCTTAATTCTTTAAAAGTATATAATTTTTGTAAGTCAAGTGTCTGAAAAGTATTTTCTGGTGAAGTATTTGCCTTGTGTTTTAAAGGAAACTTAGTAATTAGACCTCTATACATTAGAGCTAATAAACAGCGCTATTGCAAGAAGTGTAGTGCTAAGAAAATTTTATTTGAATGCATGGTATTGTTTTGACCAAGGATAGCCAAACAGAAGAATAGAACAGGCTGGCACCCATCAAAAATTTAAAATCTAGAGCATGTAATCAGTGTTTTTTTCCAAAACTGAAATTATGTATAGAGGTTTTAATTCATCTTATCAAGCATAAACTCAATTAATCAAATGATTTTATGTGTAAGCAGTACAAAATGACTGTTGCTGAAATCTTACAGAATGATGTAGAAATTGAAGCAAGAGTTTCAAGGCTGTCTGGTTGTGCTGAGATGGTAGTTCTCTCAAATTCATTAATATTTACTTATGGGAACATTTATAGTTGCATGTCATAAGCAGAATGTCGTTAGTGTCATTGTGGTGATTAATCAAGTCACGGCACATCAGGCAATGTGTATATTGAATTTTGTCTTCTTTTCCATGGTCTCATGTGAACTAAGTGAGGTCAGGCATAGTTGGTGTTTAGCTAAAGGAACAGCTAGAAAACTGGCGGAGAAAAAACCGATTTTCACAGGTAACTTGTTAACTTGTTTCTGCAAGTCAGCACTCTATTAATATCGGCCAAATATCATTTGGGAAAAACTGTTTCATAGTACCTGATAAATTTGGCGTGGAAGTTTAAAAAAGATACTGAAATCTGACATTTATGTAATGTTTTCCTCAGATGAGATGTAGCACTGCCAGATCTGTGCAATAGTTGCTACAAGCTTTTTGGAACACTTTTGGTTTTTCAGAGGGTGGTGGTGATTTATCTGAACCCCCCTTTTTATTTATTTTTTTTTTAAGGTTCTACTTTAATTTTTTGAGAGAATTTCAAGAGGTGGTCATGAAACAGTATTTGTATTTCATTCCAGAGGTGGCTTATATAACTGGAAAACTGAAAGATAAAACAATGATTTCCAGTATTCCATTATATCTTTTTCTTCATAATTGCATTTGTTAATTTTTTTTCTTGAAATGTCAGTATACCCAGGAGAATAAAAAGCCTGGGAATTGTCATGGTTTCAAGTGAGTTATAGCTTTACATGGGTGCCTTTTGCCATTGACAATAATAACAGTGTGCTTTTGGTATAACTAAAGAGTATGTAAAATACACACAGATTTGCTTTCAGAAGATGTGTTTTCTTTTGTTGGTAGGGTGGTGTTGGTTTGGATAATACTACATTGCATTACTGAAAGCAGCACTTTGTTGATCTTCATTCCAGAAAAATTAGAAATCTTTTAAGATTTAAGATTCTAAGATTTAGTATTATTAATACTGAGCATAAAGATGGTTTTAGGTCTTTAAATAAGAAACAGATACTCTTCAAAATAAGGTCGACTTCCTGTAGCAATTTGAGTTGACATTTTTCATGTAACAAATTCTATCGTCATTTAAGATTTGTTTAAGCTACTGCTGAAAATGCAGGTCCTATTATGAGTTACTGT